>NC_138889.1:59345817-59712324 GCF_965194825.1 Balaenoptera physalus
AGGGTCCTAGCTGACGGGGGCCATGCTCAGGTCTGCTAGAGCACTGGTTCTCAGAGGGGGAGAGCAGCCGTATCAGCCTCACCTGGGAACATGGTAGAAATGCATTCTCAGGTCCCAACCCAGACTTACTGAACCAGAGACTCTGGGGGTAGACCCAGCCCTCCACATTTTAATGAACTTTCCAGGTGATTCTGTTGAACCCTGAATTTGAGAATCACTGCATTGCCTCACCTCAGTTTCTACCTCTGTGTTTCAGGGAAAACCTCAACACCCGTCTCACAAGGTTGAGCTCAGTATCAGCTAACACGTGTGCCGGGTGTGTGTTCTGTGCCAGGCATTCTTCTAAGCCCTCTACAGATATTAACTCATTTCATTTGACAACTCCTTAAGATAGGAACTAATACTATCCTCATTTCACAGATGAGGAAATGAAGGCACAGACAGGTAAAGTAACTCGCCCAGGGTCACACAGCTAGAATCCAAGCTCTTACCAGTTACCCAACAGAAAGCCCCCAGCAGAGGGTCTGGCGCCCAGAATGTGTTCCAGGAGTGGCTAAGGATGTGATGATGGCAATTAGTATTACCTCACCTGAGTTTGAGATGATGATCCCCATTTTGTAAATATGAAATCTAATGCCCTGTCAAGATCGAGGAGTGAGTCAGCTGCAAAGGCAGCTTCAGTGTCTGGAACCCCAGTGCAGCCCACAGATCCTCACCATTCATGCAGTTTTGAGACCATAATATACCACCTTGGTCTTCTGGAAACATCTCAGTTTGCTGTAGGGACGAGTGTAGACTCTGACAGAGGTGAGCTGAAAACCTCATTTGGCCATTCAGAGGCTGTGTGACCTTGGACAAATTGCCTCACCTCTCTGATCTTTAGATCACCTTTTCTCATTGTAAAGTGGATGATGACAGTCCTGACCTTACATGGTTCCTGTGAGGGTTGGAGAAGATGACATTTGTGCTCAGCCCGCAGCATTCACAGGGCTGGCCATCAACAAGCAGCTTGCCCGCCTCCCTTCCCATCCCTGCTGCTACCTCAGGGGAAAGACCAGCTCTGGACCCAGAAAAGCTTTGAAAGAAAAAGATATAAATTCCCCAACAATCAAAATGCCTTTGTCCTCCAGCCTCCCTGCCCTTTTCCAGACTTCCTTGAAATAGACACCCCGGCCAGGGTTTCTGGGGTGAAACACTGGCACCTGCTGCTTCCAAGTTGGGAGTTAAGTACCCTGTGAAGGGAAGAGGAGGTGATCTCTCTGAGCCACCACCACTGGCCGGTGTTCTTAATCAGCACGAGCATCTCAGCATCCGCCTTCCGTGAGCAGTTTGGCCTGGACATCTGAAGCTCGTTAGCGGCCTGCTCCCAGGGGGCTGACCCCGCTTGGAGAGAATTATCCCAGACAGAGCCACAGAGGATGGAGCAAACGAAGACCAGGTGAGGTGTGGCCACAGAAGGCGGGGGAGCATAGTCTCCGGAGCGGCCTCTGGGGACCTGTGGAGAACAGAGGAGGCTGGGAAAAAGCACCAGGCTTGCACCCAGCTCCAGCCCAGCCACGGGCTCCCAGACTATGCAAACTGGAGATGGGGGTGGGAGGGGGTCCTTTCCCTCTTTGGGCCTCAGTTTCCCCATGCCTCCATTGGAAGAGGGGTAAGCAAGGTGCACACTGAAGGCCTTCCAGCCCTGACATTGCGGGGTCCCAGGCTGACCTAGAATTCCCGGCCTCTGAGGTTTAGCCCACTGCTGGTGGGAGGCAAGTGACAGGTGGTGGGTGGGGACATAATTCAGAGACTGGAGAGCCATGATCCCTCCCTGGCCTGGACGTCAGACGGGAGCTGGGATGGGAAGACCAGAAAGTGATCCCACATTTCAGAACAGTCAGCCAGGTGCCCATGGGTGGCAGAGGTGGTGTGAGCCGAGCCTCAGAGAGACAAGGGCTCCAGCTGGGCAGGCGGCCGGGATCAAAGCACCCTTCCCTTTGTGGACCCACCACTCCACCCAGCTGTCCAGACAGGCCTCAGCTAACTTTCACTTAGCAATTTTTATTAACTCCTTATTTTATACCAGGCAGTGTTCTAAACACTACACAGGTCCCAGGTGATTGACCAGCCTGGAGTCTGGCCCTCGTCTGGCTGTCCTGACATTGACCTTTCTCAAGACACCCAGAGAGGTCAGACAGCTGGCCCTAACCATGTCACGTGAGATCGCTGCCTCCTCCCAACACTATTATAACTGACACCAGGCCATCTCCCTTTCTACTGACAGGAGCACTCTTGTCCCCTCCCCGGTCTCCTTCCCTCCTGGGAGCCAGGTCTCTGGGGAGCCATTGCCTGGTGGACCTGGAACCCAAGCAGAGGGCGAGGAGGGCTGGGGCAGAGGGCAGTTCACGCAGACCTTGGTGTGAAGCCTGACGAACCGTCTCCACTCGGAGCCGAGAGGCCCTCTGTGGGGATGGGATGGGCATGGCCTTCAGATAACGCCTACCTTCTGGACCGTGCTGGATGGGCGCACGGCCAAAGTGAGCTTCTCTGAACCTTGGCTTTTCTCTGGATGCCTCACTCCTGGGTTGCTGCGTTCTTCCTTTGGACAGGTGAAGAGCTCTGATGACCAGGCCGGAGAGCTGTGTCCTGAGCCAGGGAGCCTTTGGATTCATTTACTTCTCATGGGGCAACCTTATTCCCAGCATTTCCAAGACCAGCCCAGAGAGAGGTGGGGAACCGCCCAAGTTCACACAGTCGGTCAGGACTGAGGTGACCCTGGGTTTCCAGACCATTCCCAACTAAATAGTTTCTCATTTTCAAATATGAAAAATGAATTCTAGAACTGCAGAAAAATTAGAAAATTACAGATAAGGAAAAGCAAAATTGAATATATCTTTGGTTTGTCTCTCGGAGAAACTTCCACCACCCTTCCCCATCCCTTCTCTCCCCCCGGCATCTCAGCCGCACTCCCCCACCCCCAGCCATAATCAATACCTCACCTCCTTTTGCCAGCAGCTGTTCCCTGAGGACTAAGCCTTGACAGCAGATCCTGGAAGACAGCCTTAGACCGGATTCTGGAAAGGCCTGGTGTCTCTTCCGCCCAAACGGAACTGTTTAAGTGCAGATATAGTCGGAAATACTCCCAGCCAGGAATCCAGAGCCTGTATCCAGCCCTGCCTGGCTTGTAGATCGACTCTGTGACCTTGGGCCAGTCCCTGCCCTCTCAGTTTCTTCTGCTGTAAAATGAAGACTTGGACTTGACCGAGCGGTTTCCCCACAGTCTCAGTCTGTCGGCTGCTCTTGGGCAAGGACCATGCCCTCTCCTCATAGCATTTAGAATCAGAGGACAGGGTTCGAGCTCCCCTAGTGATGGGCAAGGCCAGCACTCCCCAGCTGTGTGACTGGGAGCAGGACACCACACCACTCTGTGTGTCCCAGGGCTGCCGCGGATACCACGAGAGGTGGACCTCAAAGACCTCTGAATGGCACAGAGCGAGAAGCTGCACTGGGCTGTTACTGGAGTGTGTCCCCTGCCTGCCCAGTGCCTGGCTCCCTCCGGCCTCCATCCTGGTTCAGGGGGTCTGGCCCAGGCTTGTAGATGGAGCCACTGCCTGCCCTCGGGCTCACACAGCTCTGGCAAGAGGAATGTGTGGACCCAGGGCCCAGCCTACCAGGTGAAGTGTCAGTAACGATGCCCACAGGGCCTCAGGGCCCATGACGTCATGGACAGCAGTCTCCTATGTTGAAACTCACAGAGCTAAATCCACTTTAAAATATAGCACTGCCTTTTTCTTTTCTTTCTTTTTCCATTTTGGCTAAGGCATGGAATGTGAAAGCTGCTAAATTACTGCAGGAAGATGTAGAGGCTGGGTTCATAGGCTGACTCAGCTTTCTGGGGTCCTAAACACAATGGGAAACCTGGTAAGTCTAGCCCCTGCTTCCTCATGCCCACCTTGACCCTAATCCAGGCTCCCCTGACAGGAAGGGGTGAGAAGGACAATAGTGACCCTCCCAGATGACCTCGCTGGACCTCTCTGGACCTCAGCTTGCCATCTGTTATAAACTGGAGGTTTGTGTCTCCCCCCACAAAATTCCTATGTTGAAAACCTACCCCCAAGTGTGATGGTATCTGGGGGTGGGGACTTCGGGAGTTAATTAGGGTTAGATGAGGACATGAGAGCAGAGCCCTCACAACGGGATTAGTGTCTTTATAAGAAGAGGAAGAGAGACCAGTTCCATCTCTCTCTCTCTCTTTCTCCCGCCGAGTTCACAGCGAGGTCATGTGAACACACAGTGAGATGGCAGCCATCTGCAAGCTGGGAAGAGGGCTTGCACCAAGAACGGATCAGCCAGCACCTTGATCTTGGACTTCCCAGCCTCCAGAACTGTGAGAAATAAATGCCTGTTGTTTAAGCCACCCGATCTATGGTATTTTGTTAGAGCAACCTGAGGTGGATGAAGACACATCTATGAAACAAGCATAATAGCCCCTCCCCTGACTATTGCTGATAAGAACTAAATGCAATAAGAGCTAACCATTCATTGTGTCATGCAGTCGCTCAACCAATATTTGTGAAACAGCTTCTAGGTAACAGGCACTATTCTGCAAGCTGGGGTAGAGCAGTGAGCCAAGCAGACAAAATCCCTGCCCTCACAGAGCTGACATTCTAGTAGGGAAGACAGACAGTAACCAGATCACGAAATGAAGGATACAGTTTGTCGGATAGATGGAGATAAGTGCTATGGAGGGAATGTCCACCTGGAAGGAGGCTAGACTTCCAGCAGGGAGGGGCGAGCCTGTTTGCACTTTTCAGTAGGGTGGTCAGGGCGGGCCTCCGTGAGAAGGGGGCCTTTGGGGAGGGCTGAAGGAAGTTAAAGGAGACAGTGTGGTCGCTTGGGAGAAGGCATCCCCAGCTATGAAAGGACACTGGCTATTGTAGGAAGCAAGGTACCAGTTGGAAATGATTTCTAGGTGTGTCTTCTGCCCCTCAAAAGCCCTCAGCTCTATCCTGGGCACAGGCAGGCTCTCAAGGGTCAAGGGCATAACTACGGATGGTCCAGTCTCATCTTAACTGTTAGCCTCAACTTAATGGGCTAAACAGCTCTTTCACGTCAGTCACCAGAGAACACTGGAGGCCCCCAGAGAGAGCTCAGACATGCAGTAGACTGGGTGTCAGGAGGCCTGGCTCTGCCGCTGGCTGACGATGTGACATTAGATAAGGCACTGCCCCCTCTGGACCTCAGTTTCCCTGTCTTTAAAATAAGATGGCTGGGGACTTCCTTGGTGGCCCAGTGGCTAAGACTCCATGCTCCCAGTGCAGGGGGCCCGGGTTCGATCCCTGGTCGGGAACTAGATCCCACATGCCATAACTAAGAGTTCGCATGCTGCAACTAAAGATGCTGCGTGCCGCAATGAAGATCCTGCGTGCCACAACTAAGACAGGCACAGCCAAAATAAACAAATAAATATTTTAAAAAAAGAAAAGATTCCTGGTGGTAGCCAGGGGCTGAGGGGAGGAGAAAGGGAGGCATGAATGCTATTAGGTATGGGGTTTCTTTTTGGGGTGGTGAAAATATTGTTGAATTAGATAGTAGTGATGATTGCACAACTTTGTGAACATACTAAAACCACTGAATGGTACACTAAAAAAAAAAACTAAAAACTAAAAAAAACAGGTGGTTGGTTGGACAAGATGACCTCTAAAAGAAGAGACACTAACATTTTTTGTGCCTATGGTACCCTGGGGCCTGGACTCAGTATTTGCATATTATCTCATGATCTCTAAGGTTCCTCCCAGTTCAGACTTTCTGTGATCCACCACAGTGATATTCACATTGCCATCACTCATCAGAAAGTCCAACTTGAGCCCCTCGTCCAGGTCCAAAACTAGGGTAGAAACTGGGGAAGAGACAAGAAAGGAATGAATCTCTCCCTGAAGGAGCTCAGAGCCTGTGGAAGAAATCAGAAGTGCCCACTGTGCCCAAGAAGTTCTTTTCTTTAGGACTAGCTCCTTCCTTTCCTTTCCTTGGATAGGAAAGAACTCCCAAATACAAGGGGGACACACAACCCTGTGGCCATACTGGGGGCCCTGGGAGTTGCTTTATTAATTTACACACTGGGGCCTTTGGCTGGGTGTTCAGGATACAACAGTGGGCAAGTCAGACCCAATCCCTCAGTTTCGCCTTCCTAGTGCAAGTCCTTAGGAAGGGAGACAGACTTTAAAATGATCAAACACGCAATTATGAATTTCTTGGATTATTGTACTTGTGATTGGAGCCGTGGAGGAAAAGCACATAATGTATTGGACTGCTCACCAAGGGCACTGGTGTGGCTTGAGCTGGGTTCTGGGGGCAAGTAGGAACAATGAAGAGGCGTGGAGACGGGCGTGGTGTGGGGCGGGCTGTTCCCGACAATGCCGAGGCCCTAATTGTCCGCAGAGGAAGGCCGGAGAGGAGGCGCAGAGAGCTGGGGGCAGCTGCAGCAGGAGCAGGCCAGGCCCGACCACGCAGGGCCTTAGAGGCCGGAGGCCACCAGTATCTATTTGTGCCCATTGTCCCCACTCACTTCGGAGTGTCCCTGCTCGAACAATAAACTACGAAGCCACCTTATTTATCGGTCACATTACGGAGTTTGTCCCAAGATCAACCAGTGTTCAGGAAGCCCTGGTCATTGCTCCCACCTCCAGGCCTGCTGCTTTGCGCGTCGGGAGCAAGGGCCTGCCAGCCCATGCGGCTGCAGCGGTTATTTGAGCTGGATGGTGTGTGAAGGGCCCTGCTTGGCAGCCCCTGGCCATCCGGCCCCGCTGCCCTCCTCCCGGGCAGACCCCATGCTGCCCCCATGCCAGCCTCCCCCTCTGCAGTATCTTGAGGTGAGAGCTTTGCCAGTTCTCAGGCCAAGCAGGGTTCTTGGCTCCAGGTTCCGTGAGCCGCTTTCCAGCCGTCCCCACCCTCGGCTACTCCTCGAGGACCCGCTTCAGGCCTCGGCTGCGGCCTCACGCTCTTTCCACTCTTGATTTTTATTTTTGCCTCTCTTTATTTTCCTCTCAGTGTGACTCTCTCCTTCTGCTGGGCCTCTCCTTCTCTTTTTCTCTCCCTTCTCCAGGGTAGCCTGGCATTGCCAGAAAAGCCTGTGCTTCAGGACGGATGGAATGAGGTGCAAGTCCTAGCTCTGTCACCTGCTGGCTGTGTGGTCCTGGGCAAATGCATCCTTCTCTGAGCCAGTTTCAGGTTCTATGAAATGGACATGCTCCTCCTAACTCCTGCTTCTCTGGGTGGTTGTGAGCTGAGATGAAGTTCATCAGAGTCCCTCCTGGAAGCAGTAGGTGCTCAGCAAATGGTAGTTTCCTCTTACTTTCCTTTTGCACTTTCTCCTCCCTGACCTTCTGCATATTTTGCTCACTTAACCACAAAGCAAGAAACCAAAGCCCTCCCGCTGGACCCCAATCACCTTGCTCTCCTAGCACAACCCCACCAAACCCAGACTGGAATGGAGCCAAGAGCCTCACGACACGTGCAGCCTGCTCACCTCTAGCCCTGTGGCTGGGAAGTGTGGCTGGGTGTCACGGCTGGGCCTCTCGGCCATAGCGCTCTCGAGGGGGACACGGGAGGCGTCTTCTGAGCTATGCTGTGATGCAGGAACCAGACTCTCGTTTTTTCACCAACTGAAAGACAGGCATCCTTTCAACACTCACCCCCACCAAGCCCCCAAGGCCTACAGACTTCTCACGGTTCCCCACATCACACCCTGCACTTTCCAGCCTCCAAGCCATTGCTTATGCCCCTGACCCCGCCTGCAACACCCTTCTGCCCCCTCCCTCTCATGTGGGGACTTACACCAGCTCTGGGGCTGAAACATGACACAGGGGGAAACCAAGGCTCAGGAACATCCAGATGTTGGTATTTTTTACAACAAGAATAATACAGTGTAATACTGTTTATTAAAAGACACATAAAATAGCTTGCCTGGGGTTCCAGTGGATCTGGAATTGAAACCCAGGTCTGCAGCAGTCCAAATTTCCCACTTGTTCTTCTCCCTCTGCCACACTACCTGTCACATAGTTGTGACTATGTGGACCCTACCGTAACTTATTTCCTAGATGTCACTTAAAAGGTAATTGTGTAAATAAACCCATACATTTACGGTCAATTGAGTTTTGACAAGGGAGCCAAGACAATTCAATGGAGAAAGAATAGTCTTTTTAATAAGTAATGCTGGGACAACTAGATATCCACATGCAAAAGCATGAAGTTGCACCCCTACCTCATACCATTTACAAAGATTAACTCAAAATGGATCAAAGATCTAAATGTGAGAGCTAAAGCTAGAAAACTCTTAGAAGAATACACAGGTGTAAATCTCCGTGGCCTTGGATAAGACAGTGATTTCTTAGATATGACACCAAAAGCACAAGCAACCAAAGGGAAAAAAAATAGAGAAATTGTATTTCATAAAAATGACAAACTTTGTACTTCAAAGGACACTATCAAGAAAGGGAAAAGACAACCCACATAATGAGAGCAAATATTTGCAAGTACTGTATCTGGTAAGGATGTAGTATCCAGTATGTATTAAAACTCCTACAACTCAACAATAAAAAAACAGATAACCCAATTTTTTAAATGGGCAAAAGATTTGAATAAACATTTCCCCAAAGCAGATATACAAGTGGCCAATAAGCACATTAAAAGATGCTCAATATCATTAGTCATTAGGGAAATTCAAATCACAGCCACAATGAGATACCACTTCACACCCACTAGGATGGACAAAAATAAAAAAAATAGAAAACAGCAAGTGCTGGCAAGGATGTGGAGAAATTGGAACCTTCACACATTGCTGGTAGAAATGTAAAATGGTGCAGCCACTGTGGAAAACAGTTTGGCAATTCCCCAAAAGTCATATAGAGTTACATATGATCCAGCAATGAACTCTTATACACACACACACACACACACACACACACACACACACAAATTGAAAGCATATATTTCATACAAAGCTTGTACATGAATATGCACAGCAGCATTATTTATAATAGCCAAAAAGTAGAAACAACCCAAATCTCCATTAACTGATGAATGGATAAACAGAATGGGGTATATCCATACAATGGAATACTATCCATTTTAAGAAGAAGCGAAGCACTGATACATGCTACAACATGGATGAACTTGAACTTGAAATGTCCAAAAATCCATAGGAAATTAGCAGTTGCTAGGGGCTGAGGTGGTAGATGGAATGGGGACTGATAGGTATAGGATTTCTTTTGGGGGTGATGGAAATGTTCTGAAATTAGAAAGTGGCGATGGTTGGACAAATCTGTGAATATAGTAAAAACCACTGAACTGTACACTTTAAAAGAGTGAATGTATGGTATGTGAATTATACCTCAAATTTTTTTCTTAAAAAAAAAGTAGTTGAGTAGATCTGTAGGGGATCTTGCAGAACATTGAACCCAACATCTACCCCCGACCCTGTGTTAAAGATGGGAATTATGGCCCAGAGAGGGAAAGGATCACAGAGCAAATTTGAGACAGAGCAGGGATAGAACCCAGAACTGTACCCACCCAGCTCCCTGGCCAGACTGTTAGTTCCTGGAGGACAAGAAACTTTATTCATCCTGTACCTCCTGTAGCAGCAGCACAGGACTCTGCGGCACATTGCAGGGCTGATAGTCAGGACGGCTCCAGATGCAAGAGTCTAAATAGAGACCCGAATCCAATGAGCCTAAGGAACATGGATTCACTGGCCCACATAACTGGGAGGGACAAGGGAGTGCCGGGGACTCAACTGACCTCCCCACGCCCCTGCCTGCTTCTTCTCTTCCTCCCTCCTTCTCATCTCCTTCACAGGGCAGGGAATAGGGCTGCTGGCTGCTGGAGGCTCTGAGGATCACACCTTTAGAGCTTGCATTCCAAAGGGGATCAAATTGCGGTCCCCCAGAACCCATGGACGCAAGCTGAGGGAGACAGCTCTGTTTGGTCCAGTTGGGTCATATTATGTGGATCAGAAGATGGAATTCTCCAAAAGGTCAGGCCTTCTAGCAGAGGCCTGGGCTCTGTGACCCGTAGCCCCACCAAAACCTCAGAAAGTTGGGGCTAGAAGGGAAGGGGTGCTTTTACCATGAGAAGTGGGATGGGGGCTGGGCAGGCAAAAACTCAGCCACCCTCTCCCCTAGGGGCCACTGTGGGATAATCTAAGAGCCAGGGAAGAAGGCAATCACAGTTTTTAGATGCAGAGTGTCGTGAGGTGCAAGTCCCAGCTTTTCACTTTCTGGCTGTGTCCAGGTAGGCAAGTGACAGTCCTCCCACCCCCAGCCCCCAGCCTCTGTTTTCTGAACTACAAAGGGAGAACAGTAATTCCCAGTCCAGAGAATTATTGATATAAATATTTGAGGTAAGAAGCATAGAGTGATCGCCCAGAGCCTGGCACACTGTAGGGGCTGCACTAAGGCCTGTTATTACCATCGTTATTGATGCTTTGGGTGGGTTGATATTTAGCCTCTGGTCAGAAGATGGGGATTCTGAGAAAATGCTTCAGATAATAGGGGCTTCCCAAGGTCCAAATCCCTGGCCCAGAGCTGAGGGTGTGGCATGAGACGGACCACTCCTCCTTGGGTAAGGATTGCCCTGTGGGGCATGACTCAGGGTCATGCCAGTGCTGCCCCAATCTGCTGGTGACCTTGGCCTGTTGACCTGCCCTTTCTCAGCTTAGTGTCCCCTGAATCAGACAGCGCTGCTATGGGTGACTGCTCAGGGTTCTTCCCCACCTAAGCCTACTATGAACTCAACAAGTGTCACCTCCTGAAGTGGCCTACATCCCCATTTTGTAAAGGGATCAAGCAGCCTTTGCTGCAGAGTTGGGGTCTGCTGCGTGCAAGGCCCAGTGCAGGGCACAGGGACTCACAGATGACTCTAACCGGGCCTTGTGCTCAAGACGCCTGCAGCCTGCTGGGCGAATGGACATGGTCACTGACTCCCTGTGTCACCTTGGGCAAGTCACGACCCGCTCCGGAGCTCCCTTTTGCCCCATCTGTAAGAGAAGGAGTTAACCGTGAGGACGACAGCCTGTGGCCAGGCCCCCCCATCTGGTCCCAAAGAGGTGGCTGGGTAGCCCATCCCCCATACCTTAGCCTCAAATCTAGTGACATCATCCCCAACCCTCTCCGTTTCCCCGGCAACTGGGGTGCTGGCCGAGGCTCCCCTGGGGCCCAGACCGTCTGGATTTCCTTACGCATAACTGTACCTCGTCCACATTTTCACAATTAAATTGTCAGTTTGGGTTAAGTGTTGTCTGCTGACAGCTGTCAACCTCTCTCTGGCTCCCCTCACTCTTCCCCCAGAGCAGGTAAGTGAGAATGTCTTGCCCAGCCAGTCCCTCCATGCTGTGGAAAGAGGCTAGGATGCAGTGGGAAGCAGAAGGTCTGGGTTCCAGTCCAGCTGTGCCATACATTTGCTGTGTGCTCTTGGGCAAGTCACTTCCCCTCTCTGGGCCTAGGTTTCCCCACCTTAAAATAGGGCTAATCATCTCTGCCCAGCTTTCTTCCCTCCCCTCCCAAGGCAGTTGCAAGTCTCAAAGCAGCCCATAATTGTGGCAGGGCTTAGAAAACTGTAAAGCCCAGCTGGGAGGCTAAGGATGGTTCATACAATGAGTAAGCAGACCTTGAAAGGGACTTCTCTGAGTCCCCAGCAGATAAATGGGTAAGATTAATCCCCTATCTGGTCTGCCCTGCATCCCTCTGGTTGCAGATCTGGCTTGGGTCTCCTCCTCTGGCCTCCCTCACAGCCTGTTCCTAGACTGAAAAGGCAGAAAAGGCGCTCTTCCCAATAGAGCCTAACCCCAAAGATGCAAGAGTAGAGGTGCCAGGCCAGAGGGTCAAGGGCCTTGCGTCCTGTGACGGGTGTGCCCACACTGAGTGGCCAGGCTCTCCCTCCCCACGATGGGCCTAAGCCACTCCCACCCTCACCCCAACTTTCCCCTCTCAGCTCCCAGGAGCTCTCTCCCCTCCCCTCCCCTCCCTATCCTCCCCCAGAGCAGCCCAGATTGAATCCCACACCTGACCTCACCCTCCCAGCTCCAGACCTCCTCCAGGCCCCCTTGAAAAAGCCCATGCCCTTTAGCCCAGCATTCGGGGCCCTCCCGGGCATGGGCCTGTCTCCTCCCCAGTCATTTTTCCCTCCTGTTGCCCTTGATGCCAGCAGCACAGAGCACCCCCCCCTCCACTTACCCTTCCCTGAAACCAAACTTCTCCCTCTTATCTTTGCTCAAGCTGTTCCTGCTGCTGAGAAGGCCCTCCCCCATCCCCGGCCACCTGACAATTCCTCCCCCACCTGCACATTATTTATATAGACATGAATGTTAAGTACAGATCAGCTCCCATCTGGAACTGTTTATGTACCTGGCAGAAAAGGAACTAACCTTTATCAAGGACTGATTACATACAGAGCATTTTACATATATCATCTCCTTAAGCTCCACAGCAACCCTAGGTGGTAAATTTCACTACTCCGATTTTCCAGATGAGAAAACTGAGGCTCAGAGACAGGAATCCTCTTTTCCAAGGCCATACAGAGGTCGGGTAGGGGTCAAAACCCCAAACTGTAGGCTCCCAGAACCCATGCTTGTTTTAGGCCCTGGTGGAAACACTTCCCTCAAGGTTACAGTTGTGGCCAGGGTCCCATGTACATGAAAATAGTTGCTATTAAGGGAGGTTGTGCTGCTTTGCAAATTCCAGGGACCATTGTGAAGTACCCAAGCCTGTCATGTAGAAGAGGGGACCCAGGGAGAGAGCCAGGGCCGTGGGAGGAGTCATAGATCTCTCCCCTAGATGAAGGAGGACCTTCTCCCAGGCAGAGTCATCTCATAATGGAAGAGGCTGCCCTGGAGGGAGGGAGCTCCCTTCCCTGGGGGTATGCAAGCGGAGGCTGAGTGAGGGATTCACTCCACTTATTCCTTTGGCGATTTTGGAAGAACCAGTGTTCACTGGCCGTGATGGAGTACCAGGGATGCAGCATGGGCGAGACAGAGCTGGTGGCTGACTGATGCTGCTCCCAGAGCAGTGGAGACACTTACAGAGGCTGCGGTGGCCAGAATTCAGGGATCTAAGAGGGTGAGTGGCCCAACTCTGAGATTCTGAAGTCACCTTAGACAAATGCATATTTTCCATCTTTTCACTATATAAGCCCGGCTGCTTAAGTTATCTCTTGCTACATAACAAACCATGTCAAAATTTAGTGGCCAAAAAGAACAATTGATTGATTCTCCTGATTCTATGGGCTGACAGGGCAGATCTGCCCATTTCACTGTGGGCTCCCTTGTGAGGTTGCACTTGGTTGGTGGGTCAGCCAGGCCTGGGTTCTGCTGGGCCGGCTGGGCCCTCTCCACGTGGCGTCAGGGCCTCTCTCTGCATTTATAGTCCAGCCTGGGCTTCTGGGGGTGGCTGAGCTGGGCTCCATGGGGGTGAGAATGTCTGAGGTGGTAAAGTACTCCCCCTTGTGCAAGTGGGGGACTGGGGTGCAGGGAGGAGCAGACCCTTGCCCAGGTCTCCCTCGACTCTCAATTCAAGGTTTTGCCACCACTTCCTCAGGCCCACCCCTCTCCCCCACCTCCCCATCCAGGGCAGGGGTCCCAGTCCTAGCTGATTCCTGGATCTTGAGTCACAAGACAGAGCTGAGTAGCTGGGAGGGTCCCAGAGGGCTCAGGGCTGGGCTTCAGGAGACCTGGGATCTTCTCCTGGCCTGCCTCAACTCCTTTCCAGAAAATGCAGTCACTATCCTCCTGCCATCTGTTTCAATGGGGGTCACCAGCTATTGTGCACTCTGAGCCCTAGAGATCTGGGTTCAAATATTAGCTCCAACCCTTGCCAGCACCTCCGTTTTTTGTTTTTTTTTTAAATTTTATTTATTTATTTATTTTTGGCTGTGTTGGGTCTTCATTTCTGTGCGAGGGCTTTCTCTAGTTCTGGCAAGCGGGGGCCACTCTTCATCACGGTGCACGGGCCTCTCACTATCGTGGCCTCTCTTGTTGCGGAGCACAGGCTCCAGACGCACAGGCTCAGTAGTTGTGGCTCACGGGCCCAGTTGCTCTGCGGCATGTGGGATCTTTCCAGACCAGGGCTCGAACCCGCTTCCCCTGCATTAGCAGGCAGATTCTCAACCACTGCGCCACCAGGGAAGCCCAGCACCTCCGTTTTGAGCCTCAACTTCTACATCTATGAAATGGGGTACTAATCCCCATCTTGGAGAATATAGCGTATTTGATGGGACTGTAGTCTTCCCATTTTAGAGACGAGGAAACTAAGGTTCAGGGAGTTTAAGCAACTTGCTCAAGATCACACAGCTAAAAATAAAATTGGGCACAATCAACAGTGGAACCCAAGTCTACGTGACTCCAAATTGCTTTCCGTACCTACTCTAGCTGGGAGCCAGAAGATTTCTGGCTGAAAGACTGCTTATGCAAATATTTGGAAGCAACCGATTTAGCTCTGAAATGAGCAAAGGGCTAGACCCAGAGGACAATGCATCCCAACTGGACAGAAGTCACCTGGAACGACTCTGACTGTGGTGGCCAGAGTGCCTTGGAATGGGAGAGCTAAGGACACTCTTTTGACCCTCGTCGGTAGCCTCTTAGGTGGAGCAGCAGTGTTTCCCACACCCCACCCAAAGCCCCACTACCTTCCCATGGCATTTATAATGGGATTGACTCCAGTGCTCTGGAAGAAGAGATGAGGGTGTCCCAGCATGTGTTCTCAAGGACATTTCTGCGATTATAAGCAGGAGTATATGTGCACTGGTGTTGCTTGGAAGCTGTGTGTGTCCTCGCTGTGTGCATGGAAACAGGTGTGTTTGTGCATGAACTGGATGGGGAAAGTCTGCATGTTCAGCCTCATCTAGAAGATGTGTATGGCCATTTAACTTGTATGTGCATGTGGGCATGTGGTATGTCCAAGTACCTCCTGAATGTGTTTGTGACCATTTGCGGGGTGGTAAGTCCCAGTCCTGTGTGCAGGGGGGACTGGCTGCTTGGCACTGGCATGGCTGAGAGCCTGCAGTGGGTTCTGTGGGCTCAGATGTGTGTGATGTATGTGAAGGCATCTGTAGCCAGGTTAGGACAGCCTACGGGTGCCACTTCACAGGCGGCTGCAAAGGACAGGGAAAAGAGTTAGCGTGTTTTGGGGGGACTTGAAAGAAGCCTCTTTTCATTAAATCTGTTTTCCCTTCTGCTAATGAACTAGATTATTCTTGACATTGAGGCCCCTGGGGTGGGGTGTGGGGAAGACAGAAGTCAAGGAAACCACAGCACCTGACCCAGCAGTTAGAAACGGGAGGGGAGTATTGTCAGCCAGGAAGGGCCAAGGTGGGCATGGGAGGTGTGGGCACTCAACCGGTCCCAGGCAAGTTGCCCCAGAAACACAGCCCCAGCCCCAGCCCCAGGCTAGGTCTACACCGCACAAGAAGCACCTTAATGTGCTTTAGCTTCTGAAACCCAGTCCTCAGCTGGTGGTCCCCTAGGGACCCGGACAAGGTGCCCAGAAGACTCTCCAACGGTCATCCCATAGATGGGACACCTGCCTCCTTGGTGCCTAAGGTTTAGAGCCGGCTCACAGCACAGAGCCCTCGCACCTCCTTTCTTTGCTGAGAGTTCCCAGAATTGGAACCAGAGGTCTGGAGAGGTGACCCGGCAAAGGTCGGACTGGGACGCCAAGGCAGCTCTCGGGACGCACAATGCTTATAGTAACCGAGCTGCAAGACCAACACCTAGTGATGCCCGGGCTCCAGAATGAGACCTAAGACCGACTTCCCTCTGAGCTGTGGCTTCCTCCTCTGTCGAACTAGACGGGGTTGAGGATCCTCGCGGGGCTTGCTGAGAGGTTTAGAAACCTTCCCCACCTGGGCCCCCGAGCGCCCCAGGCGCGCAGTAGGCTCACAGCCCGCACGCTCAGTACACACCAGCTATAGTTATAGTTAGTAAGTCTCCTCTTTGTAGCTCAACAGGGTGCGACGTCCTCTCGTGCCGCTGGCGCCGCGGGTGCGTGGCATCCGCGGGGACCCCGCCCCCGGCCCCCGCGCGAGGCCGGAGCCACCCGGTGGGGTTTCGGCGCGCTGACGTGGGCGGATCAAAGCAGCTGCCCGTGCCTTATAAAGCAGTTCGGGCGGCCAGCACCAGAGACCGTGCCGGGTGAGGCGGAGAGCTCCGGCGAGCGGGCGAGCGCAGGCCCCGGGAGCCGAGCGCCCTCCAGAGCAGCCTGAGTGTGCGCCCCAGTCCCCGCGGGACCCCAGCAGGCCTCTGTCCGCCGGGATCCCGGGCGTCCTTCTCTGGCAGCTCGCGAAGAGGACGCCCTCGCCGCCTGCCCAGCCCGGAGAGCTCCCGGGTCCGCTGGGGGCTGCGCTCGCCGCTCCCCCGCCCGCCCGGCCAGGCGAGCGCCCCAGGAGGTGAGCAGTGGCCACGGGCAGCGGGCGGGCTCTCAGCGGGGACCTGCCAGGGCGCGGGGCTCGCAAGTCCGAGGGGGAAGGCGTGACCCCGTTGGGCAACCGCTCCCGGTAAGCAAAGCAAGACCTTCTCCATACCTCTCCTCCGCGGCTCTCGCAGGCATTCCCCTCACCGAGCGCAGGCGCCGGGGGCTGGGGGCGCGGGCTTTAAGCGGATGAGCGGTGGAGGTGGGCTGTGCAGTTCCCGCGGCCCGCCTCGAGCCTTCCCGGCCCTGTTCCCCCCGATTCGACCCTCTCTCTCCCAGTCAGCCCACGGATGAGGTCATGCCCGAGCCATCCCGGGGGTGGGGGACTTGGATCCTGTGGCAGAGGGTGTGTGTGGCGGGGCAGGAGAGGGCGGCAAAAGGCAGAGAACTACGGCAGCTCCTACTAAATTGGGGCACCAGGGCGGACGCCTCGCTTTGAGACCTGCTCCCAGAAGCGGCGGGATAAGGGGGAGAACCGAGAGTTTGTTTACAGACCTGAGCTCCAGGCTGGGGGTTGGGGAGGAGGAAAGTCCTGTCCCGGCCCCGAGGCACATCTGGAGCAGCCCCGAACATCTGGCTGAGCTCGCGCACGAGTCTCACACCTCCCAACTCTCGGAGCTGAGGTGCCTCCACGACCCTCACGGTCCTTAGGGGCTCGGGGTCGGGCCCAGAGGGGATAGTGGGAGGTGCCCCGAGTTACCCCACCCCACCCTTCCCACTTCCAAAATAACCCGTCTCGCGGGCCACCGGCGCATCGTCCGCAGCCCAGCAGACACATCTCAAAAGACTCGCGGCCAGGGTCAAAGCCGGGTTGCGGCCCCGCCTCGCTTGGCGTCGCAGGTAATCTTGAAGCAGTTGCTCGGCGTCACCGGTTCTCCGGGTCGGCTCTGCGAGCCGCGCACCCGGAGGCTTCAGGGCCGACGCGCGGCGGGGACACTCAGCGCCGTCGCGCGGTGCCGGCTCCCGGCCCAGCGCAGGCTCATCCGGGAAGGGGAAGCTCGGCGTGTCTCCGCCGGCTTTGCCTCAGAAGGGCAGCCGCCCTGGCAGCGGGGTTTCCAGGGCCTTCCAGAGCCCAAGTCTTACAACCACCTGTTAGAGCCAGGCCGTGGCTACTGCGCTCGCGGTGCCCAGAGTGTGCACCAGAGGTTTCCTCTCTCGCCCGCTGCAAGCGAGGTAGCTTGAACTTTATCCCCAGCGGGGGGAGGAAGGGACCGCTTTTCTCTCCAAAGACACTGTGGTTTGACGCGGGCCCACTACGCGCCTGACCCCAAGGGAGGTTCCGAGCCGGGCCTGAAGCAAGGGGTCGGGCAGTTCGGGACTGACCACGGCAAGTGGATGTCTTATAGAGAGACCAGAATTGAGAGGGCACTTACTTTACACCTCATACAGTCCCCAGAGGGGGACATGGGGGTCCAGGAAGAGGAGGGGATTTGCCCAAGGTCCCAGGGCGCGGGAGGCTGCGGCGTATCGCACCTCGAACCCCGGTTTAGCGCCCCCTGGCGGGCCGGGGGCTCAGGGAGGCGAGTGCTCCCTGACCCGCGAGGCGCAGGCTGAGGGTGACCCAGCGGCCCGCGCGGCTGTCCTAGACACTCTGACACTGGACAGGAATAACCTGTCAGAACCCAGAGGCCCGGGCCAGGAGCCGCCTCCCCCAGCGACGTGGTGGGACAGCGAAAGGAGAAGCCCAGGACTACCGGGGCCGCTCCGAAAGAGCCGGGAGTAGCTTGGACGCCTGGGTCCCCGTGCGCCGTGACCCGGGCGGCCCCTCCTCTCTCTGGGCGAGTTGGGCTGGACACGGATCCCCTGCTGTGAGTCCGAGCTCTCCTCTCTCCGAGTGCAGCCCTTCCTCCCTACCCTGGAATGCTGGGCGCCTTAGGGGGGAGCCCACACTTGGGGAGGGGGTAGGGGCGAGGAGAGACAGTGGCTGGAGTTTTTGATCCTCTCCCCTCTCCCCCCGCCCCCCCCCCCCCACATCCAGCCGGTATTTTTCTCGTTCTCAGGAGCATGGTAAACTTTCAGGGCCAGTAAGACAAAAGGTTTGGATACAGGCTGGGAGGGAAGAGGGGGCACAGTTAGACTGCGACCCCAGCTGAAACACCAACCCCCGCCTCCCCGCCCCCGTGCCATAATTCGGCAAAGTTTGTAGCGAGCGCCACGGTGTTAGGCGCCCAGCTGGGGGACTCTGCGGAGGAGAAAGAAAATGTAATTCAGAGTTTTCTCTCTGCCTTGCTCTGGGTCATGCCGAAGGCTCCAGAAAACAGTGGGATTTAAAATGTGTGTGTGTGTGTGTGTGTGTGTGTGTGTGCGCGCGCGCGCGCGCTTAAGGCGCACTCGTACATGCACACACTACGCAGGTAGACGTAATAGTGGGAACTTAGGCAGAGGGGAGCTCAGAAGACCCGCAGGCTACTGGAGGCTGGAAAGACCTCAGGAGATGCGTGAAGTCCAGTCCCTTGTTTTCATAGAAGGGGAAACTGAGAAACTGAGGCTGGGGTGGTGGAAGACTTGCCCAAGGTCAACCCCCCCTTCTCGCTCAAGCGCCCGCACTAAGGCGCCTCCTTTTTCCAACTCCACAAACCCTTGAGAAAGGAATCCCTTTGTCTGCTCCTCCCCAGGGGAGAGGGGCTGAGGCTGTGTTTACCTCCGGGAGAACGCCAGTTGTTGGTAAATTTGGAAGAAGCTGGGAAGGGAGTTAATGATGTGAAATGAAGAGGGGGAAAAAAAGGAGAAAAAGAAAAAAGCCGGAGAAAGCGACTCTGCGGCCTGCGGGCGGGGTAAGGACTACTCCGCGGCCCCAGGACGCCGCCTGGCGGCCGGAGGCGGCATCGCACCGGCCCCGTGAGCTTCCCAGCTTAGCCAAGGCCAGGCTGCCCAGCCTCCGCTCCGGCCTGGGCACCATCCGACCCTGCAGAAGGGCACCGCTAGAGGGACTCAGAGACTCAGGACCCTGAACAGCCTTCACTGTACAAAGACCTTCGCCATCCCATTTCTCATCCTCCCCTTCACAGGCTGAGAAACTGATGCCCAGAGCCAGCCCCCATTTCCCTGTCTTCTCACGGTCCATGATCTCACCGGACACCGGGTAGACATGAGAGTAAAACACGGGGCATGGACCTGCCGCTCGCTGGCTGAACAACCCTATTTCACATCTCTGCGCCTCAGTTTTCTCATCTGTGAGATGGGGGCAGTGATAGTATCTATCTCCCAGGGTTGCTGGGAGGAAAAAATGCGATCGCGTTAGGTGAATGTTCTTTTTAAAAGGTGAATTATGTCCTAATCACAATTTGAATCACAATTGTGTCCCCAGTTTACAGAGGGGGTAAACCGAGGCCCAGCAGGGAAGGAGAATGGCCAGGCTCATAATAACTAACAATTAATATTGCGGAGATGAGTACCCAGATCCTGGGCCCCGAATCTGCTCCTCCCCTCGCCCGCCCGCGGTCTCCGCCCTCGACCCCCTTCGTCTTCTTTCCGTCCCTCTCGAGAACTGTGTGCCTATCCGGGCTTCTCCCTCTGCCAAATGTCTTTCAGCCTCTCTCTCTGAGGGTCTCTCTCCCTCTCGCTGTCTCTCTGCCTGGTCTCTCCGGAGTTTCTGGTCCTGTTGCCCTCTTCCCTTCCCGCCGGGCCGCACTAGGTGGACAAGCCCTCGGCCGCGCTCCAGAGGCATTTAATTCGAGCCAGACGCCGGCCGCGTCCCGGGCTGTGCGGGGCGGGAGGCGACGCCCGCCGCGCGTCCGGCCTCCCCGGGCCCCGACCCCTCCTTTGTAATTTGAATAAAACGCCCCCCCCCCCGGCGTGGCCCCCGCCCCGCGCGCAGCCTTAATCCGCTGCCTCCGCTCTCCCCGACTGCAGGCGGCGTGCACGCAGGAGGAGCGACGGCGGCCGGGCGCGCGGCGGGACTTCGGCGCGGCTTCCCCAGGGTGCGACCCCCCGGCGCGCCAGCCGCGCGAGGATGAGGGCGCGGCCGCAGGTCTGCCAGGCGCTGCTCTTCGCCCTGGCGCTCCAGACCAGTGTGTGCTATGGCATCAAGTGGCTGTAAGTAGGGACCCGCGTCCACACACATGGGCCCCGGGATTCGCGGCTGGGGGAGGCGGAGAGCCTTAAGGGGCCCCCTGGATCAGGCCAGCGTGCCCAAGACCAGGGAGCAGAAGTTGCCTGGGGGTCGTGGGCAAGTCACCCTTTTTAAGCCTCCTTTTCCTCCTCTGTTAAATATTGTCCTTACCTGCGGGAGGAGCAAGACAGGGCGTGGAGGACGACAGAATTGCCCTGTTCCGTGCGCCGAGGGTTGCGCAAGACCTCCACAGGGACAGATGGAAAAAGAGCGTGGTCAGGGGGCCCAATCTAGAGGGTCTGCGCCCTGCACACAAGGCCTGCTCAATATTATGTTCCTTGACAGTCTCCTGACCCTAGCTGGAGGTTCTCAAACAGTCCAGACCCCTCCACCTGGGTGACCTTGGGGAAGTGTCACTCAGCCTCTTGGGAGCCTCAGCGTCCTCCTCTGTCAAAGGAGGGTAAGATGAGAAGCGGCTCATGAAAGAACCCCATAAACTGTCGGATGCTGAAGGGTAGTCCTTTAGATAGAAATTATTAATGGAGGGGCAAGTGGGAGAGAGACTCTTTTCCATCCAGCAGAAGGGACTGCCTGCTCTGTGCTGGGCTGTGGGCAGGGAGGGCAGGGAGAAAGGAGTAAAAGCCAGCCCCTTCCTGGAGGAGCTGCCCTCTGGTCTGGAAGAGATAAGCCCAGGCTGTAAATAACTCCAAGTGCCCCAGGAGAGCCCAGGGCGGTGTTGTGGGAGCCCAGAGGAGAGGAGATCACCTGGTGGGGGGCACATCCTTGGGACCCTAGGTAGATTTTTCGTGGGTGGTGCTCCTAGGACGGGCCTGAGGAGTCTCTGGGAGTTTGGTGGGTGGGGGCAGTGAGAGGAGGGCACTTTGGGTGGAGGAACTCCCTGAATGGTGGAAAAGTCCAGGACAGGACATAGTCTAGAGTTCCAGGTCGGGGGCGGGGAGCCATGCAGATAAGACAGGCATGGGACAGACTATGGGCTGGGGAGGGGCTGCGAGGACGGTTCGTGGATTAGCTGGAAAATGGGCAATAGTGGCTGGGCCACCGGCAAACAGTCTCGAGGTCACCAGCCCTACCCCTGCTGGGACTTAGTTATCCATTAATTCTCTTGAGAGGGGAACCCCATCTTCTTGCATTTCTTGTTTGCAAGGAGAAGCCTGAGCTCAGCAGCTTCCCAGCCTGGGGGCACCGGCTCTTCTCAGCCCCTCCTGACTAATTTTATGAGAAATCAGCCACTTTCCTTCTACTGCTGGTACCTGGCACTGTCGCAGCTGGTGAGAACCTCTGCTCAGGGAGCCCAAGCCCTCCTCACTCACCACCAACCTTTTACAGATAAGGAGACTGAGGTCCAGAGAGGGAAGGGCTTTGTTAAAGGACCCAAGGAGCATCAGAGGCCAAGAACTGGGCTCACCCCTAGAGTGTTCTGGGGGACACTGCTAGAATTCCCACACCACAGTGGGAACGCCGAGGCTCTGAGAAATGTGTGACTTTTACAGGCCCCCAAGCTGGCACGTGGCTGGGTAGGGTCTGAAATAGATGGCTAGTTCAGCCCAACATCCATGCTGTCCCCACTGCATAGCCCAGGCTGCCACAAATAATGAGTACAACTCAGTGTCTGCCTTAAAAGAGCTGCCAGCCTGTTGGGGGAGACAGACATATAAAATGTACAAAGTGAACTTTGGGCTGTGTCCTAGGAGAGGGAGCATGGGAGCCCAGAGGAGGTGTGGTTAGCCCCACATAAGGGAGGTGACTCTGAGTCTGGCTTCAAAGGATAGATAGGATTTCGATGGCCATGGATGGAATGCAAAGCAGGCATCCTAGGCAGAGGGAACAGCAGGGGTAGGACGATGTGTGTGGGGAAACAGAGAAGCCAGGAATTACAGGAGCTTACTAGTAAATCCCCAGAGCTTTAGACATTTAACTTTGATAACACTCCTATGAAGTAGGTGACATTCTTATCGCTACCATTTTACAAATGAGGAAACTAAGGTACAGAGAGGTTAAGTAACTGGCCCAAGGTCACACAGCTAGTTAATTAATGGTGGATGTGGGATCAGAAGCCAGGCAGACAGGCTCCATGAAGCCAAACCTCTTTGATAGTGGTTAAACTCTTGCTGGAGCTGAAGATAGAGGGGGAAGCAGGAGAAGGAGTGGAGTTTAAGAATAACAACTCGTGTGTGTGTGTGTGTGTGTGTGTGTGTGTGTGTGTGTGTGTGTGTGTGTGTGTGTGTGTGTCTGTATATATATGTGGCCTTGGTACATGTCAGGCACTGTTCTAAGTGCTTGATGTATGTTGTTTCATTTAAATCTCCCAACCACCATGTGAGGTGGGTTCTGCCATCACACTCATTAATCAGAAGAGGAAGTGGAGGCTCAGTGGGTCTTTAACGAACTGGCTGTCACAGCTAGTAGGCAGCAGAGGCAGGACTTGGAGTTAAGTTGCGTGGCTCTGGGGCCTCTTGGTCACAGGGAGCCACAGGCCAGTTGGGAACAGGGAAGGGTACGGTGGGGATGGGAAGCTGGGGACTCATCCAGGAGACTCAGCTGCCCTGGGGATGTCCCAGAGGACCCTGCTGCCCTGGGCTTTGGAAAGTGAGCTGAAGAGGAAAGGGGCATTTGACGTGGGAAATGAAAGTAAACGTGGCTGAGTGACCCAGATTGCCCACCCACTGGGGACCTGGGACTCAGCTTGGGCTTTCTGTGGGGTAGGGGGTAAGGGAGAAGGGGTGGAAGCACCTGATCAGAAATAACCTGGGGGACCCCTCCCTACCTCACCTCCCACCCAAGCCAGGTGCTGGGAGACTCAGACCAGAAGTGTGGGGACATCCTTTTCTGGCTGCCCTGTGGTGGGCAGGGAGGATGGTTCCAGCCTTCTGTGAACCACTGGGGTTACCCAGTGAGGGGAAGGCCCAGGGTGGCTGGGAGGACCCATAAAGGCCACTCCACCCACCCCGGGCAGCCCCAAGCCTGCTGCTTACTCCGGGGCTGGGCCTCTTGAGGAAGAGTCCTAAGAGACTCAGAAGGAACACAGCTGCCGCAGAGAGGCTGGGAGGAGCACCAGACCTGAGTTGGAAGGCCTGGGTTCCAGCCCGAGCTCTGCCAGTTCACTAGCCATGAGCCAGGCTTCAGGCAAATCAATCATGTTAGCCTCTCTGAGCCTCAGTTTCCTCATCTCTACAATGGGAGTGAAAGAGCCCTAGCCTGTGGTTAGGAGTCCTGGGTTCTAGCTTGGCTCTGCCTCTGATTGGCTGGCTGTGTACAGGTCGGGGCTAGCCCTGCCTTTCTCTGGGCCTCAGTGTCCCCAGTTCCACAATGGGGTGGGGACACTGAGGCCCGGCGAGGGGCAGTGACTTGCCCAAGGTGGAACGTTAGATGTGCTGAGCTGGAGCTGAAACCCAGGTCTCTGCGCCTCCCCCACCCCCGCCATCCCAGGAGAACCCCAACTCCTGAATGAGAGAGACCTCGGCCACCCCAGCAGCACCCTGGGCATAGGCCTCGCCTGTGAACTCTCTGTTCCCTCCTGTCCTCTCTTCCACCCTCTCCCCCATGCACCCACCCCCAGATAAACCAAAATGTTTTCAATTAGGGGTGCGCTGCAGTGAGGCAAGCCGGACGAGATGTCCAGACGGGTAACTCCCCCGCCTCCCACCCTAATCCTTGATTACCTCCCCAAGGGGGCCTTAGTTAGAAACGGTCATTACCACTAATTACCAGATGACCGCATCGCCCTCCTCGGGAGTGGAATCCGCTGCCTCCCGCCTCCTGATCTCCCAGTCTGCACGCTCCCGCGAGCAGGCCTCCCCCAGCATGCCGCAGCTGGCCGCTCTGTCCCGGCCGCTCTCTCCGCAGCCCCGCGCCCGCCCAGGACCTCCAGAATGCTTCCCGTGTGTCCTCTGCCCACCTGGGCAGTCTGTGCCTCATCTGGGAGCATCCTCACCGGCTTTCCCTCATCGAACCTCTCTCACCACCAGCTGGGGAGGTGGATGCTTGATGACTTCAGAGATGGACAGACTGACCCAGAGTGGCCCAGGGTCCCCAGACCCCAGGAGCCCAGAGGACCCCTCCTCCGAAGCCGCAACCTAAGCTCCCCAGGAAAAGTCTCAGCTTACATTATCCGCTTTCTGAGCAGGAGCCCAGGGGAAGGACCTGGAAGGCAGCCACGCTGCGCGGGTGCCTGCTGTGTGCCGGGTACCGTGCTGGGTGTTTTCTCGTGTATCTCCTGTAATCCTTCCTGTTGTGAAACAGCAAAGTGGCTCAGAGGGGAAGGATGGAAGCCGGGCAAGGGTGATGGGCAGAGCAGGCTCAGGACAGGCTGAGCATGGACGGCCCCAAGCCCAGTAGAGAGGGGACCTGGGAAGGTGAGGCCAGGTTTGAGGGAGGATGGTATCCAGAGGAGGCCGAGCGCCTGGGCACTGGAGCGCCTCAGCTTCCTCCTCTGTACAAAGGGGGTGATAGATAATCTCCCAGGCCCCTCGGGCATTGTAAGAATGGGATGAAATGAGAGGCTCTGTAAACTGGGGAGTGCTGTGCCCACCTGGGACAGTGGGTCCATGCGCGTGGACACTGCTTGCTAGGTGGTGGCAGAGGGGCTGTAACAACCAAGAAACAGGCTGAGGGGGTGACATCTGTCCCTGTGTGGTCACCCCTCATCCAGTACGTGTTGCCGGAATTCAGGCAGCAGGTTCCCCAGTCATAGGCAGGGTCAGGCAACCATGCCTGAGGTCTGCATCCAGATACACCAAAGGTTTCTTGGCTCATGCCTTGGTGGGGTAGGGACGGGCCAGGGGTCACAGTGAGGGAAGATGGCCCAAGATACCCACAGTCAATCTCAGACAGGCTGGGTTGTGCCACTCCAACCACAGACACCAGGCCATGCCCACTTGCCCTGGGTCTGCTTTCCAGGCCTCGGGGATGATTTCTGTATTTTGGAGGTGTAGGATGGGTGGGGCATGGCAGAGAGAGGCAGCAGGAAGCAAACTAACCTATTAGTACTCAGTGTAGCACGTATTAACTCATTCAGCCCCTACAAGACCTCCAGGAGTCCCCATTTTTTAGTTGATGCTCAGAGAGCGGCAGCAGTTCACCCAGGATTGCCCAGCACATAGAGGCCAGAGCTTGAGCCACAACCTAGGTCTTCTGACTCCCTCTGGTCCAAGATTCACGTGGCAACAAGCAAGGGATCCCATTTATGATTGCCCCGAGTGCTTTACATCCATCATCGTATTTAAGTCTTGCCATCACCTTTTGAAGTAGAATTTATCATTTTCTTATAACAGATGAGGACCATGAGGCCCAGAGAGGTTGGGTAACTTACCCAGCTCACACAGCTGGTGCCCAAAGCCTGAGCTCTTCCCTGGGCCAGCCCATGAACTGGAACATCTGAGTCATTGCCTTATAACTGGTGATAGGTCTGTGCAGCCATTAGACGAGGGGCTCCTTGAGGAAAGGATCTATGTCTGGGAAGAGTTGGTGCTTAGTAAATATTTCTTCCACAAGTAGATCAAGTTTATTTATTCATTTAGGTACAGGAGCAAGGGGAAAGGCATTCCTGGCACCAGGAAAAGCCTGGGCATACGCGTGGTGGTAGGGCAGTCCCTATCAGAGAAGCCAGGAGTCTGGTGTGGCAGATATTAGGACACATGGGGGACAAGGACGGGAGGCCAGAGAGGGCTGGAGGGCCAGGTTTTGAGGGGCCTTGAGGTCAATCCCTCAGACAATGCTGGGAGATTGATGGGAGAGGAGAGGTTACTTGACTTGCTCAAGGTCACAAGGGGAGTGGGGGTGACAGAGCCAGGAGTCTGCCCAGGCCCGTGCTGTTCTTTGGCACCAGGCTGCCTCTCTTGGGATCTCAGGCCAGGGCCTTGAGGAGCTGGGCCTCACCAGGTCTCGGTCATGATGCTGGGTGAGGTCTGCTGTGGTCCCAGCAAGTGGGGCACATAGCACTTGGGCCTGAAGATTGGCCCCTTCTTGCCGCCTGTCCCTCCGGGGTCTCTGCTGGGTCTCTGAGGACCAGCTGGCCCTAGGGTAGGGGGTGGGTCTATATGGAACCCTTTAAGGCTGTGGGGTCCCGCTAGCCTCCACTTAAGAGGAGGGGCTGCCTGATGCAGTCTACTCCTCAGAGAAGGCCTGGGAGGAAGCTGAATGCAGGATCGACCCCTGGTCCTAGAGTCTTGGAATCCCAGTGCCCAGAACCAGGATCTGGAAGCTCTTAGGTCCTATAACATCACTAGAGGTCATAGGGACCCCCTAGGCCAGCATTTCCCAAAGCATGGAGGAGGTCAGCACTCCTCAAATAAAGAGTTTTGTGCTCAGCAGACTTGGAAGTTAAACAAAACCAAGCCTGTTGCTTTGCTGCAGGACTTCTCAGGGCCTTTAAAATGTAAATGTGCATTACTGCTCTTCAAGGGGGGATGTAGTATATCACATTCCCCAACTGTGCTTGATTGACCATGGATCCCTTTTTCCGGAGTGTCTCCCTGGAACCCATTCTGGGAAATACAGTTTAGAGATATAGACACTGAGACCCAGAGAGGGACAGTGGTTTATCTAAAGTCACATAGCAAGTTAATGGCTAAGTCCAATTCATCACCAAATTGAGTGGCTCTTTAATCTTTTAATGAATCTCTTGCATGTATGTGGGATTTTACAGCCTAATAAATGGGTTTAATAATTAAACGAAGCCATAATGGGAAGCTCCTAACTCACACTGTGCATCTAGTAAATGGTCAATTAATAGTATGTATTACTATGATGGTGATGATTATAATAATCCAGCACTTAGCACACTGTCTAGCACGTTCAGTATTGAATGAATGTTGAATAAAGAGTAATCAGTCACAGCTGTGTGGGACTAAATAAGGCAGTGGATGTGAGTGCTTTGTGAACTATAAAACCGTTTATTGTTAGTATAATTATAATAAAGCTTAGGTAGGATGGGGGCCGTGATCCTATGTTATGAATGAGGGCCTGAGGCCCAGAAAAGGACAGTGATGTGCTCAAGGTCACACGGGGGCGGGAGGGGGAGCCGTTACTCTGCTGGGGACAGTGCTTGGCCTCCTGGTTTCCCAGCTCCTTCCAGCAAAGGCTCCAAGACTGTGGAGGAGAGGCTGGGGCCGGTACAGCGGGTGGAAGCAGCACGGCCCCTCACAGCCCTGACTTCCCTTCCATTGGTTGCTGCCTTTTGGCCTGTGTGCAGGGCGCTCTCCAAGACCCCGGCGGCCCTGGCACTGAACCAGACGCAACACTGCAAGCAGCTGGAGGGCCTGGTGTCCGCGCAGGTGCAGCTGTGCCGCAGCAACCTGGAGCTCATGCACACCATCGTGCACGCCGCCCGCGAGGTCATGAAGGCCTGCCGCCGGGCCTTCGCGGACATGCGCTGGAACTGCTCCTCCATCGAGCTCGCCCCCAACTACCTGCTTGACCTGGAGAGAGGTAGGGGGCCAGCGGGGGCTGCTAGGGCCTGCGGAATGCATGCGGGTGGGGTGGGGTGGATGAATTCAGGCATAAATATATATGTGTTTAGATAGGTGGGTGAATTCATGGATGGATGGCTGGAAGTGTGATGGGGGGATGAGTGAATAGCTGGATGATGGATGGATACACGGATGGGTGGGTGGATGAATTAATCATGGACATGGGTATTGGGGCGTGAACTGATGAATGAATGAACCTATAGCGAGTGAATATACCAGCGTGGGGAGCCTGAATGACAGTACAAATGCACATGTACCCCTCACGCCTGAACAAAGGAATGAATGATGCAGGAAGGCTCTGGGGGTGGGGGGTCTGTAATGAGAATGCGACTGAGCCTGCCCTCGGGGCAGACAGGTGTGGAGCAGTTAATTCTAGACCAGCCTGACTGAAGGTGCTGGGAAAGGCACAAAGTGATGTAGGGACTAAAGAACATCTGTGGAGAAGACTTCCCAGAGGAGGTGGCTTCTGGGGGTGGATTTGAGGGCCCTATGTATCATAGAGAGGCTTTTGAAGGGTAGGAATGCCCCAGTGGATCTCATCTTTACCCCGCACGGTGACAGCTAACGTTTGTGCAGCACTTTACAAAGCCTCCTTCCTTCCTGAATTATCTGAGCTCCAGAGCAAGCCTGTGAGGTAGGTATTATCATTCCCACTCTACAGTTAAGGATACTGAGGCTTGAGAAGGGGGGTAACTTGCTTGGATGCAAGGCCAGGACACCCCACTTTCAAGGCACGTTGGGCTCCATCTTAATTTGCTAGGGCTGCTGTAACAAAGCCCCACGCACCGGGGGGCTTCTGACAACAGAACTGTCTCACGGTGCTGGAGGCTGGAAGTCTGAGGTCAGAGTCAAGGTGTCAGCAGGGCTCCCTCTGAAGACACTGGGAGAGGATTCGTCCCTGCCTCTTCTTAGCTTCTGGGGGCTGCCGCAGTCTTCGGTGTTCCTTGGCTTATAGCTGCATCACTTCAGTCTCTGCCTCTGTCACATGGCCTCCGCCCTCTATGTCTCTGTATCTAAAATTCCGTCTTCCTATAAGGACACCAGTCATTGCATTAGGGCGCACTCTGCTCCATCTAATGACCTCATCTTAGGTCAGTTACACCTGCAAAGACCCTATTCCTAAATAAGGTCACATTCACAGGGACCAGGGGTCAGGACTTGACCATATCTTTTCAGGGGACACATTTCACCCCACAGCAGGCTCTTTGCTCACTGGTCTTTGAGGAGCTCAGGGACTGGGCCTTCTGTTCCCGAAAGCAGCCCCTAACACCGGGTGCAGGGCAAGCAGGGAGGAAGTGCAGCGTGGTGAGCGTGTGAGTGAGGGTGTGCCCTGGCGGGGCTGGCTTTGCGTGCTTGTGAGAGAGCGTGCGGGTCAGCTAGTGCGTTTGGGGGAGGGTGGGGGCGTGACAGATGAACGGTCGTCATGCCATCCTCCACCTGCTCCACTGCTCGCCACCGCCCCTGTCCCCGCCCGACCTCGCAGAGGCAGGTGGGGGCCCTCAGGTCTGGGCAGGGTCCTATTCCTGGGTCGCCCGCCCCGGCTGACCCCGCACCTCCCCACAGGGACCCGGGAGTCAGCCTTCGTGTATGCGCTGTCGGCGGCCGCCATCAGCCACGCCATCGCCCGGGCCTGCACCTCCGGCGACCTGCCGGGCTGCTCCTGCGGCCCCGTCCCAGGTGAGCCACCCGGGCCCGGGAACCGCTGGGGAGGATGTGCGGACAACCTCAGCTACGGGCTCCTCATGGGGGCCAAGTTTTCCGATGCTCCTATGAAGGTGAAAAAAACAGGATCCCAAGCCAATAAACTGATGCGTCTACACAACAGTGAAGTGGGGAGACAGGTAACCACCCCCCCACCCACCCCAGATGGTTGTGCTTGTGCCAATTGGCCGGAAAAGGGCCGCCCAGTGTGCCCCAGTGGAGGGGTGGCGGGGGGACGGGCCCTGATCCACCCACACTGATGTGCTCCTGGCCTCCCCTGGCTCTTCCCTCTCCAGCTGCTTGGGGCTTGCCTGGCTCCTCCTCCTCCAGGGGGTCCACCAGGATTTGGGTTGGAGAACGTCGGTGGGGCAGAAGGAGCACTGAGCTGGGAGTCAGGAGCTCTAAACTCACTGTGTGACATTGGGCGAGTCACTTCCTCCCTGGCCTCAGTTGTTCCTATCTATAAAATGGGGTGGCTTGGTGCTCTCTGGTCCCCATTGGTCACGTTCCTCAGTGTCTTCCTCTGGGGCTCTGGGCCAAGGCCGGTGTGGGAGGAAGCATGGAGAGGGCTGCGGAGCAGCAGAGCCTTGCTAAAGGGTCGTCTCCTTGGATCTAATGGGGACTCTCTTCCGGCTCCAAAACCCACCCCAACCTCCTAAACACGGTTTCCCCTCCATGTCTGTTATTATCCGTGTTGCATTAATTCCTCACCTCATTCCACAGGAGGTTGGGGTGAATGCATAAGTGAATGAATGGACCTTTTTATTTTTTGAAAATTAAAAAAAAAAACAAAACTTTATACCAATCACTGTGCCAGACACTGTGGTGGGTGCTTGATTAGTTTTCTCTCCCGTAGTCCACAAAACCACACTGTGAAGAGGTACTGTTACCCCTCCTTACAGATGGGGAACTGGTCCCGCAGGGGCAGAGTGTCAGGTGTGGATGGCATCTCATGACCTCTTCCCTGCAGCCTCGTTAGGCCCGTTGTGCAGAAGCACCACGTGAGGCAGAAGGAGCTTAGGTGGCTTGGCCAAGGACACAGGGTGCAATGGAGCCCAGGTCTATGGGACTCCAGGTCTGGAGGTTTCCTTGTCCTCACCTTCCTCTCTCTCTGGTCTCCCTCTTGTAAGGATTCTAGGACGTCCAGGCCATCTTTGGGCAGTTGAGGAAACTGAGGCCAAGTCACCCTGTGGATCTGTAGCAGAACCTGGCTAGGGACCCAGAACTCCTGCCCCGCAACCCTGCTGGCCCACCCCCCCACCCTTGGAAACCCATTGGGAGCCCTTCACCCAGCCTCCCGCCCAAGAACCCAGCCCCACTCCTGCCCATGGCCAGGCCTGAGCCTCATGCTGCCGGGGGCACAGCCGTCCCATCCCGCAGTGCAGTCCAAACAGGGTCCTCAGCCTCAGAGGCACATCAGCCCTTTCCCAGGGGCGCTGATGCCAAGGAGCTGGCCTCCCTGGGGCCGCCTGCAAGGGCCCGGGAGGGTAGATGACAGCGTGTTCAGCGCCGGCACCATGGCCTCAGGAAGCCTGGGCCCCTTCCCGCCATCTGAGCTGAGGAGCTGAATGTGGTTTACCTTTCCTGGATGACTCAGAAGTACCTTGTGCCCTTGGGAGGCCGAATGTGCCCTGCAGTCGGGTTCACTTCATTATGTGCTCTCCACAGGCTTTGCTGAGACAGTTCCAGACTCTAGACCCAAGTGGACTCCCTCATTCCCCACTTCCTGGCACTGTGAGGGGTAGGGAGCCCTGGGACCTTGACCAGCTTCCTCACTAACTCCCTGTGTGATTTTGGGCAAGTCCGTGCCCTCCGTGTGCCTCAGTTTCCCCATCTTTTTGATGCAGGGGTAGGCCCAAGGGACCCATAACCCTTGCAGTGGAGTACACAGGGCAGGCGGGGGGGTGGGCAGAGGGATCTGAGTCCTGTGTGCAAGGAGTTGGGGCTTAGACTGCAGAACTGAAAGGCCTGCAGAAGGCGTCCAACTCATGCCCCTCAGGTACACAGGGAGAAACTGAGGCCCGCGGAAGATAGTGGCACAGAGTCACTGCCAAAGCCAGGGCTAGAGTCTCCCCAGGCCCCAAGCCCAGGCCTCCCCTCTCCACCATAATTCTTACTTAGACTGATTTTTCAAAACCAAATATTGATTTAACTTTTGTAGTTCACAAAACTCTTTCATATATGTCATCTCGTTGAATCCTTTCAACGACTCTGCAAGGTAGCAATTACACACCCGCTCAGCACACGTGAAGACAGGCGCTGAGTGGTGACGCGGCACCAGGCAGCAGAGGGGAAGGCCAGCCAGGCCAGGGGGCCCACCCCCAAGCACCCACCTCTTGCCTCTTCTTCCCTCCCTCCCATCCTTTTCTTTTCCCCGCCTTTTTTTCAGCAAGCATTTTGTGAGAGAGAAAAAGCATAGAATGATGAAAAGCCATGGCTTTTGGAATTGCCCTCAGACCTGGGTTCAAATCCCAGCCCAAGATCTTCTAGCTGTGTAGCCTTGGGCAAGAGACTCAGCCTCTCTGAGCCTTCATTTCCTCTTTTTTAAATGGGGAAATGAATGATATGCCCCATGAAGGGCTTCTGTGATGATTAAGCCATTTTAAGTGTGAGAGCACTTGGTACACTAGGTGTATAAATGGCATCCGTTACCCCTGCAGAAGCCACTCTCTTGCTGCCCCTCCCAGCTGCCCCCAGGGTGGAGGAGGAGCTAAGGATCCACAACACCCCCCAGCTTTAGAGCAAAAAGCCCTGTCACTTGAGGCCCGGAGCAGGTGGTGACTCCCTGAGAGCACTGGCAGGCAGAAGGGTGGGGCCGGGCCCCGGGGCAGGCCAGGGAGGGGGCTCCGGCTGCCCAGCCCGACGCCCTCCACTGTCCACAGGCTCTGCGTGCCTCTCTGGAAATGAAGTGTAAGTGCCACGGGGTGTCTGGCTCCTGCTCCATCCGCACCTGCTGGAAGGGGCTGCAGGAGCTTCGGGATGTGGCCGCCGACCTCAAGACCCGCTACCTGTCGGCCACCAAGGTGGTGCACCGACCCATGGGCACCCGCAAGCACCTTGTGCCCAAGGACCTGGACATCCGGCCTGTGAAGGACTCGGAGCTCGTCTATCTGCAGAGCTCCCCCGACTTCTGCATGAAGAACGAGAAGGTGGGCTCCCATGGGACGCAGGACAGGTAAGGGCCCGCCGCCAGCCTGGCAGGAAGGGTCAGCCATGTGGCACGTGCCCCATCCCAGCTTGGGGCCAGGCACACAGTCGGGCCTCAGTCAGCATTTGGGGAACGGAGTCCCCGCCCAGTTGAATGCCAGGTGGAGGTGTGGGGTCCCAAGGGCCCCTGGCAGAGCTCCTGGGAGTGACTGTTATGCACACCGCCCAGGCAGGGGCTCCTGGGGAATAGAGGCTCATGGGAGGCCCCCATCCCACCTGCCCCCTAGTGTGGGAGACAGAGGCTAGGAAAGAGGCTGCCTGACATAAAATAGATCCTCAGTAAATGTCTGTCAAATGAATAAGCGAAGGATAAATGTCATACAACCTGTGAGCTGGACCAATGAAGTGAGGCACAAGGAAGGTGGGAGCAGTGGCCAGCCCGTGGCCGCACAGGAAGTCTGCACAGTGTGGAGCTGGAACCAGGACAAGCGCTTTTCAGAGGGGCAGCAGGAGAGCGAGGTCGGCCTTCCTTCTGTGGAGAGACGGCGCTCCCATGCCCCCGCCTGCGTTCACCCACCTCCCTCCCCCCAGTCCCCCATTTCAGAGCCAGAGCTGGGGTCCCTACAGCAGGTCCCATCACAGCTGCTGAAGCCGATTCAGGACAGGAGAGAAGGAGGGAGCCAGTGGTGACTGTAGACCTACTGTGTGCCAGGAAGGGCTGGTGAGGATTCAGGGGAGCAGCTCTTCCCGGAGATGGTTCAGGAGGAATCCAGTCCTGAAATGCTATAAAGAAATAGTTCTGCAATCAAATACGTTGGGAAATTCTCTCTGGCGATTTGCAAGGCACGAGAACATATTAAAGGCTCTGAGGAATCCCGCAGTAAAGGATCTGTCTAAGCCAGTGTTTCCCAGAGGTGTTTGGCTGTGGAACTCTTTTATTAAGGAGCCCCTAATAGCATTCCACAAAACTAGTGTTCTTCCAGGTTAAAAGAATATTGAACCAGAGTGAGGGTGTCTGAGAACGTGTCTGGCACATAGTTGGTGCCTGGCCAGATTTTGCTTCCTCCTCAGCCCACGTTCCTGCCTCCAGGAGAGGGGGACTGCTTTGGGGGGCTCCATCCTCACAGGCCAGGGCAGCAGGCTCTGCAAGGAGGCCCAGGCTCCCATCTGGAAGCCAGATTGAGAGGCTCAGGCAGAATGAAGATGCAACCAGGTCAGGCCGGGGAGACGGGAAGAAGCGAGAGTCTGGGCTGAGGCAGTCAGGGTGGGTGTGATGAGGCTGGGGTTGGGGAGAGGATTCTAGAACCCAGAGGACCTGGGGGAAGCACATTGAGGACCCCAGAGCAAAGAGAGGGTCTCCCTGGATCCACGGGGGCGCTGTGTGTGTGTGTGTGCACGTGTGCATCAGGGAAGCACAGTTCCCACCCTGACGCTGCAGTTTCCTAGCTATGGGACCTTGAGCAAATCCCTTCACCTACCTGAGGCTCAAGTCTCGTCTTCTGTGCCAAGAGGATGATACCACTCACTTGGGAAGGTTGGCAAGTGATTCTAATCACATTTACGGAGCAGCCCCTCCTTGCTGGATGGTGTCAGTGCCGTAGGAAGGGTTTGTGAATGACAGTCTCCCCTCCCTGAGGCTGCCAGGTCTCTTCCTTCCCAGCTGTCCCGACTCTGCACCTAGGACTTGCCCCCAACCTATTGGTGAGGAGGCCCTATTCCACAGCACCAGCTACCACCCTTGCTTTCTCAGAATGCTATCCCCCACCGCCCCCAGCCTTCCTGCCATGCTCAGCCCTGGGCCTCTGCAGACAGCTGTATGGGTCAGCTCTTTCTGCAGTAACAAACAGCCCCTACATCTCAGTGGTTCACAACCACAGACACTTCTTACAGCATTACATGAGGCTCTGGCGGGCACCAGGGATGGGAGGGACATCAAGTGCTCAGACTGTGACAGGGAAAACGGGGAGCCCAGAGGGGCCCTGTCTCAGCCTAGACATCAAGGAAGGCTGCCTGGAGGAGGGGAAACGTGAGCTTTACTAGATTAGGGATTTGCGGGGTACAGGGGGTTGGATGCAAATGAACTTTGTTAACTGTACCACACAGGTGGTACACGTGGTTGGGCCCCTAGCTGGGCAAGATGCCCTCCTCAAATCCAGCCTGGTGAACTGAAGCCTCCTCAGCAGTTCCTATTCCAAACTCTGAAACCTGCCCTTTCTCCAGGCCCCAGCCTCCCCAGCTCCCCCTCACAGGCACCATCGCGGGCCTTGTCTGGCTCTGAGGTTGGAGGCCAGGTTTCAAACATTGCATGTCAGGGACCCAGAAATAAAAATGAAACTCTGCCCCCTTCCACTGCCCTTTCCTAGAGGAGTCATCCAGAGACCTTCAGGTTCAGGCTGAGGGAGACTAATGGTGTTGAGTGACTAAACAAAGCCCAGAAATGTTAAGTGACTTGCCTTAAGTCACGCAGCCAGTAAGCAGCAGAGCTGGGGTTTGAACCCAGGTCTGTCTGGCTCTGGGGCCTGTGTTCCTTCTGCTGTTCCCTCCTGCCTCCTGCCCGGAACTGCTTACAGTCCCCACACGCAGGTTGCCGTCTCCTCCCGACTCCCCCTCCAAGTGCTCCCCTGCTTACCTCCCCATGGCTCCTTCCCAGCTGAGGCCTTAGCTTCTCTTACTCAGCTGCTGCTGGCAGCAGCCTCCCTGGCCTCCCTGCCTCCAGCCCTGCTCCTCCATCCATCTCTCATTCCCCTTAGATAGGTCAGGTCAAGGTGTTTGTCCTCCTTGCCCCCAACACCCTTTCTCCTCCCCTCCGTCTTAGATTCCTGTTCATCTTTCATGCAATGGCCTGGATGATCCCTCCTCCTCCAGGAAGCCTTCCTGAACTCTCACAGACCCCGTGCTCACCCTGTGTGATGCTGGGCAAGTCCCTTCCCCATTCTGTGCCTCATTTTCCCCATCAGGAAATATGAGGGTTGGATTTGGTCATCTCTAGGGCTTGCCCACCTCAGACATTCTGGGATTCCTTGGTCCACATGGCTGTGGGGATCCAGCTGCATCCCATGACAGCATCCTTGTCTAGCCTAAGCCCAGCTAGATGAAATGCCAACCTGCACAGATGTTTCTTCACTAGACAGAAGAGCTGATGGCAAGGATATTTGGGTTTTATAGCGACCTTCAGTGTCTTCTTTGCCCACAGGAGTGATTCAGGAAGAAATGCAGCCCCTGGCAGCCTATGGGTTCTCTGCCCTTTAGGGTGGGGAGAATATGCACTGGACTTGGTTTCAGGACCCCTGAGCTTGAGCCCTGCTTATCTGCAAACTCCTATGAGACCTTGAGCAGGCCTCTGCCCTTTGCTGAGCCTGTTTCCATCTGTAAAATGGGCATAGTAATTCCACTGACCCAAAGACCCTGCCTGCCTCGGATAAGATAAAATACTGGAGGGAAGCGCCTGGTTCAAAGGGGGCAAATTATTGACAGACCCTCTGTCTCCACCAAGAGAGTGCCAGACGCTCACTTTGCCTCACATCCGATGCCATTTGTTTGTTTCAGAATTCATCCTGGGATTCTAAAAGTAAAAACGATCTTTACGCTTGTTACAATATAATTAAGGATTAAATACGAAGATAGGATTATCAGACAGTGGTTTGAGACACTTTCAAGTATTTAGAAGTAGAAGATATAGGAAAAGAGACAAAGGAAACAAAACACCCCCTCATTTTGATGAATGCCTATTGGAAATATAGGGAAAAGTGAGAAGTACCCCTGGGAAAGAGGGTTATTTTAAATTCCCTAAAGACTAAAACACTGTCCAAGGGGGACTGAGGCTGCAGCCGTGGTCAGAGAAGGCTGGGGCTGCCTGGCTGGGAGTGGGGGGACTGGTGGGTGACAGGATGCTCACTGACCTCCCCTCCCCCACCAGGCAGTGCAACAAGACGTCGCATGGCAGTGACAGCTGTGACCTCATGTGCTGTGGACGCGGCTACAACCCCTACACAGACCGTGTGGTCGAGCGGTGCCACTGCAAGTACCACTGGTGCTGCTATGTCACCTGCCGCAGGTGTGAGCGCACGGTGGAGCGCTACGTCTGCAAGTGAGGCTGCTCCGCTCCTCGGGGACCCTCAGAGGCTGGCCAAGAGGCCTGGAGACGCCCCATGGATTTTGGCTTGTGAATTCCAGATACTAGACGTGGAAGGAGGCTTGTCCTTTGCCTCCACTTGGAAACCACCAGGAACAGAAGGCCGGGCCACCCGGGAAAGAGGGCCAGGACATCAAAGGAAACCGACAAGATTAAAAATAACCTGGCAGCCCGAGGCCCTGGAGTGCCCACCTGCTGCCTTCCAGGCGGGTCTAAGAAGCCAGGGGCATGGGTTTGGCAAGACTGGTACAGACTCGACCTTTCCTAGCCAGAGACCCCAGCCTCCTGGGAAGTGGGAGGTCAGCCTCTCCTCACCAGAATGTTCTGCAGGCCTAGCCCTCGAGACCCCCGGCCCACCCCAGGGTCTGAGCCTACTGGGCCCACCACATGGAACCACTAGCTTGGGTTGTAAATGTTTCTTTGTTTTGTTTTGTTTTTCTTCCTCTGGGATGTGGGAGCTACAGAAATATTTATAAAACATAGCTTTTTCTTTGGGGTGGCTGGCCTCAATTCCTCTTTATATATTTTATATATATAAATATATATATATATATATATATATGATGATCTGTATTTTAAACAAGCTCTTTAAACAGCTGTATGAAATAAATGCTGAGAACCCCAGGCCGCCCCTGCAGTTTCTGGCCTCCTCAAGTGAGCTCAGAGGATCCTGGGGCTGGTTGGGTGAAGTCTCCGGTTCCCAGGCGAGGCGGCGTCCGATTGATGTTTCCCACACGCTCCACCACCCAGCTCAGGCCCCAGCCTCCTTGTAAGATCTCCCGGTCAAGGGCGAGGACAGACGTCTTGAAACCCAAACCCAGCTGGCAGACTCTTTGTTCCCCAGGGACACACATGCAGGCGCACATAGCCTGGCTGTGTCATCAGACCTGCTAAGTGGCTTCAAGAGAAAACCTACCCAGGAGCTGGGAATGCAGACCTCAGGGGGGTGGTGGCAGAACCGCGCCCCAGCTAGCCCTAGCAGGGTTTCTGTGTGAAACCTGTGGGGAGGGCTTCTCCCTCCCTAGCCTCAGTTTCTCCGTTTGTAAAGCTGGTGGTGGAAATAAAGGGGTGGTTGGAAAAGACCCCCAGCTTCGTGTCTGGACCAGGCTGTCTGCAGTGGGCGTGGTTGGATTCCTGTTCTGTTTTGAAGGTGGAGCCATTAGATTTGTTCTTTTCATGGTTGTGGAACTTGAGAGCGAGGAGGATGGAGAAGGACCACGAGGGTTTTGGCCGAGTGCTTGGAAGCATGCTGGGACGGAGGTGGAGAGAGAACTAAGGTTCAGACTTGGTGGAGATTGTGATGTCAGTTGGGTCCCTAGTGGAAATCCTGAGTAGACGGGCAGATAATCAAGCCTGGCTCTGAGGAGAGCCTGGGGCTGAGATGCACATTTGTACATTGTCACTGAAAGGCGGGATAGAAAAGCAAAGAGGACCAAGGCTTGGGCCTGGAGCATTTGCACTTTGGAGGTCAGGGAGATGAAGAGGAAAAGAGGCGGAGAGACCAAGAGGTAACAGCCAGGAAGATGGAGAATCCTGGGGGTCTTAGCTGTTGCCAGGTGAAGAGAGGCTCTTAGAGGGGTGGGGGTCCCAGTTGCTCTCTGAGCTTCAGCCTCTCTTCCTGGGACATGGGCAGCACTGATGAGCAAGTAAAGAGTACCCTGGGCTAAAGTAGGTCCCCCAGATGGAAGTAATTATTAATCATCTGTATCTGCTCTGGCCGTGGGGTGACCACACCAGACAGAGGATAGGAAAGAACATTATAAACTGGACTTTGGTGCACAGGGAGGAGACACAAACGCTGAGGGGAGAGCTCTCCACTCCCCAGAGCCAACTGAGACACAACCTGGGATGGTGGGGGCAGACCCAGGGTGGGATGGCGTGGACACGCCCATAGAGGCTGGACCAATCACAGGGTGGGAAGAGGAAGGGCTGTGTGGCCAGAGTCACGGAATCAGAGGCTGGAAGGAACCTCGCTCGAGGTTAGTCTTCTGGTCTCTCAATCTGTTTTGCAGATGAGGAAATTCCAAGATGGGAAGGGCCTTTCCTGTGGTCACAGAACTGATAAGAGGCCGAGGGCCGGTGGTGGGGCATTGCAGGGCAGGCCTCCCACCAGCATCTCTGCAGAAAACTCAGCCTCTGTTGAACAAGCGCCTGGAGTGTATGCTCTCCCAGGTTCAGGGCCGCCCCTGCTCCACATTGGCTCCCATGGCCCATAAAACCAATCCCCAGTTCCCTGGCCTAGCATACAAGTCCCCTCCCCCAGGCCCCAGGTGACTCTTCCAGCCACATTTCCTGCAACTTCCCAGGCACCCTCTCTGTTCAGCCTCCCTTTGAGCATCTGCTGTTCTTCCACAGCAGGCCTGGAATGTCATTTTCCCTGCTGGAATTCCACTCAGCCTTCAGAGCCATCTCTACGAAGCCTTTCCCGATGCCCTCAAGCTCTATACAACCCTTTGAACCTTTAAAGCAGCCATCACACTCATGCTTACAGTGGCCAGCCACTGCCCACTCTTCCTCCAAGGCCCAAGTAAATGGTCCCCTCCTCCAGGAAGTCTTCCCTGACCACCCCCAGCCTGTGCCAGTGGCCTCTTCTGGGTTCCCACAGCCTCTGTGTTCCTCTCCCACTTTGCACTGAGCCAAGGTGTTGTAGAGGTTTGTGTTGTGTCTGTGTCTGCCTCACCCTCCCCCCCACAACTGCCGCCCCGGTCCGGGGCCTCCTCATGGGCTGGGACCAGCCCAATTCACCCATGGGGCTCCAGGGTCCAGCAAAGTCATCCTAGTACATGTCTTGGAAATGTTGGATTTTGGGGTGTCCTTTGGACCTTAACCAGGACAAGCAAATGGGGAAACCAGACCAAGGACCAAGAATGACTCTCAGAAAGGGTGGTCATAATAATGTAACTGCTACCTGTTATTGTGCACCTACTATGTGCTATTCCAAACACATTGTCCGGAGTCAGCTTCACAGCAGGCCCAGGTGGGTGTTGTTATCTCCATCCAACAGGTCAGAAAAGTGAGGTTCTGAGAGGGGAGGCCACTTGGCCCAGATCTCACAGTAAGTTCATAGCAGTGCGGGGCTGGGAGCCCAGGTGTGTCTGACACCAAACCCTTTCTCACACGTTCTCACTCTGGCTAGGCATGGGAAGAGCATGTGGAAGACCGAAGGCTGTTTCTGGCTCAGGACAGGAGACCCAACTGGGCCCCTGACTCAGTGGGCCTGCCGCTGCACCTGCCACTGGCCAGTGCCAGGCCTGCAGGGAAGCTCTGTACCTTTCCGGCTGGTCGGGGTGGGCAACCCAGGGGCCATGGAGAGCTGCTCCCTGGACTGTTCCTCCCTGGCAAGGTCGGGGCTCTAAGCATTCAGCTAAGCCGAGCCCTTACTCAGGTGAGGCGGGGTGGACCCTCACCAGTGTGAATCCCAGAAACTCGGAGCTCTGGTGTCCCAGGATCTCACTGTGTTCAGAGATTTAGAGCCATAAAACCTTGGTACCTTGGACTTTTGGAGTAAGTATCCTCAAACCATTGCATTGGAAGCCCTGTAGAGGCCCCCTGAGCCAGTAGCAAACCCAAAGAATTTAAAAGGCCCAGGTATTGATCTGTGGGTGTCAAAACGCTTGTCACCCACCAGCAGGATCCCTGACCTGGGCCACACTCCTTCTCCCTCCTTCCTACGGGGGCAGGAGTCCCAGACTGGGAAAGCCCTAGAGATGGAAACTCCCCAGGGGTGATAGTACCAGCCACTTTGAGGAGGCTCCCGAACCACGTGTGGGAGGCCAGCTGGAGACACGGGAGAGACAGGGCCTGGGGAGAGAGACAAGATGGCGGCAGAAAGGAAACAGGAACTCTTGAAAAGAGGGAGAGATTAGCTTGGTGGGAAAGGAGAGAATGGGCAGATAAGGCCCCCCGGGGAGGCCAGGTCAGGCCAGCGGAACAACGAAGCAGGGACTGGGCCCAGCTTGAGCAGCCTGACAGTCTATTGTTCCTTAGGTCATGGAGACCAGCTGCCAGGTTACACAGACCAGACCTCCAGCAGGATGCAGGTCCCAGCATGGGACCCCAGACCCAAGAGGGGCTGGATGAGGCAAGGGGGAGTTTGGGGTTGGGAAACAGGAAGTCCAGCATCTTTTCTGCTCTCTTGCTGTGTGACTCAAGGCAGCCACTGGCCCTCTCTGGGCCTCTGCAGTGGTTGTCTCGTTTAATTCTCAAACGATTCTGAGGGGTAGTGTCCAGTATCTGTGTTTTATTGATGAGGAAACTGAGGTGCAGAGAGAGAAGCAATGGCCCAAGGTCACAGAGCCATAAGTGGCAGAGCAAGGATTCAAGCCCTAGGCCGCCTGGCTCCAAGTCCATGATGGGCATCCCAGGGATGCAGGCGGCCTCCGGCTGAGTGAATAGTTGATTCTGAGCCATTGGAATGGCAGAACAGGGCGTCACACAGAGGGAAAGAGAACAAGGCAAGACTGAGCGGTTCTTGACATCTGTCGCAGGGACTGGGGGCTGTGGTCCAGGCACAGATGTCAGGTGCCGCATCCCCATGGCCATCAGGCCATAGCTCAGCCAACATGTCCTGCCCTGTCCTCCCCGGCTGAGGAGCTCACCATCAGCTGGGTGCCTGGGCTCCCAGGAGCCGCCTGTGTGTTGGGGTGAGGGGGTGAAGCACACGTGTCCCCCTTCAGTGGGCCCCCGGCTCCCAGTTAGTGTAGAACAGATGGCTGAAGTCAGATGACAGGCAGAATCCTGGGGTCTTTGGGGACTGGGGGGAGGGAAAGCCCACTTCTCTCAGGGTGTCGGGGTAAGGAGTGGAAAGTCTGAAAGACTACTCAGAGGAGGTACCATGTGCACTGGGTCTGGAAGGTGAGTTGGATTTCAGGAGATGGAGAAGGAGGCGAAGGGGAGGGTCTGCAGGGTTTGCTTGGAGGAGGCCAAGAAGTGGGGCGTGGCAGCACAGGTCCAACCCAGGCTCCCCCCGGCCCCAGGTGGGAACGTCGGAGCTAGGTGTCTAAGACCACCCCACCAGGGCGCTAGCTGCCAGCTGCTCTGTCCACCACCTGCCCACCAGGCCCCCGCCCACCCTCAGAGATGGCTGGCTTCAGGCAGAGCAATTTAACAGCTGCACGTTTAACAGGTCCCTTTGCTCCCGTAGACCAAATCAACATCCGCTCGGCTCCCCAGACCTGTGGCTGCCGAAGACTCTCCTTATGGGACCCTTGGTCCCCATTGCCTCACCTGCTGGGCTCCCTCGGGGGCCCGGATGGGGGCGCTGAAGGGTTGGGGCAGGGGCGGAGCGGGAGGAGGTGGCAGATCACACAACCGTCCCAGACAGGCTGGCAGTGGGGATGGGGCCTGTGAGAGGCCCAGACCCCAGTGCTCCTGGACAGGGACATGGCTACAGTTAAAGCCAAGTGTTTATTTTATGTCTCCAGCATCTTTGCATCCATAGAAGCATGCCGTCCCGAGGGGACTGTGGAGTGGGAAGCTGGCCGAGAGGCGCTCTGACAGCAGCCTCTTAGGCTGCGTTTGAAGGTGCCTTCTGACTCAAGATTCTGGTTCACTTTTCTTAGATTCTGAAACTCCATCCAGGCCATTCCACAGTCCTGGGAGTTCAGGACCCAAGACTGGAGGACACTAAGTGTCTAGCGTGTCTGGAATCTGAAGAATCCCAGACTGTATGGGATTTGCTTTCCTCCACCTGAAGTGGGAGCATCGTTGTGGTTTTTTCTAGTTTTACATCGTTCCTCCCCCACCCCACCCCATTTCTCCTCCCCCAAGAAATGTCCTCACTTCTGACCCCAGCGGGGTAGGAATCCTGCTTGCTGCAGACCCTGGTTCTACTCGCATTGCCCTGGACGTTTCTGGGTGAAAGGACGGGCAGCCTGGTCACCATCTGACCACCTCCTGGGACAGGCCGCTCGTCTGGGTGGTTTCCCCGCAGGTCTGTGAGGGGCTCATTCTCGGTGCTCCAGGTGACATCCACCGGCAGCCCCCCTGCTCCTTGGGTGTCAGTTTGGGGACCATTGCCCTCCTGGGAGTTGCTGTCCTTCCCTTCTGCTGCCCCCGATGGCTCCTGTCCCCACAAACAGAGACGCATTGTCACCCCCCCCCCAGGGATGGGGACCTGGATCCTCAGGAATGGGGCGTGGATAACTGCCCTCCACACTCCCTGTCCCAGCAAAGCCCAGGCTGGGTCTAAATCCATTTCTGGAGCAAAAGAAAACAGACACCCACTACCTCTTGCACACACAGAGCTTACCTCCCACCTGACACACATGTACCCTGACACACCGAGACACCGCACCACCCTCTCTCTCTGTCCCTCCAGAGCATGCATGAAATGCGCAAAATCTACAGGGAGGCTGCATGGTGTAGCAGGTAGGGGCGTGGCCCATTAGAGTCACAGAGCCAGGGGTTTATCCCTGTCACTGCCCCTTACAAGCTGAGTGACCTTGGACAAGTTTCAGATCCCAAGACTCCATCTCCTCAGCTGAAAATGGAGGTGAAGCCAGGCCACTCCTGACCTCTCAGGGTAAAACGCTGAGCACCACACCGGGCTGGATCATCCAGCCAGAGCTCGGCCAGCGGTCCCTATTACGCACTCCATCTTTCCTCCCTGAAGCTTCCCTGGGCTTGCACTCTGTGCCCTGGGCTGTGCTGAGTGCTGGGGACACAGGAAAACCAGTTCCGGCTCACCTGCCAGGGATGAGGGAGCCCTCGGAAGGCAGACTCTGCCACTGGAGGGGCAGGGAGCACTGCTGTGGTTAGCACGCTTTGCTGTCGGCCAGATCTGACTGATTCCTGTCTCTGCCCTCGCTGGCTGTGTGGCCTGGGATAAGCTACTTAAGCTTTTTGAGTCTCCGTTTGTTCATCTGTAAAGTAGCATGAATAACAACACCCACCTCTTTGGACCGTTGTGAGGCTCAAACTAGATAATGGACATCAAGCACTTGGCAGATAGAAAGAGTTATTCATTGGTAGCCATTGTTCTTAAATTATAATTCAATCACTTAGTCAGTCAACAAACCTCCACGGAGCACTGCATTGAGCCAGGCTCTGCTGGGCCCTGGGGAACCAGAGCTGAGACCAATATGGCTCCAGCCCTTCAAGTCCTCAGACATGACCAGGGGGGCGGGGGAGGGGGCAAAGCGGGCCAGGACCCCGGGACCAGGGGGTGAGGAGGGAATCAGGGTGGCCCTCCCAGCCCTCCTCCTTGGCCCTGCAGCCGGATCTGCAAGGACAAGGAGCAGTGGCCACGTGGACTGGAGGACACCCAGTCAGGGGACAGCACCGCACAGAGGTGGGGCGGGCAGGGTCTCTTCCTTCAGGAGACACACTCTCAGGGGCCTTGGGGTTTACGGGAAAGCCCAACTCTTTGCGGGGGTGGGCAGCCCCCCAGGAGTCTGTGGGGAGGGCCACACAGGAGTGAATCCCAGCTCCACCCTCACGCGCTGTTCCTTTGACAGCTGAGACAGTCTGGGGAGAGGGAGGGTTTGCCCAGCTCCTTGATGAAACCCTGGAACCCCTCATCCTACCCCAGGAAGCTGCGGGCCTCTGGGAGGGCCCCTCCCCACTATCTACTCCCCCAGCCCCAGCTCCACACAGCACCCCCCTGGGGTCACCATCTTGTTCCCACTGTCTCCCCAGAACCTAAACCAGGCCTGACCCAGACACAGAGCAGGAGCACAAGGTCTGATGGGGTGGGGGACCCACATCAGATGGTCAGGCAGGTCCCCCAAGGTCTGAGGCTGGGGCTCAGGTCAGGCTGTAGGTGGGTGTTGCCTGCCTGGCACACGTGTGCCTTTTGGAGGATGCTGCCCGCCTGGTGACTGGTGGGCACCCAGAGAGGCGGCCAGACTCCATCCTCCTCCGGGTTAACCGCATGCTACAGACGAGCAGCCCTATAGTTCCGTAAGGGCTCTTGACGCCCAGGGGCTCTCCTGGCCTGCACTAAGTGTGCTCCCACCCCACCTCGCTCATGCTCCTGTCTCCTGAGCACCTACTGGGTGCTGGGACTGCCCAGCACCCAGTGAGTGTGCCTTGGGGGTCATCCCCCAGAGCTCTCTGAGGACCCGGACTCATGGAGAGTTTGCGATGGAAGTTGCGGAACTCAGAGCCTCACACCCTGGGCCCTAGGACCTGGCTACTGGGGGTCCTGGACGGGGCGCCACCAGAAGGCATGGCGGTTTAGAATCAGGTCCACAGTCTCACACCCCTTAGGATATGGAAACCTAGACTGAGCCCTACAGCGGGAAAGCGCACACAACCAGCACCCACCGTGGGCCTCCCACACACTGGGTGCTGCAGCACCCACGTACCCCTACAGCCTCACCTCTCACGGAGCCCTGGGAGTCGTCACACCATCGTTACCATAGAAACAACTTCCTTGGCGGCGACACTAGAGCCAGGCCAAGTCTCAGCCCCATCATTTCATTCCTGGGGGACCTGTGTCACCTTGTGTGCCTCGGTTTCTTCATCAGTAAAAATGGGGACAATCACAGTCCCCTTCTCTAGGGCATGCTGAGAGGAGTCGGTGAGGTCAAGGGCTTGGACAGCCCGTGGCAGAGACGAGGCCTTGTAAATGTTCGCCGTGAAGATCATGGTGCTGGGATTTGACGCCTGGCTCTTCAGACCCGACTCCATCCTGGAAGCTGGTCCCATAATGGGTCCCCCACTCCCTGGGGAACAGTAAGCCTGCCTCCTGCTCAGCACTGGCCACAGTTCTGGGCAGAGCAAGTGTTTACAAATGGCCGGTTTCTATGATTTGGCCGAGGGGAAGACTGGTATTTGGAGCTGTTTCATGTAAGCCTGACCCTCCCCCACCAAAATGCCACCCTGGTAAGTAGAGGCCCTCCAAGACCTTCCGTCCTTGGTAAAGGACCTCCATCTCTGCTGTCACTGGGTCTTCCCATCTCCCTGCTCAGAGAGATTGCCTTGGTGCCCTTCGCAGCTGCTTAATGAGGTATGCTCGGCGGCACGTGCCCTATTGGGGGTGGGGTTCAGATAGGCCGTGGTCACTAGAGAGACAGAGGGGCCTTGGAAGTCAGCCTGTCCAACCCTCCTGCCCCTGCCCCCACTCTACAGATGGGGAGACTGAGGCCCAGGGGGCAGGGCTGCGCCGGGTCCCACTGTGTCAGAGGCAGATTCCCTAGCCGCGCTCTGGCCTTTGACAGGGCCTGGGCTGAGCAGGGCCTGTTGTGATCAATCTCAGCCACCCTGCCCGCCTTGCCCCCCCCGAGGCAGAGTCCTCCCTCTCTCTGCACAGCCCCAGAAGCCAGAGCAGCCACACCAGAGGGGGTCCTGGGTCCTGCCAGGCCCGGAAAGGATAAACTCAAATATTTAGTCTTTGCGGAAGGGAGCAGAGCTCAGATCCTGGCCCGGTGGCCCTTTCCCAGGCCCCATGCCAGGAGCCACATCACAGAGGGGCATGAACTCCCCACCATATCCTAGGGCCCCCATTGCAAATATTTTTTTCCAAAAGCCTTGCCTGAAGTGCCGTCATTCATTATTCCTCTGGGTTAAGGCATCATCTCTTCCCGCTACGTTCCCTGAAATGGTAGTAGTAATAATACTAAAAATAATGACAGCAACTCACGCATCTACGGGGGGTACAGTTCACACAGGGCTTTCATATCCCCCAGCACCTCATAATAGCTCTGTAAGGTAGGGAATATTATCGCCATTTTAGGTGGGAAACCTGGGCTCAGAGGGGTGTGACTGCCCAGGGTCATGGAGGGCGGTAGGTCTCTGGACTCAGGTCTGGGTCTGACTGCAGAGTCCTGGTCCCGTGCCTGGGGAGCCATTGCTGCAGAGCTAGGGCTCAGATCAGCCTGCCCGATGAGGGAGGCCTCCCCCCAGGGCTGGGCAGAGACCAGTCTTACCCCAGACTCCTCCCCTTTTCCTCTACAGCCAGACCCTTGCCCTCACCCCCGTCCCCATGGGCCTCAAGCTGACTGCAGTGTGAAGCCCAGATCTGGTTTCTTGCCGGTCCACTGGGAGCCTCAGACTTACCCTCCCCACATCATCCCCCAGTGCTGAGCCCCTCTGGGTTCCCAGCTCCATGAACGTGAAGCCCCATCATTCCTCACCCCCTGTGTTAGAAATGCAGATTTTCAGTCCCCCACCCCAGCTCGACAGAATCAGCACTCTGGGCATGGGGCCCAGCAAGCCGTGTTTTTAGCAAACCCTCCAGTGGTTCCGATGCTAGAGACTAAGAACTACTGCTCTAGCACGCACATCCTACCTCTTCACTGTCCTGTATAACACCCTCCATGGCTCCCCATTGCCTGCAGGGTAAGTCCTAGCTCCTCAGCCCGGCATGGAGGCCCCTCTGATCTGGCCTCTGACACCCCTCTCCCGCCCCCTCGCCCAGCCTGCTCCTCTCGACACTCACACCCCCTCTTCTCCTTCCCCACCACTTCCCGAGCTCCACACTTCTCACACGTGCCACCTGCTTTCACTTCTCCAGGCCTGTGCCCACGCCATCCCTACTGCCTGTCCACAGGCAGCCTGGAAACTCCTTTGATCCTGCCACACCTCTGTCTCTGGGAAGTGTCCCCTGGCCTCTCCAGGCAGAGAGAGCCCCAGATTAGTACCCATAGCCCCTGGGCTCCCTCTGGGACAGCATTAGTCACCCTGTGTGGTCCTGCTGGTGTCAACATCCGCCTCCCCCTACTGGTCTGTTTCAATATTCATACCAGGCCTGGCCCAGGGGAGGCCTCAGTGAACACTGAGATGAAAAGAACAGCAAGAAAGTTTGGCCACAGGAATCAGAGCCTCATCTTCTAAGCTGAGCCTGGCCGGCTTAGATCATCTCTGGGGACCAGGCCCTAGGCTGCCACACCACCCCTGCCTCACCATGGGCCCTGAACAGCCCCTGCCCCTTGGCCTTGGTCTCCCCATGTGTGGCGGAGTGGGGCAGAGGCAGCCCCTGAGTTCAGAGGCCCTTGGGTCAAGGTTGCAGTGCCCCTCACTCCAAGGCTCCAGTGCTGAGCACTTGCTCCCCCCGTGCCCCCTGGAATGGCGACCACAGTACCTGCCTGGGTCCCTGCAGAGCCAGGGTGTCACCAAACATCCCTCCCACTCTCCCTCTACCTCCCTATGGCCCATTTTACAGAATGGGAAAGTGAGGCTAGGGAAACAGGCTCTGGCGGCCAGATGAACCTGCTGAGGGCTCAAGTCAACCCTCACTGGGCTGGTTGGGAGGAGGTAAGCTTTCCCCTCTCCCAGCTGCGGGGCAAGCTCCCCACAAGCCTCTCCATGCTCACTGGGCCCAGGCAAACCTGGCAGCAATCCCCCAGCATTGGCCAAGTTCCCCAACCTTTCTGTTCCTCTCTTTCCTCTCCTTTCACACCGCTGTGACCTGGCACACCTCACATGGCCCAGCTCACTGCGGTTGCCCAGCAAATGTCAGTCTTCTCCCCCAGCCCACCTTTCCTTCTATCTGCTCTGTGCTTGGGGACAGAGGATGCCCTCCTGGCCATGGGGCCTCTTTCTTCTCCCCAGTATTCCTGGAGTTATAGTTAGTCCTTCCTGCCCTGTCTGCAAAGAGGTTCTGCCTCCCTGATGTGATCCAAGGCATCTGAGAGGGAAGCATCAAGCCTGGGATTCTGCCCTCACAGCTGCTTTCCCCTGAAGTCAGGCCTTTCCCAGGAGAATAACAACTCTCCAGGGCAGGAGACCCTTTCCTCCTGTAACCAGATTCACCCTACCCTTTCCAGCTGACGCTGCTCTGGTGAACACAGCCAGGCCCGACCCCCTGATTACTCCCCATGGGGTCCGACTCTCTTCCAACCTCTCACCTGCCCTGTGATCATCCAGACAGCCCACAGATGGAAGGGGCCAAGCTAGGGGGAGTGGGAAGATTTGGGGAGGGGCTCATCTCCTCTTGGTTCTCAATGATCACTTCTTGAGGCAGAGCCCTGGACCACATGACTTCTGTCATCTTCTCTGGCCTCAAAGATAAATTGCTGGGCTGGAGAGTTTGTGCTTAGTTTCTCCAAATCACCCATTAATAATGGGTGGATACACAGATGGATGGGGAGGTGAGCGGCTGAACAAATTGATATCTGGAAAAATTAATGCTTCCATGGATGGATGGATAGATGGTTTGATCGATGGTTGGACAGATGGATGCATCTGGTTGGATGTCCTTTAAGAGTCAGCCAAAGTCTCACCACCCCCAGGAAGCCTTTCTTTCTCTCTTTTTTTTAATTTTTATTTTATTTATTTATTTTATTTTTTGCTTGTGTTGGGTCTTCGTTTCTGTGCGAGGGCTTTCTCAGTTGCGGCGAACGGGGGCCACTCTTCATCGCAGTGCGCGGGCCTCTCACTATCGCGGCCTCTCTTGTTGCGGAGCACAGGCTCCAGATGCGCAGGCTCAGTAGTTGTGGCTCACGGGCCTAGTTGCTCCGCGGCATGTGGGATCTTCCCAGACCAGGGCTCGAACCTGTGTCCCCTGCATTAGCAGGCAGATTCTCAACCACTGCGCCACCAGGGAAGCCCAGGAAGCCTTTCTTGATCCTCTGACTGGGTCAGGGCCTCCACCAGGCCCCAATAGCCCCTGGGCTTTTCTGTCTCAGGGGGCTGGACACAGACTGGGCAGGGGTCTAGGTCATCTGTGTCCCCGAAACTCAACCCAGGACCTGTTCAGAGAGGCCCTCAGGGCAGTTCTGGACAATGAATGGATCAGGTTCAGACACATAAGTGGTCCAGTCTGACAGGAGAGGGGCAGGAAGGGAAGCCCTGAGAGGTCAGCAGCCACCAGCCATGAAGCTGCTCCTGCCGGGGATGGGAATGGTGGGTTGAGGAGGAAGGCAGTGTAGTTAAAGTAACTCCCGTTAATGCTTTTGGTGTACTTGCCCTGTGCCAGGCATGTGCCAAACCCTTTACATACACCATTTTATTTAAACCTCCAAGCAGATACTATTGGCATCCCTGCTTTTCAAATGAAGGAGCTGAAGCATCCCAGGGAGCTATAGTCAGTTGCTCAGGGTGACACAGCGAGGAACTGGAGAGCCAAGGTTTGCACTCAAAGAAGCCGTGCTGCGTTGTACTGTCTGAACACCAGGCTGGATCCTGAGGGCAGCGGGGAGGCCTGGGGGCTTCGGAGCAGAGGAGGGGGGCGCTCCAAATCTGTAGGAGGCTGTTATAAACACTCTCCTTGCCAGCGGAGAACAGGCACCTGCAGGGCAGCCACTCAGCTCCTCCACAGAAGAAGTTAGGTCCCCAGGTCCAGAAAAGTGTTTGTCACGCTCCCCCTTTCCCATCCTTCTCCCCTCCCCGCAGTTTAGAGGCCTCAGAGCATCTGCAGCTGGGAGTCCCCCAGCCCCAGCTGTACTGTGGCTCCAGAGGACCCTAGGAGCAGCTGCTGCCGCCCTGAGGCAGGACAGCCTCCCCCTAGAAGCCCCCTACATAGATGCCCTTCTCCTGTCTCCACACTGCTGTCCATCAACCCCACTCCCCCAACCCGCCCTCAGCCCTGAGTGCCTCTCCCTCGTGACCCCTCCCCTCAGCCTTCAAAGTCCCATAGTCCCCAGTTTGAATCCAGCAGCTCCCCTTACTAGCTGGATGACCTCGGCCAGTGACATCTCGCCTCTGAGTTCCGGTCTTCCCGAATATTGCTGAAATGGGATAACACAGGACACACGGCTGAGTGTGAAATGTGGTGGGTAAGTGACGGCACCTGACTCTCTCCAGCTCCTTCCCCGCTTCCCTCCAACAGCTCAGCCACGGGATAAATTACTCTTGAACTTAGTCTCTCCTGAACCCGTGTGCTATTTTTGTTGAGACAATGCGAAGTATTTAATCATTCTTTCCTTTATTGTTGTGGTTAACAGGAAGTTCAGAGCTAAACCTCATCTTAATCACAGTCATTATATAGGTTACTATGTGGTTGATAAGTTTACTTCCTACTCTGTCTAAGGGGTTTTAGTTAAGCCCTCTATTGCATCCTTTCTTTTAAACTACTCCTTATCTTTAAAAAATTATGTGGAGAATACACTGTTATTTTTCAATTCTGCCATACGCAGCTCCCCACTGTCGGGCCCAACCTGCCCTGTACCTCCTCCCGGCCTGCTCCAATCTCCTCTCCAGCCATCCAGCCTCCTGGCTTTCCTGTGTTCATGTTCATGTTCATGCCTGTCAGGCGTTCAGTTGTGGCGCAGACCAGAGTGCCTTCCCCTGCCATCTGGCAGATGCCAAACGCTCATTCCAGGCCCAGGTCCCCCAGGATGATTCCCTGGCTTCTCCAACCTGCACCTTGCCTCTTCCAGAGTCCTACCGCCCTCCTCCCCTCCTCCTGACCCATCCACGTTTACTGAGCATCTACTTTGTTCAGGCACTGTTCCAGGGATTCTTGAGTAAGCAAGAGACAAAACCTCTGCCCTCGTGGAACTGACATTCTAGTTGGGGAGAATGACAGTAAACAAATAAATCTTTTTGAAAAAAATTAAGTGATGGTTAATAGTAAGGAGACAGTTAATAAAACAGCCTGATGAGGAGGGGACAGTTGGTGCTGGTGGCGAGGAAGATTCTATTTTATATAGGTCGTCCAGGAAGACCTTACAAAGAGGGTAGGGGTGAGGGAGCAAGCCACATGGTCATGGGAATGAGTGTTCCAGGCAGCGGGGCCCTGGGGCCGGGGGGGCTGGAGTGGAAGGAGCGAGGGGGACATGGCCAGAGAGGAAATCAGGCTGAGGGAGCATGGGAGCCACAGCATGCTTGTGAGCAAAGGCGCACTATGACCCGTCCTGTGCCAGGCTCTGAGGTGGTTGCCTGACATCCAGCTTCTCACTTGATCCTCCTGGTAATTCTGTGATTTGAGACTGGTCTTCAGTCCCATTTCAAAGGCAGCAGAGGCCAAGAAAAGAAAGGGACCTGCCCGAGGTCACAGAGCACTGAAGCCCTTTCTCTTTCTCCTGAATCTGTGGCAGGGTGGCGGCTGATGAGGAGAGGGGCGGAACATGCCCTGAGACTGCTTATTTTTCTCCAGCCTGTCCTCTCGGCATCTGCCCATAAATCACTCTGACACCCCGACGAGGGGGGCACAGACAGATTCAACAGCACCTCCGTGGGCGAGCGCGTCCCAGGCCCCTGCACTTGTGGTTCTTGGCTCCGGATGCTGGCCGCCCAGCCCAGGGCTCCAAACGCTGGGCACATAACACCAGGGGAGTCGTGTTTGTCCTGGGCCAGAAAGGGGGTTCAGGAGAAAGCGGAGGACTCCACAGGGCCGAAGGATCTGGCCACCAGATGAAGGGTTGGAAACACTCAAGTCCTGCTGCCTGAAGATCTGGGTGAGACCCAGGCCGGTCCACTGGTGGGTGTGGAGGGCGAGTAGGGCCAGAAGCAGGGGAGTGGGGAGGGCCAGCCTCACAGCTGGGGGCCGCCTTCTCCCCGCGTTGCCCCCTCCCTGCCCAACGTGCTGAAAGCTCCCAGTTGTGCCGGTCTGGAATTGTTTTGGAGCTGGCATGGGAGCGAAGGCAGGCAGACAGAGGGAAGACCCCTCCTCAACCCTGACTGCCCCGCGCCCACTCACCCCCACTGGTGAGTCGCCAGCACAAGAACCATCAAAAGTTTCTTTTACTCAGAAGTGGGCTGGGGGACATTTTGGAGAAGGCCTCGTGGCTTCCCACGGGCCCTGTGGAGGAGAAGTGGCCCTTGCTTGACACACCTTGGGGATTCAAGGACCACCTGTCCTGTGCGGGGCTCTGAGCTGCAGTGTCACCAACAAGGAACCAGGCCCTCAGGGAGCGGCTGGTGACCAAGTAAAACCCACTTCCCAGCCTGCATTCAAGGCCATGGCAGTGGGCCTGCTGACTTTTCCCAGCACCCCGCCTCCCACCACTGCCATGTATCACCCCATTGTTCTCCACACATGCCTTGGACTTGGAAACCACCATACCTGCTCAGAAGCCACCTGTCCCACTCCACACCTCATTTCCAGTTGGGCGGTCCCTCGGCGTGGGTCAGGCCACATGTGGGAAGCAGCGTCAATATATATATCAATATATATATGACTCAGTGTATACATTGACTCCGGCTCTGCCACCTACTAAACGGGGCAAGTCTCTAAACCTGTCTGAGCCTCAGCTGACGGATGGGACACTTGTTACTAATCTTGTTCGGACATATAGGGTTTATATGAGTATAAGCTACTGACGGTTCAGCGAAGGACTTGGCCTACCATTAGCAATCATTAATAATTCAATAGCTCTGGCTCACAAGGTAAACCCTGATGATCAGCCCCTGCTCAAGTTCCTGCCAGCCGTCACCAGCTGGGGGCACCATGAACTGAGGATGCTCTCTGGACGCTGGGAGGGGAGGATCATGTCGCCCATGCTTCTCTTTTCCATCCTCAGGAAGATGAGGCCAAGGTAGGTCCCTGGCACAGTGTGGGTCCTTCCAGGATTCTAGAGTTCCAGGAGGGTGGAGATGATGTCTGCCCCCCACCTGATTCCTCTTCCTTACAGAGCTGAGGGCAATAAGAGGCTGATACCCAACACTTGCTTGTTCCTCAGGGCCTTTCCTATCCTGGCTGTGGGTCCCCAGGGTTTTCTCTGTAGCCTGAGTTTCTCCAGGACCCTGGCCTCTCCGCAAGGGGCAGAGCAGGCTGCTCCCGCAGCACCCCTCACCTCTCTGGAGGCCTGGTTCTGAGGCCCAAGGACTGGCTGTGAGATGGGGCCAGGCGGGGAAGGGGAGCCTTGCCATCTCTAGGAGCCCTGCCTGTTCTGAGTTTGTGGGACCCTGACCCACATCGCAGTGGTGACGCGGAGGGAGCTGCCCGAGCCAAGCTCTGGCTCTTCACGGCCTCAACTGTGTGGCCTTGGACAAAGTGCTGCCCTCTCTGGTCGTGGGAGGGCCAGCTTCACAGAACCGAGGAGGAGTCCATCCAAGGTAACTGAGGCAGAAGAGGGCTATGGGCCCCCTTGTTCAGTCAGAGCTGTTAGTCTGCTGGGGGCGGGTAATGGGGGAGGGCCCAGCAGGGGCCTGAGGGGTACTGGCAGGGGCCTGTGGAAGGACTATTGGGGCATGGCAGGGGGTGGGCAAGAGGGCAGTGGGGGGGCCACTGGAGGGTTGGCAGGTGGCCAGCCTCACCGCAGGCCTCCCCAGGGCCCCCTAATGGACCCCACAGAGGCTGCTTGTCAAGGCTTCTTGCCTAATTACCAAATCGTTCCCAGATCCCCTCCCGTGGTCTGACCTCCTCCCAGCCTGAGCCTGTTAGGAAACGTCAAGCTCAGCCCCGAGGTGACCCTGGGAGGCAGAGCGTGGGCCGAGGGCCAGTACCAGGCTGGACCCCTCCGCCCTCCCCTCTGCCCAACACTGACACCAGGCTTCCTTTGCTCTCAGCAAGTGCCCTCGCTCCTGCATCCTCCCAAGACTGAGTCACGCCTCCGCACGAGTCAGCCTCTCCGTGGAGGACCGGCTCTCTGCTGGCCAAGCCCACAGCGCCTCAGTCCTGCTGAGGTCCTGCTCTGAATGTACTGCGCAGGGCCATGGGCGCTAGGTGCAGCCGGTCCCCCGCCCACCATTTGTGCTTCCCTCACTCCCGGTGCACCCTCGCATATGGGCGCGCACACACACCCACACACAAATGCACATGCATCCGCACACACGCCCGCAGATGCACACTCATATTCACACACATGCAGGATGCAGCGGAGGTGATGAGGAGTTGACATCTGCCCTCCAGGTGCACCGCAGCTGTTCCTCAGTGCTTGGAAGGAGCCCCTGGCGCAGTGACCCCCAGGGAGATGAGGGCAGCCAGAGGTCACCCGAGGTTCCCACAGCCCCTCACGGTGGCCGAGTGGAAGGAGCCAGGGGCCTGTGAACCCGTCAGCTGCCCTCTCCCATTTCCAGATGAGGAAATGGGGCTCGGAGAGGAGCGGGGACTTAGTGGGGGCCACATATAGGTGGCAGCTGGGGCTGGACTTCCTGCCCAGCCCTCATGGCTTGACCTGGGCCTCTCTCCTCCCCACCCCTGCCCCAGATGCCTGCCTCACACCCATGCCTGCCTCATGCTCCCTGTCTGGAAGGAAGAGGACCCAGGGGGCCTTGGCCGCTGTCTCCAGACTGTAGGGGCCACAGGGAGGCGCAGGGCACTTGGCTCTGTGGAGAAAAGACATTTTCAGCGACAGCTGTCCCACGACGGCAGGGGCTGCCACAAATTGCAGAGGGAGCTGCCCGTCCCTGGGGGTGTTCAAGCAGGGGTTGGAGGCTGCTGGGAGCTCGTGGGGCAGGCTCAGTGACCACCAAGAGTCCTTCTAAGCAAGGCGTTTTCCTGTTCTAAGATTTTGAGTGTTAGTGACCCCGAGTTGAGAATTCCTCTGAAGTTTGGATTAAAGGCACACCCCTCCCCAGGCTCCCTCCGGGCCCCTGACTTCAGGACTTTCTGAGCCTCTAGAATCCTCTCCGCCAAGCGCCAGAGCACATAAGCAGACAGACCGGGACTCCAATCCCTGCTCATCAATGACAGCTGATGACTTTGCCGTGCCAAGCCTTAGTGACTCCACCTGTAAGATCAGCACCATCATAAAGGCACCTGCCTCACGTCCTGGTGGTGGTGGGAATAAAGTGAGGGACCACACATGAAAGCCACTGTGAACCTGACGAAGAGCTGTGAACTTGACTCTGGCCTGGAGGGTTCTGCCGGAGGAGCAGACAGTGGGAGTGAAGGTTGGAGGTGGTCGGGGAGATAAAGGGCTGGGTGCGAGCAATGGCAGCATGGGGGCCGAGGCTGGGGGGCTTCGCATGCTGGGCCGAGGCCCCAGGACCTGAGTGACTGGACATGTGTTTCCCAGCGAGACGCCAGGCGGGCACATCCATCACTGCCTGGGGCCTGCCGGCCCAGGCTCCGGCCACTGGAGTTGGCGGCAGATCAAAGGGCCTTGAGGGTGAGACCGACAGCTGGGCCAGGCCCACTGACCTTGCTGACCCCGGCTGGTGGCCCAGGCCTTGGAAAGTGGGGCTGAGAGTTGCCTGAGGATGAAGTTGCAGGGAGGCAGATCCCAGTTGTTCAACAGACAGGACCTACTGGGCACCAGAGTGGGCAGGACTTTGCCCTCATCATTGAATTGGGTGCCCACTTCACAACCCATTTTACAGATGAGGGCACTGAAGCCCAGAGGTCTCTTCTGTCCCCCATCTTCAACCACAAAGGAGAGAGTGTATCCAGGGAAACCTAGTGGAAGCATCCAGATTGAGCAGGGAGAGATACTGGAAAGCCGAGAGCAGGGAAGGGGGCCCTTGAGGCCCAGGATAATGTCTATGGAGCGAATCTATTCAGCTCGGAGAGTTCCAGAACCATAGCACTCCCTGGCCTGGCTTGGCCTTCCCAGATCCACAGCAAGCACTGTGCGGCCTTGGAGAAGTTTCTCCAGGGCTCCATCTCCCCATCTGTAAAACGGGTGGGTTGGGCTCCCTGTTCTCCAAAAGGCCTTCCAGCCCTGAGGTGGGACAGGGAGGGCTGCATGGGGGGTTCCAGAGAGGAGGCCTCTTCAGCTCAGATTTAACGAGCTGTCTGTTTGGTTGGAACTGATCAAAACCAGACTTGAGCTCAGCCTGATTTGCACAAACTGAAGCCGCCAAGAATGCATCCAGTAAATAATTGGGCTCCCATGGGGTTCCCAGGGCGGGCCGGACGTCTCACCTCCTCTCTTCACCGTGAACTTGACCAGGGGAGGCTGGCTGGTAAGGAGCCCCGCTGGTTCAGGAGGCCCTCACGTGATCAGAGTAGTCAGAGCTGCCAGCTGGAGCCCACAGGGCCCGCATGCCGGGGAGGTGGCCCCGTTTCCTCCTTCAATCAGTCAACAAACCTTCCCAGAGCTCCCAAGAACTTGATGGGAGGCAGTGGCCTGGCCCCTCCTCAGAACTCCCCCCAGCCTCCCAGGAGTCCTGAGAGGTACCGCCTCTTCCTTTGTTGTTCCTCCTGGTTTATAGAAGAAATGCCAAGACTGGGTTTCAAATAGTGACGTTGTGTAAGTTGTGCACTGAGCATCTTCTTCTGGTTCTGCCTGTTGTTGCTGTGACTACGGGTACAACAACCTTGTGTGAGGTGCCCATAAAAGCCCAAGGGGCCATGCTTAGGGGAGGTGATGCCTGAGCTGGAAAACTTTCGCACAGTGAGTGCACGCGTGCATGCGCACACACAAACACACACGCACACTACTTGGTATCAAGACCTGGTTAAAATACAGGGTGTCTGACTCAGACGGGTGGGGTGGGGTCTGGAAGTCTGCATTTCAACAAAGGTCCCGGGTGATTCCCCCTCCCTGCCATGTTTGGGTACTTAGACAATAGACTCAGACTACAGACCTGACCTTGAGAAGATAGCCACCCTTAGGGAGGACCTTTAGGATTATAACCTTGGAGTTCTCTGGGCTTCCAAGTTACCCTTCTTGCTCCAAAAAAAAAAAAAGCCACTGAAAATATCAAGATGTGGCTGATGATGGGACTGGGTTTTTTCCCCATAGAGGAGAGTCTGCATCTGAAGAGGCACTGGCCAGCCCAAGCCATCTAACAGGCTGACCTGTCCAAGGATGGTGTGGCCTAGAGGGCTGCCTCTGGCAGGTCCCCTCCCCCACCAGGAGAAGGGCCACCAGAAGCCTTGTGCATGGCAAGCCAGAGGTCTCCACCTCCCTGCCAACCTCGCGGCAGTGATTTGCTGATGGTGGAGAGGGCAGAAGGGCCCTATCAAATGGGGGGGGCACAGCTAAGTCTCACTGCTCTCATTCACATTTAGTCACTGGATTGAATTCAATTTGAATTTCAAATAATATTAAAAGATGGCATGAGATTGTATGTCTACCAAAAGGAAGCATGAATTTTAAAAGTTTCAGAAACATTGTGAGGATTGGTGGCCGCCAGCTTAACCCACCCTCCAAGTCCTCCATCTGGGCTCCACACTGGAGATTTGAGCTCAGGTTCTGAATTATCAGTTTGAGTCTAAGTTCTAGTTGGTTCAAACCAATGTCTGATAGATCCTAGATGGACCTCTGGGCTCCTAACAACATTCTATGGATAAATCCACCAACCAACTGAGCAGAAGAATGAAGAGGGAGGGAAAGGTGTGGAGGGGAGATGGGGGGTGGGGGGGAGGAAGGTGGATGTGCTCTGACCACCTCATCATCCTGGGCTTTTGCTCTGCCTAGCAGCTCCATTTCCCCAGGGCCCTGGTTATCTGTCCCCGCTTTGGGTCTAAGAACCCAGGTTTTGGGCAGGTATCCCCCGAGGCTGGACCACTCATTCTCCTGATACCCTGGGGAAGGGATTTGGGTGACTCTGTCTTTTGAGCATCCTCTAACCTCCTGGACCACGTTTGGCTCCCCCTCGCCTTCCCCCACAGGCCCTTCTCCAGTGAGCAGTCAGCCTGGCCTGGGAAAACAGCATTTTGGCCCTTCCCTCCTCATCTCCTTCCCTGCTCCCTGCAAAGCTGGGGAGGGGGAGTGGGGAAGGAGGGGACTCCTGCCGCTACCTCCCACCTCAGGTGGATGAAACCCCAGGACATCAGTTTGCAATTGAAGGGTCCTTAAAAACATTGAGGGGGGGGTTCCACGGGCATTGCCTCAGTTGGTCACTCGTTCCCTTAACAAGCCCTTTGTCCAGCTCTGGGGACCCGAGAGGAATCCCACCAGGTACAGGCCCACGTGGGATCATCCCTGGCTCTCTCTGACCCCAGACTGGGGACATCTCTTAGGCGAGGGCTAGGTCAGCTCCTCCTCTGGATCCCAGCGCCCAGCCCAGGCAGGGAGAGTCTGAAAAGGTTCTGGAAAATATGGGCAAGCCCCCCTGCCTCCCCGCAAAGTGATGGCCAGATTCTGGGTCTCTCATGATTTCATTTTTCATTCCTATCACTTTCACATCCCACCTCCAGCTCGGCTGACGTGTGAGGTGTGAGGAGCAGGGAGCACTCCCTCTGAGCGGGGAGGGGGCTGCGGAGGATGCGCTGGGAACAGAGTCTCAGTGTACGTGGGTGCCAGGGCCACCCAAGAGCTGACCTGCTGGACCCAAGCACACTTTGCCCAGAGTGCCCTCCTGCCTGAGGGAGCCCTTCATGCCTCCAGGAAGCCTACACTGCCTGCCCAGGCTACTGGCAATTCTGGCTGCCCCAAGGCCTCAGACTGGCTCCCCAAGAGCCACGCTGGAGGGGAGTGGAGACAGACATCCCACAGAGGGCTGGTGGCTAAGGCTGCTGGTGGACAGCTTAGCTTCCGAGGGGCCAGCCGTCCCCTCCCCTTCCCCCCGACCACTCCCCTCCCACACCTGAAATAACAGGCGCATGCCTGTGTTTCCAGTCTGTGACTTTTACTCCCTTGTTATCCCCCTAGCTTGACAGATTAATATTCAGAGAAGCCCCGAGGGATGGTTGGAGGGAGAGGCACTGCCCAGGCTCTCTCTACCTCCTCGGCCAAGGGGCCTCAGCAGCCCTGGTTCTGCCTCATCTTCACCTCAGACCTGCAGATGGATGGCAGACAGGCCCCTGGTGTCTCCACCACCTCCCTGCCCTTCCCAAGCCCAGCCAGAGGAAGTTGTCATTGGGCAAATAATTGGCCCCTGAGTCCCTGCTGCAGGCCGTTCTGGGCCACCCAAGGGGAGAGGAGCTGGGTACATGACTTCATCCACAGCCCAGGCCCGGCCCTGCTGCCATGACATTTGGCCTAGACCTGGCCTTCTGGATGTCTGATATCAGGGGGCCCCTGACCCTGACATCAGCCACACCCAGCCAGTCCTTCATTCCCTAGCGAGAGGTCAGGAAGGGGGTGTTGATGGGTGCAGCAGGAAGGACCCTGCCAAGCCTGGGGTTTGGGCCAGTGTTTGGGATCTGGACCAGGATGAGCCTGGACATCAAGGTTCCCAGGCTGCCCCGCAGCTTCCAGCCAGCACAGCCACTCCCTCGACAGGCAGATCTTTGGGCCCTTCTCACCTTCACCATCTCCCAGGGTTGGGCTCTGCTCACAGGGTCAATAGGTGGCTCCCCCAAAATGCTCAAATCCCCCAGGGCATCCTCCAGCCTGCTGGATCATATCCAGATTTCAAGACCTCCATGATCCCACCCTGTGGCTATTCAACCCTCATCCAAGAAATATTTCTAGGCACTTCTGTCTGCTCAGCCCTTGAGGATCACTCAGAGGAAGAGCTGGAGTCCGAAGAACTGACTTTGTAACCCCGAACCAGCCCTAACTGCTATGTGACATTGGGCAAGTCACTCTCCCTCTCTGGGCCTTAACTGAAAAGTGATGCCCAGATTCTGGGCCTATTATGATCTCATTTTTTATTCCTATCACTTTCACATCCCATATTGTGGCCCTTTAGAGAGTGGATAAGTAAGGGTCTTACTCTCTCCATTTCACAGATAGGAAATGGAGGGGAAGGGAGAGCCGACACATATGGGCCGTGTTCCTTGCAGGGACCTTGTACAGAGGCTGGTCGAAACAACCGCATGAGACCTAAATCAGGAATCCCGCCCCATGAAGAGGATCCATGGCCCAGAGGGCTCAAGGACTAGTCACAGCAATGATAATAGTCAACACCGGTGGTCTGCTTTCCTCGTGCCATTAGTCAGGCTAAGTGCTTTGCCTTAACTCATTTAATCCTCAAAACACCCCAATGAGTCTGTCCCTGTTATTACTCCTCTTCCACAGATGAGGAAACCAAGGCTCAGAGAGGTGAAGTGATTTGCCCACAGCCACACAGCTTGTAAACTCTAATGCTGGGATTGGAGTCAGATCGTTTGACACCTGGAGCCTAATCTGTTCTAACCTGTCCCTGGCAAGACTTGAACCCAAATATGCCTGCCCCAGAGCTCTCCAGGTATGTCTGCTCCAGCTGTTTCTACAGGTCCACATCGGGGAGGAGACTCCCAGGCTGCAGAGAGGGCATCAGCGCAGCAGGGACCAGTCCCTGGGGCTTCTTCTCCCAGCCAAGCGCTCCCCCACACACAGTGGTGACCAGGGTGGGAGGGTGCTGCCTGCCTGGGGCCCAGGGCTGCACCAGAATTCCCCAGAGGCCAGGGCTGAGCATAGAGCGGTCAGTGGCCAAGTGGTTCTCCCTGAGCCACCTGCCTCCCCACCTCATGCCCAGGGATGGAGAGCCCAGGTGTCTTGTTATCTTTGGGCAAATGGAAGAAGCCATTCCCAGAGGGGGTTCTGTTTGTTCAGAACCAGGAAGGATTTTCTGTGGGAGGAAGGGAGAAGCTCATAGACCCAATCGGAGAACCCCCAAAACCATCAGGTAGCCACAGACCCAAACCCCAATCACCCAATTCAGTTCCACCTTCTGGTCCTCCACCTGCCCAGTCTCTGCACTTGGAGAACCGAGGCAGCTTGCCTATTGCCTTGGTCCAGACCCTTCTTCCACCCTGGCCAGGGAGCCCTGGCAAGCAAGCAGTCAGGGAGGGTGACACTGGTGTCCCCAGAAGCTGTGTGGCCTTAGATAAGTCATTTAAGCTCTCTGAGCCTCATTCTATCACATGGGGTTATTCACACAGATCTTAAAAGTGGCTTTGGACTTCCCTGGTGGCGCAGTGGTTAAGAATCGCCTGCCAACGCAGGGGACATGGGTTCGATCCCTGGTCCGGGAAGATCCCACATGCCACAGAACAGGTAAGCCCGTGTGCCACAACTACTGAGCCTGTGCTCTAGAGTCCGCGACCCACAACTACTGAGCCCACATACTGCAACTACTGAAGCCCGCGCGCTCCAGGGCCTGTGTGCCGCAAAAACTGAGCCCGCGTGCTGCAACTACTGAAGTCCACGCACCTAGAGGGCGCCCGTGCTCCACAACAAGAGAAGCCACCGCAATGAGAAGCCCGCGCACCGCAACAAAGAGTAGCCCCCGCTCTCCGCAACTAGAGAAAGCCCGCGTGAAGCAACAAAGACCCAACGCAGCCAAAAAAAAAGTGGCTTTAAGGCTTTAGTCAGAGAAGGTGTGCACAGGGCTTGTACCTGGCACATGGCAGGAGCTCAGCTGTGCATCCATGTCATCTGCACCCCGAGTGGGCATGCAGATGCAGGCGGGGTTCTGTCACCAGGCACCTGGCCTCACGCTGGGCAGTGGAAGGAGGAGGCCAGGTGGGGTGTGGCTGCCTGGGAAGAGAGGGTCCCAGAGGGTATCTTATCTAACTGCTCCCCTCCCCTCAGGTTGAGATGGAGAAATTGACCCACAGAGAGTCAGTGACTTGCTTAGGGTAATGTAGCAAGCCAGGCCTGGGCCTCAGTTTTCTCATCTGTACAATGGTTCATCTCCTCTGCCTACCTTGAGGAGGGGAAGGGTACTCGCTGAGAAGAACCGGAAACACAGAAGCTTCTTCCTGCTTCCCCTTTGGGATCATGGGTCTCAGGATCCAGAGCCGGTGGTAAGTGAATCTCTCAGGCCACAGCATGAAGTGCCCCTACCCCAGTGCTCTCTTGCTGCAGGCTGTGTGGGAGAATGGGCCGGCTCCCTCCTCACGCTCACCAGGACTAGGGGAGGTGCTGAGGGGCCAAGGGGCAAGGGTTGCACACCACCCCACAGCGGTCATGAGCACGGTGCACTGGTGTTTCCAGGGGGCTCAGGCAGGCATGCCCCCAGTCCCCTACCTAAGAGCTGTGCACGAGCACATGACACACAGGCTCCCACCCGCCTCCCACTGGGCCCCAAACCCCTGCAGCTGGGACAGTCCTGGTCTCACAGAGCAGTGAATGGCCTGGGAGCTGGAGGCCCAGCCTGAATGAGACAGAGAGAGAGACGGAGAGAGACAGGCTCAAGCTTGTGCTCTGGCCCACCTTGATGATCTGTGGGCCACTTTCCCAGGCTCAGCCTCACTTCTTCATGTGTAAAGTGGGGACATTAACCCTTTCTTGGTGGGAGAGTTTAGATGTGGGTTGGGCGCAGGGGTTGGGGGGAATGGTTCTTAGTATTCTTAAAGGTCTTTTTGTCAGACACGGGGCTGGGACCTCACCACTGCCTCCCGGCCTTTGCTTCTCTTGGCCTCTAGTCCATCTATTCAATGGGAAGATTGGATTAAGGACCCAGAAGGCTTCCTCTTGCTCTTAAAGATCACCTGTCACCTCCACTGTTGGGAAGGAAGGGCCCTCACCAGGACTGAGGAGGAGGGTCCACAGAATATGAGGGGGTTGGCTGGGTACCAGAAGTGAGATTCTGGGGTTCCCTGAAAGCCACGTCCAGCAGAGCCCCCACCATCTGGCGCAGCCTGGAGCAGGGCCAAGCCTGCCGGGCTGGAGATGAAAACGGCCCCAGGGATGGGGTAAGGGGGCAGCGGGTGGGGAGGGGTCTGTCACCCGCCGCCATGCGGGCAGGATGCCGGGCGGGCGGGATGAGCCGAGTCTAAATAAATCACTAACACACGGGGGGGTAGAATTCCTTGAACAGGCGCCCTGGATTATGGACAACAGAAGGGGGAGGGGATGGGGGAGATGGTCAGGGGAACCACTCCTGGGAGCCCTTCTCAGGCACCATGGCCCTTCCCCCTCCCACATTAGGGGCTGTGACTGTCTGAGGACTGGCCGCCTGGGGGTGGGGGGTGGCCTTGGTTGGGGCCCTCCTCTGCCCAGGCCGCGCCCCTCCATCCACGCCGTGAGAAACTCAAAAAGCCCCGAGCCCGCCCGAGGGGAGAGAGGTGTTGAAAGCTGCATCCTGCTCTGAGTGCTGAGCCAAGGCCAGAGATAATATCATGTGCTGGAGAGCAGGGGGGGCTGGGCCTCAGCGGCCCCCTCCCTCCACCCCCCACCCCCACCCCGCTCTCCGCACCCCTGCCTGGGCCTGAGCTCCAGCGGGTGGGTAGGGGCTGTGCTGCTTCCAGCCTGGGAGGTGGCCTGGCCCCTGTCCCACTGGACTCACTCCAAGCCTGAGAAACCCCAGGCCGGCCCAGGCCAGGGTCAGAGATCAGCCTGCGGAGAGGGTTGGGAGAGGCTGAGGCTGAGGGCTGGAACTGGTGAGATCAGCCTCGGGTTCTTTCCTGCCTCTCTCTGGACCTCAGTTTCCACATTTGGAAAGTGGAGTGCGGGAACCCCAGGTCGTCTCTAAGACTAACGAAGTGTTTACAGGGCTTGGACTGGGCGGAGGGCACGAGGCTGGCTCCGGGTCATGTGTCCGGGTTTTAGCTGCAGCTCCCGGGGCTGGTTGGTGGCTGTTGGATGGATAGAGGGATGGATGAGTGAGTGAACAAGAAACAGCTAAGATCCATAAATCTTATAATCCAAACATGACTGGAGACCAGGTCCAGAGAAAAGTGTTTCTATTTCCCTGCTCAGTAAGGATGCCTCATGAGTCCCGCACTTCATGTTTACAGGGGGCCTCGGCATTCATCCCCTTGACCCAGGAGGAAGGACAGGGAGGGTCTGATACCCACTGCGGCAGGGGAGGAAGCTAGGAAGAGCCCAGCTGGGGCTCTGGGCAGTCTGTCCCAGCTCCCGGGAGCCCAAAGCTGCTGACAGGGCAGGGAATGTCCCCCTCCTCAGTAGATGTGACACTCAGGTGCAGGGAGGGTCAACACAGGGGACTAAAGGCTCAACCAGGACCAGAACTCAGCTGTCCGGCTCCCACCTGGCTGGAGCCTGCCGTGTGCCCGCTGTAGGAGACACGGGCACAGCCCTTGTGCTGAGCACAGGGCCTCCGCACAGTCAGTGCCCTCGGAATGCCTGCCTGGAGGCCGGGCCCCAGCTTGAAACCCTTGCTTGCTCAGGCTCTGCACCCAGCTCCTCCCCCAGCATTTGAAGACCCTCGTGCTTGGCCCCTGCCAACCCCTGTGCCGTGCCTGCCTGCCGCCCGCTGCAGTGCTGGAGCCCCGATCACGCGCCAGGCCAGAGAGGGAGGCCTTTCCCACGAATCGAGAGCGACCTTCAACGCCCGTAGCCTGACTATTCCAGGCTGCAGTCCCCACCTCCCTGCAACACTCATCTGTTCTGGGGCCCACAATGCCTCATTGAAGAATGGCTCTGTTAATTCACTTCCACTCTCAGCAACCGCAGTCACCAACTCAAATGTTGTTCCCTGCCAGGCCCCAGGAGGGGTGGAGAGAGGATGGCTTTGGTTTTGAGTTGGGTAGACTACGTCCCTTACCACAGAGTAAGCTCGGCCCACCCACCCCCCTTCTCTGAGCCTTGGTTTCTTCATCTGTGAAATGGAACGATGGTTCATAGCTCAGAGGATGCGCAGTACTGCAAGACTCCAAGGAAAGGCGTGATGAATGTAAAAGGTAAAATGCTGCTCAGAATACAAATGAAATGGGAGGAAAGAGCCTAGGTGACTTCCAGGATCACACAGCGTGGGGATGGAGGACATTGCCAGGCAAAGGCGGTGGACAACCGCACTGTGGGTCCCGGGACTGATCGTCCCACACTGGGAGGGCCCACCACGGGGCGCCTGGTTCTGAAGAGCCTGGGCAGCCTCTGCAGGGGACGCTGACAAGGACCCTGTCAGCGAGGACTGAGGGGCTCCTTCCCTGAGCAGGGATAGGCCCTTTCCTGTGAACGTCTCAACAGCCCCATTCAGCCTCTCAGAAAACATGCTGAGCAAGCGAAGAGACCTACCCTGAGTCACATGGCCACCTGGACCTACCCTGAGTCACATGGCCACCTGGACGGAGGGGGCCCCAGGGGCAAAGCAGGTCCAGGTGTCACCAGCTGGGTCAGTCCCGGCTCTCTGGGGGCCCTGTGAGCACTCACACCCCCTCAGACCACTCCTCAGCCTCCAACCTTGAGTAAGCAAGGCCCAGGCAGGTGGCCAGGCGGGTGCCTGCAGGTGTGACGGGCAGACAGGGCGTCTCCAGACAAGACCCAGAGGCGGTGCTGAGAGGGGTTTGGAGGAGGCTGGTCCGGAGAACATGAGAAGAATGATCACGGGAACCAGAGGCCCACGGGAGGGGCCGCTTTGGGCTCATCCGGCCGGCTCACCCTTCGAGGTTCAGGCGGGAGGTTGAGGCCTGGCCCAGCGCAGAGCTCATCTGGCTCCTTGGCCCCTGCCCAACACACTCTCCCACACAGAAGGGTGAGGAGGCAGCCAGCACTGGAAATCGAGGATTGTGTGGGGCTTTGGGATGGGGCGAAGTGACAGTTCCTCTTCAGAGGAGTTTGTGAAGGTAATAAATAAAGCCAACATGATTGCTTAACCTACAGGGGAGGTTCAGCAGTCATTCAGGACCCAGACGGGGAAAGGAGCTCCGTGTCTTCTGCCGGGCTGGGAGCAGTGAGGCCCTACTGTGTGCGTGTACCCTCATGATACTTGTTTCATATGTCTCTCGCAAGAGCCTGGAGATGAAACAAGTATTCCCTGATTTCTAGATGAGGGCACGGAAATTCAGAGATGTTGTCACTTGGCCAAGGTCATGCAGACAATAAAGCGTAGAGCAGGCACTTGAACTCAGGTCTGTGGATTTTAGGTCCGGGGCCCTTTCCACGGCCCTCCCACCACCTCACCCATACTCCCCAGCCCCAGCCCCTGCCCTACAGTCCAGAGAGAAATTTCACAGGAAAATGCGGGCTCTGGTCTGGCCTCAGCAGGGGGAGATGCAAGCATCAGGATGTGGGTACTGCCCTGAACCACGCACCCTCATCAGGTGAGTGCCAGGGCTTTGCTTGGGATCTACAAAGCCTCCTCCCCACAGGCGCCCCTGGGGGTTACTGCCCCCAAGCCTGTCATCCCTGCTGTCCTCAGAGTTCACCCACTAGCTCCCTATCTTTGCTCTTCCCCAAAAGCCCGCCCCCTACAGCTCCTCAGGTACAAGGGGAGCTAATGAAGCCCCCGTGACCCTGAATGTCCAGCTTTTCCCCGAGGGCAATGGGGAACCACGGAAGGGTGTGGAGCAGAGAGGGACAGGGTTCAACTGAGCGGGAGAAGGAAGCTGAAGAAACCGGACCCTGATTTCCTGAGGAGCTAATGCAGCTGGAACTTCCATCCCGCGTTGGCCCGAGCTCCTTTCAAGGCTCAGGTAGGGGTGAGAGGGTGGGTCTAGCAATGTGTTCACAGGATTATATGTTTTTGTGAAAATTGCAAGAATATAATGTTTTAACTCCAGTTGGTTCAGACCTCTGTGTGTCTCCGCACTTTGACTTCCACTACACTGCTTCCTCTGGAGTGGCTGTAGATACTTTTGGAATCTGAGAGGGGGGAAGCTGAGTTGAGTTTGAGTTTCACTTGGATCCAGGGGTGTACATGTGTCCACGGCAATCCCTTCATGCCGAGTTCCATTAGTGTCGAGCATCCTGGGGTGGAATGGCTTGCAGGATACTCCCACTGCCCCCTGCACAGGCATACCCCGCATCACGACACCGCAGTGCAGGGCCGTGTGTCATGTTGTGCCATCAACTTGTCCTACAGAGCTTGGCACTGGCAGCATGTGGGCAGGGGTGGAGAAGCAATATTTGAAATGGACAGAGCCAGGCGATAATCTGTGGAAAATTCTGCCAGTCGTCACGTTGTGTAAAATGGTAAGTGGAAGATTTGGTTCTCATCAATGTATTCTCAAGATGCAGGTTTTCTCCTGTCAGGGATATAAGCGATAAAGCAGCAGGTTGAACTATAAATGCACCATTCATTTTTTTCTCTTCTCTTATGACAATCACACAAAATAGATTTGTCAGGAGTCCTGTGTTTTTGGCAAACCTGTAGCGGTTCTACAAACAGCAAACGTATCTGTATATATTAAGTTGCGCACTTTGTGCATCCCAACTGACAAAACCCCACGTGAGTATACTGATGCACCTTGTCCCGATGAAGCCTGACTGTCCCAGAGGAAATCTGTTCCTCAACAGGCCTCGCTTGTAACTTCTCTAAGACGCTGTCTCTGGCTGTAAGTTGTGTGACCAGAACCAGGGCCTCCCCTGCAGACCCGGGCACCCCCAGACCCCACCTGTACTCCTGGAACTTCTGTCTGCATGTTTCCCCAACCTCGTACACCTTACAGCCTGAAGACCTCCTCTTCTCAGGCCTCTCCACATTGGAGGTACATTTCATTTCAGCAGGGAGCGCCTTGGTGGCTGGGCCAGGGCCAGGAGAGCAGGGGTTCTGAAGAGGCAGATGCTGGGGCCCCATCCCGGCCAGGCCTCTGCAGCTGGACTGCACATGTCTGATAAAACTGTCAGGGCTGCAGCGTGCATGGGAGTCGAATCTGGCAAGCCTGCGTTTCCAGTGACCCATCTCTTGGGGGGTGGGGGTAGGTCAGACCCTCTGCCGTCTTCCTCCTCATGGGTACTCAGCCTCTGCTGGCGCACCTATCCACACCTGCACAGGTCCTCACCCCTCCCCAGGAAGCCCCTTGCACCCTGGCCGGACGCAGCTGTGAGAAACCTGTGTGGGGTGAACGTCTGCCTCCTTGGGACCTCCACCCACCCGTAGATCTTGCGTCCACCCTTTGGCTCAAGCAGAACAAACTCAACCTCCCTTTCACTATCTGGAAGACCCTTACTCCTACTCCTCCTTCTTGGCCCTGGTCAAACACTGCTCCTCTCTGAGGTTTTCCCTGCTCCCCATCTCACCTCCAAAATCTATGAGCTCCCATACCAGGCAGTGCAATTATCCGTCTATGTGTCCCAGACTGGGAACTCCTGGGTGGGGGGCAGGGATTGGGTCGGGTCTTCTCTGTGCCCCAAGGACCAAGCAGCAGAGGGAGGTCACTGAGGTGGGGCTCAGCAAAGGTTTGCCAACTGCTTGCCTGGCCAGCAGGCCTGGCCAAGGGCAGAGTGCGAGGCCACAGCCCTGGCCTGCACTCCTCCCAGGATCGGTCCATCAGCCCTGGGACAGACACCCGGCGCCTGCCCGCCGCCTCCCCACCGCACCAGGCTCACACCTGGCTTTTCAGCAGCACTTTCTGCTGCTGGTCATGCCCTTTTCCTTAAAACACCCTTTTCTCTGAAATCCCGGGTTCCCTCCCTGCTCTCTGGCCATTTCTTCTTAGTCTCCCGCGAGGGCTCCTGACCTCTACCTTCTCCCGCTTCTAAATGAAGCCCAGAATTTAGTTCTGAGCCCGCGTCTCCTGCTCTACAGCCTCTTTCTGACTAACGCCAGTGACCTCTCATCTGCACATCCAGCAGGTAGCAATATCTACCCCGTGAGTCTGACAGGCGTCTCAAACTGAACACATCTAAGCCTGAAATCAATATTTCTCCCGATAAACCTGCCTTTCCTCTGTGCATTACAGCCCCATTCTGCCTCTATTCTAGCCCGTTACCCTTCTATCCCTCCACCCCTCTGCATCCACTGTGCTTAAAAAAACCCCACCTTACTGAGGTATAATTACATACAACAAACTGCTCCCATTTAAAATAGACTTAGCATTCTTGTATTTCTCAAAGTATTGAGCTCTTTGTTGTCATTCTGGATTTTATTTTTAATGCCTGGTGATATACTCATTTTCAAGTCTACTTTATCTAGTATTAATATAGCCACTCCAGCTGTCTCATGCTTACCATTTGCATGGTGTATCTTATTCATTTATTTTTAGTATGTGTCTTTATATTTAAAGTATGTCTCTTTAGGCAGCATAGACTTTATTCTTGCTTTATTTAATCCAGTCTGACAATCTCTGCTTTTTGATTGGAATATTTGCTCCATTTGCATTTACTGTAATTACTGAAATGGTTTTATTTTAGTTTGCCATGTTGCTACTTGTCTTCTATTTGTCTCATCTGGGTTTTGTTCCTTAGTTCCTGCTTTCCAACTTTCTTTTGTGTTAATCATATATATATACATATTAACATCTTTATTAGAGTATAATTGCTTTACAATGGTGTGTTGGTGTCTGCTGTATAATAAAGTGAATCAGCTATACGTATACATATATCCCCATAGCCCCTCCCTCTTGTGTCTCCCTCCCACCCTCCCTATCCCACCCCTCTAGGTGGTCACAAAGCACCAAGCTGATCTCCTTGTGCTATGTGGCTGCTTCCCACTAGCTATCTATTTTACATTCGGTAGTGTATATATGTCAGTGTTACTCTCTCACTTTGTCCCAGCTTACCCTTCCCCCTCCCCGTGTCCTCAAGTCCATTCTCTACGTCTGCGTCTTTATTCCTGTTCTGCCCCTAGGTTCTTCAGAACCTTTTTTTTTTTTAGATTCCGTATATATGTGTTAGCATATGGTATCTGTTTTAATCTTTCTGACTTACTTCACTCTGTATGACAACCTCTAGGTCCATCCACCTCACTACAAATAACTCAGTTTCGTTTCTTTTTATGGCTGAGTAATATTCCATTGTATATATGTGCTACATCTTCTTTATCCATTCATCTGTCGATGGACACTTACGTTGCTTCCATGTTCTGGCTATTGCGAATAGTGCTGCAATGAACATTGTGGTACATGACTCTGTTTGAATTATGGTTTTCTCAGGGTATATGCCCAGTAGTGGGATTGCTGGGTCATATGGTAGTTCTATTTTTAGTTTTTTAAGGAACCTCCATACTGTTCTCCATAGTGGCTGTATCAATTTACATTCCCACCAACACTGCAAGAGGTTTCCCATTTCTCCACACCCTCTCCAGCATTTATTGTTTGCAGATTTTTTGATGATGCCCATTCTGACTGGTGTGAGGTGATACCTCATTGTAGTTTTGATTTGCATTTCTCTAATGACTAGTGATGTTGAGCAATCTTTCATGTGTTTGTTGGCAATCTGTATGTCTTCTTTGGAGAAATGTCTATTTAGGTCTTCTGCCCATTCTTGGATTGAGTTGTTTGTTTTTTTGATATTGAGCTGCATGAGCTGCTTGTATATTTGGAGATTAATCCTTTGTCAGTTGCTTCGTTTGCAAATATTTTCTCCCATCCTGAGGGTTGTCTTTTCATCTTGTTTATGGTTTCCTTTGCTGTGCAAAAACTTTTCAGTTTCATTAGGTCCCAGTTGTTTATTTTGTTTTTATTTCCATTTCTCTAGGAGGTGGGTCAAAAAGGATCTTGCTGTGATTTATGTCATAGAATGTTCTACCCATGTTTTCCTTTAAAAGTTTTATAGTGTCTGGCCTTACATTTAGGTCTTTAATCCATTTTGAGTTTATTTTTGTGTTAGGGAGTGTTCTAATTTCATTCTTTTACATGTAGCTGTCCAGTTTTCCCAGCACCACTTATTGAAGAGGCTGTCTTTTCTCCATTGTATATTCTTGCCTCCTTTATCAAAGATAAGGTGACCATATGTGCATGGGTTTATCTCTGGGCTTTCTATCCTGTTCCATTGATCTATATTTCTGTTTGTGTGCCAGTACTGTACTGTCCTGATTACTTTAGCTTTGTAGTATAGTCTGAAGTCCAGGAGCCTGATTCCTCCAGCTCCGTTTTTCTTTCTCAAGATTGCTTTGGCTATTCTGGATCGTTTGTGTTTCCATACAAACTGTGAAATGTTTTGTTCTAGTTCTGTGAAAAATGCCATTGGTAGTTTGATAGGGATTGCACTGAATCTGTACATTGCTTTGGGGAGTATAGTCATTTTCACAATGTTGATTCTACCAATCCAAGAACATGGGATATCTCTCCATCTGTTTGTATCATCTTTAATTTCCTTCATCAGTGTCTTATAGTTTTCTGCATACAGGTCTTTTTGTCTCCCTAGGTAGGTTTATTCCTAGGTATTTTATTCTTTTTGTTGCAATGGTAAATGGAAGTGTTTCCTTAATTTTTCTTTCAGGTTTTTCATCATTAGTGTATAGGAATGCAAGAGGTTTCTGTGCATAAATTTTGTATCCTGCTACTTTAACAAATTCATTGATTAGTTCTAGTAGTTTTCTAGTAGCATCTTTATGATTCTCTATGTATAGTGTCATGTTAGCTGCAAACAGTGACAGTTTTACTTCTTCTTTTCCGATTTGGATTCCTTTTATTTCTTTTTCTTCTCTGATTGCTGTGGCTAAAACTCCCAAAACTATGTTAAATAATAGTGGTGAGAGTGGACAACCTTGTCTTGTTCCTGATCTTAGAGGAAATGGTTTCAGTTTTCCACCATTGAGAACGTTGTTGGCTGTGGGTTTGTCATATATGGCCTTTATTATGTTGAGGTAAGGTCCCTCTATGCCTACTTTCTGGAGAGTTTTTATCATAAATGGGTATTGAATTTTGTCGAAAGCTTTTTCTGCATCTATTGACATTATCATATGGTTTTTCTCCTTCAATTTGTTAATATGGTGTATCACATTGATTGATTTGTGTATATTGAAGAATCCTTGAACTCCTGGGATAAACCCCACTTGATCATGGTGTATGATCCTTTTAATGTGCTGTTGGATTCTGTTTGCTAGTATTTTGATGAGGATTTTTGCATCTATGTTCATCAGTGATATTGGCCTGTAGTTTTCTTTCTTTGCAACATCTTTGTCTGGTTTTGCTATCAGGGTGATGGTGGCCTCGTAGAGTGAGTTTGGGAGTGTTCCTCCCTCTGTTATATTTTGGAAGAGTTTGAGAAAGATAGCTGTTAGCTCTTCTCTAAATGTTTGATAGAATTCGTCTGTAAAGCCATCTGGTCCTGGGCTTTCATTTGTAGGAAGATTTTTAATCACATTCTCAATATCAGTGCTTGTGACTGGTCTGTTTATATTTTCTACTTCTTCCTGGTTCAGTCTCGGAAGGTTGTGCTTTTCTAAGAATTTGTCCATTTCTTCCAGGTTGTCCATTTCATTGGCATATAGTTGCTTGTAGTAATCTCTCATGATCCTTTGTATTTCTGCAGTGTCAGTTGTTACTTCTCCTCTTTCATTTCTAATTCTATTGATTTGAGTCTTCTCCCTTTTTTTCTTGATGAGTCTGGCTAATGGTTTATCAATTTGTTTGTCTTCTCAAAGAAACAGCTTTTAGTTTTGTTGATCTTTGCTATTGTTTCCTTCGTTTCTTTTCATTTATTTCTGATCTGATCTTTATGATTTCTTTCCTTCTGCTAACTTTGGAGTATTTTTGTTCTCCTTTCTCTAACTGCTTTAGGTGTAAGGTTAGGTTGTTTATTTGAGATGTGTCTTGTTCTTAAGGTAGCATTTTATTGCTATAAAGTTCCCTCTTAGAACTGCTTTTGCTGCATCCCATAGGTTTTGGGTCATTGTGTTTTCACTGTCATTCGTTTCTAGGAATTTTTTATTTCCCCTTTGATTTCTTCAGTGATCTCTTGGTTATTTAATAGCATATTATTTAACCTCCATGTGTTTGTATTTTTACAGTTTTTTCCTGTAACTGATATCTAGTCTTATAGCGTTGTGGTCAGAAAAGATACTTGATATGATTTCAGTTTTCTTGAATTTACCAAGACTTGATTTGTGATCCAGGATATGATCTGTCCTGGAGAATGTTCCATGAGCACTTGAGAAGAAAGTGTATTCTGTTGTTTTGGATGGAATGTCCTATAAATATCAATTAAGTCCATCTTGTTTAATGTATCATTTAAAGCTTGTGTTTCCTTATTTATTTTCATTTTGGATGATCTGTCCATTGGTGAAAGTAGGGTATTAAAGTCCCCTACCATTATTGTGTTACTGTTGATTTCCCCTTTTATGGCTGTTAGCATTTTCCTTATGTACTGAAGAGTTCCTATGTTGGGTCCATAAATATTTACAATTGTTATATCTTCTTCTTGGATTGATCCCTTGATCATTATGTAGTGTCCTTCTTTGTCTCTTGTAATAGTCTTTCTTTTAAAGTCTATTTTGTCTGATATGAGAATTGCTACTCCAGCTTTCTTTTGATTTCCATTTGCATGGAATATCTTTTTCCATCCCCTCACTTTCAATCTGTGTGTGTCCTAGGTCTGAAGTGGGTCTCTTGTAGACAGCATGTATACGGGTCTTGTTTTTGTATCCATTCAGCCAGTCTATGTCTTTTGGTGGGAGCATTTAATCCATTTACATTTAAGGTAATTATTGATATGTATGTTCCTATTACCATTTTCTTAGTTGTTTTGGGTTTGTTATTGTAGATCTTTTCCTTCTCTTGTGTTTCCTGCCTAGAGAAGTTCCTTTAGCATTTGTTGTAAAGCTGGTTTGGTGGTGCTGAATTCTCTTAACTTTTGCTTGTCAGTAAAGATTTTAATTTCTCCATTGAATCTGAATGAGATCCTTGCTGGGTTGAGTAATCTTGGTTATAGGTTTTTCCCTTTCATCATTTTAAATATGTCCTGGCACTCCCTTCTGGCTTGCAGAGTTTCTGCTGAAAGATCAGCTGTTAACCTTATGTGGATTCCCTTGTATGTTATTTGTTGCTTTTCCCTTGCTGCTTTTAATATTTTTTCTTTGTATTTAATTTTTGATAGTTTGATTAATATGTGTCTTGGCGTGTTTCTCCTTGGATTTATCTTGTATGGGACTCTCTGCGCTTCCTGGACTTGACTGACTATTTCCTTTCTCATATTTTCAACTATAATCTCTTCAAAGATTTTCTCAGTCCCTTTCTTTTTCTCTTCTTCTTCTGGGACCCTTATAATTCGAATGGTGGTGCATTTAATGTTGTCCTAGAGGTCTCTGAAACTGTCCTCAATTCTTTTCATTCTTTTTTCTTTATTCTGCTCTGCGGTAGTTATTTCCACTATTTTATCTTCGAGGTCACTTATCCGTTCTTCTGCCTCAGTTATTCTGCTATTGATTCCTTCTAGAGATTTTTTTTTAAATTATTATTATTATTTTATTTATTTATTTATTTATTTATTTTTGGCTGTGTTGGGTCTTCGTTTCTGTGTGAGGGATTTCTCCAGTTGCAGCGAGCAGGGACCACTCTTCATCGCGGTGCATGGGCCTCTCACTGTCGCGGCCTCTCTTGTTGTGGGGCACAGGCTCCAGACGCGCAGGCTCAGTAGTTGTGGCTCACGGGCCTAGTTGCTCCGTGGCATGTGGGATCTTCCCAGACCAGGGCTCGAACCCATGTCCCCTGCATTGGCAGGCAGATTCTCAACCACTGCACCACCAGGGAAGCCCCTTCTAGAGAATTTTTAATTTTATTTATTGTGTTGTTCATCATTGTTTGTTTGCTCTTTAGGCTCCTTTAGGTCTAGGTCCTCGTTAAATGTTTCTTGTATTTTCTCCATTCTATTTCCAAGATTTTGGATCATCTTTACTATCATTACCCTGAGTTCTTTTTCAGGTAGACTGCCTATTTCCTCTTCATTTGTTTGGTCTGATGGGTTTTTAACCTTGCTCCTTCATCTGCTGTGTGTTTCTCTGTCTTCTCATTTTGCTTAACTTACTGTGTTTGAGGTCTCCTTTTCGGAAGCTGCAGGTTCGTAGTTTCCCTTGTTTTTGGTGTCTGCCCCTAGTGGCTAAGGTTTGTTCAGTGGGTTGTGTAGGCTTCCTGGTGGAGGGGACTGGTGCCTGTGTTCTGGTGGATGAAGCTGGATCTTGTCTTTCTGGTGGGCAGGACCACGTCCGGTGGTGTGTTTTCTGGTGCCTGTGACCTTATTATGATTTTAGGCAGCCTCTCCTAACGGGTAAGGTTGTGTTGCTGTCTTGCTAGTTGTTTGGCATGGGGCGTCCAGCACTGGATTTTGTTGGTCGTTGAGTGGAGCTGGGTCTTAGCATTGAGATGGAGATCTCTGGGAGAGCTCTCGCCTATTGATATTACATGGGGCCGGGAGGTCTCTGGTGGTCCAGTGTCCTGAACTCGGTTCTCCACCTCAGAGGCTCAGGCCTGACACCCGGGTCTGGAACACCAAGACCCTGTCAGCCACATGGCTGGTAGTGATCTGGAGTTTGGTAAAGCCTCCGGTTGGAGAACTTCTTCCATTTGACACTGAAGGAACTCGCATCAATGTGGGTCTTAAACCTCCTAACTTCCAACCCAAGTCTTCTCTCTACAGCCATCATCCAGCAACTTGTTGTGAAACTTTCAGAGAAATTTCAGATGGGGGATATATTGGAATTCATAATCCACCGAAGTGGTATGAAAATTACTTTAAACTGAAAATGTCTAAATCATCATCAGCCACTAAAGAAGCATCATCTAAACTTCAGCAGAGTCTCCCCAAAGTGCCAATCATATATTTTTAAAATATTCCATTGTATTCCATTTTTATTGGCTTTCTAGCTATCTCTCTTTACACAACTTTTAGTGGTTGCTCTAGAGATTACAATATGTATCTTCCTTATGATCCTATGTATGTGATATGTATACATATGCATATCTTTATGAGTCCACTTAGAGTTAATGAATTACTTTAGGTAAAATTTGGGAATGTTGCAATAATATATTTCCATTTATCTACCACCCCCACTGTCCTTAATGCTATTGTCGTCAATTTTATGTGTATACTTTATAACCTCCCAAAATACATATGTAATCTTTTAATTGACCCACATATTTACCAATTCCAGTTTTCTTCTTTCCCTTTAGCCTGAAAAATTTCCTTTAGCATTTCTTGTCATGAAGGACTCCTGGTGATAAATTATCTCCTTAATTATTTATCTTAAAATGTCTTATTATAGTTTGCTACATATAGAATTATTGGTGATAATTTTTTCTTTCAGCACTTTGAATGTGTTGTTCTTCTGACCTCCATCGTTTCTGATGAGAAATCAGCCATTAGTTGTATCACTGTTCTTCTTAATGTATGGTATCTTTTTTTTTTTTTTAATGTCTGTTTTCAAGATTTTCTCTTTATCTTTGACTTTCATGAGTTTGGCTACTATATGCCTAGAAGTGGTTTTCTTTGTGTTTTGCTGTCTGGGATTTGAGATTCTTAGCTCTTGAAGTTAGTTTTTCACCAAATTTGGGGAGTTTTTGGCTAGTTTGTATTCAAATACCTTTTAACGCCTTTTTATTGCTCTCTCCTCTCCTTCTGTCTCTCCAGTTACACAAATTTTGGACTTCTCGATGTTATCCCTCAGGTCTCCAAAGCTCTGTTCATTTTTCTTCAGTTTTTTTTTTTCCCCCTTTTCAAATTGAGTTGTGTTAGTCTATCTTCAGGGTCAGTAGTTCTTTTTTTCTGCCTCTCCAATCTATTGTTGAGCTCAGCCAGTGAATTTTTCATTTCAATGATTGTACTTTTCAGCTTTGTAATTTCCATTTAGTTTTTTAAAATATATAATTTCCATTTCTCTGTTGAGATTCTCTTTCTCTTCCCTAATTAAAACCACTTTTTTCTTTAAATCTCTGAACACATTCTTCTTCTTTGTATGTATAAAAGCTGCCATGAAATCTGTTTGCTAAATCCAACATCTATGCCCCATTCAGAATCACTTGTTAGTTTGCCTTTTTTTCCTCCCCGAGTAAGAATCACGTTTTCCTGTTTCCTGCAAACTCTGTCTCTTCCACAGTGTGCAGTGGAAGGTCTCTCTGCTCAGTTCCTACAGATTCCAGCTGCTGCTTTTTTTTTTTTTTTTTTTTTTAAGTCTGGCTCCTAGGTGTCTCCCTGCACCTCTGTAATTGGCAATCATCCAAGGATTTGGGCCGCTTACATTTAGATTTTGGTGCTCATTTTTCTGTAATCCTCTTGTTTCCATGGATTCTCTCCTAAATTTCCAGCTGTTGTGTCAGTCCTGGGCTCTGTCCTCTGACACCTCAAGCCAGTAAGGTTTTAACTTTCTGCTACGTGTGTTGCACACAGGTTGGGAAATTCACTCAGTTTTTTAAAAGCAGCACATTCACATATCTTCCCAGCCTAGTGCAGCTCTGTTTTTCAAGGGTAGCTTCCTCTCTGGTCCCTGCCTAGTTTTTTCACAAGGCCCTCTAGCATTTGGCTAAAGATTTGGACAGACTTTTTGCTCAGATTTTGGGTCTTAGGCCTTCTGAAATTCTCTCACTTCCAGAATTTCCCCCTTAAATTTACACCTATTCTTTCAGTTCTGAACTCTACTCTCTGCAACCTAAACGTGGTAAGGCTGTGGTTTTCCACCTACTCTAGCCATGGGGGTTTGAGAGCACCATCATGATTCTTACCTCTACCAATTGTAGTTTTTTAAGAGTAAACTCGCCCCTGGCTTCTGTTTTGAGATACTTCTCAGGGCCTGTAAATATATATATTTTTAATTTTGTCCAGATTTCATAATTGTTATCTGCAGGAAGGTTCATGCAATTACTTCATACTGCCACCATTACAGGAAGTTTCTCCCACTGAATTCTTTTTAAAACATGTACTAGACCATGTCACTCTCCATGCTTAAGACCCTTCAAAGATTTCCCACTGCACTTAAAGTACAAAATCCCTAATAAGACCTGTGACCCCATACAAAAAGTGATGTATGTACTCTTTTAAGGTTAAAAATTCCTGGAGCTCCCCTAAGATTGAAAGCCTATTTTCATTTATAATATTGCCTAAGCAAGTCTGTACCAGCATAGGATTCTTCCCTTCTCCAACCCCTTCCTGGGGCCTGGCCCACACTGAAGCCAGAAAACAGAGGGGGTATTTGGGAATACGGCCAAGGTGAAGCGAGAGACAGAAACCCTTTTGGCACAGCAATGTTAGGAGGGGCCCCATCTGGGCACTGCAAAGATCAGGCTGTCTGGTGGATGCTCTGCCAGCAGGATGCAAAGCCCCCTTCCTTCTTGCCCAGGCCCTCCAGAGGGTGAGCAGAAGAAGAGGCGGAACCCAAGGGAGACGGAAACCAAGGGATTAAAGGCATCCATGGAAATGGTAGGGAGGGACAGTGTCTAGAAGAAAGGGCTGGCTACAGCGGGCACTCAAGAATCTAGAACAAAGGTCAAGGTTGGGGGCAGGTGAATGCCCTATCCTATCTCCTATCTCAGGGATGTGCGGGTATGGCCCAATCCTGAAGTCAAGCCTGTTTCTTGGGAGGTTGGGGGTGGTGGTGTTGAACAACCAGAAGGAAAAATTCTTCAGCATAGACGGCTCCACCCTTCCATTTTTACTCTCAGAACACTTTACAAACAAAAACCTGAATATAACGTTTATAGCTCTCTTACAACTATAAAACCAAAACAAGTTTACAGATTAAAACCACACAAAACTACAAAGACAATTAAATTCATATCAGCAATATTAAATCTAATGTAGTGGCTCATGTTTTCCTAAAACTAAACCACGTCTGTCACGTGACTCTGGCCCTACCTGCTGTGTTGCAAGTTCTGTAGCCTTTAATATGCCCACACACCCAGGAGGAATCACTTCTCCTGCCGTTTCTCTCCCTCGGGATTTCTGGGGTTCCTTTCTTTGGGCCCAGGCCCTGACGTCACTTGGATTTCCCTCAGCAGGAAGGCTTCTTCATTTGTCCATCTGGTCTCATTTGTCCCTGCTCCATGTCAGTGAGAGCAGTGTTGAATTCAGCGAGGGAGTTTTCATTCCTTGGGGCACACCTGGCCCCTGGCTCTTACTCCAAGGCCTGGATTCATCAGCAGGCGAGGGCGGGGCTGCACGCTGAGCATCGGATGCGGGTGCCTGCCGCCTCTCGTCACCTCTGAAGACCCGCTGTGAGTTCAGACTCGGTCTGGCCTCTCCCTCTGAGGTTTGGCTTTCTTCCTGGGCTGCCTTCACCTGTGTGAAGTCACAGGCAGCCTCCTGGGGTGCTGAGAGGCTGTGATGGAGGCTGGCCTCCTGGGCAGAGAGAAAGCACCACACATTTTAAGATGTCATTTAAAAATACCACTTTTAACTAGTAAAATGAGATTTTGTACTAACATATATAGTTAGTACTATCTGAGTGTGTGTGTTTGTGTGTGTGTGTGTGTGTGTGTGTGTGTGTGTGTGTGTGTGTGTGTGGAGAGAGAGAGAGGGAGAAAGTATATTGGAATATAGCATGTAACCTAGATATCAGCGTTTGCCTAGGCTGTGTTTATTCGGTTTAGGGGTAATTTTGTGGTGAAGCGTGGGTAGTGTTTACTTCAAGCGGTGCCATTGGGGTTAGATTTGTATTTTCTGTTTATCTGTACATTTTCTGGGAACTCTTGCCTTTTATGTTGTTATTTTCCTTCTCCACTTTGAAGACGATTTGGAACATCCCCTTGTGAATATTATTTGCTGACAAACAGGGATATTTGTCTCTGTTTGTGCTGGGTGTTTTTCATTCACCTTGATGGCCTTGATTTAATTCACCTGAATCAAATCATCATCCATTAAGTTCTTCTCACGTGCCCTTCTGCAGGTGGTCCTTGGTAAGTCTTTGTAGACTCATGCAAAATAGGCTGGATGCTAGCACGGAGTGGGGTTATAACGCAGGTCCCGTGAAAATAGGAAAGAGGTGATTCGTACTCAAGATGCGCAGAGCAGAGCTCCTGGCCTGGCCTCCGCTTCTTGCAAGTGTGGAAGGTAAGGCTCTTCCTCATATTAGATGGTATTACAGAGGCCCATTGCTGGGACCCGTCACCTAATCCCTCACCTCTTAGTGGGGTAGGGGTGTGCAGAAACCGGGACAGCAGAGATCACACATCCTCAGTTTCTGAGGAATGGCTTACTGCAAAAACTCATTTATTTGCCTTCTTGCCCTAGTTTGCTCAGGTTGAGTACGGACGGAGGTGGATAGCCTGAGCTAGGGCCTCTCTTAATATACCCGACACAAGTACGAGAGGAATCTGTGGGTTCCCTGTGTGAATCAGCTGTCAGCCGACAGGCCCAGTTGGTGGCCCCTGGGGATGCCTCTTGGCTGTCCCGAGTTCATTTCTCTAGCAAGCTCTACTCCACGTGCCTGGCTCTTCAGTCAGGATGTGGGGATGGACATGCTGATGTTTTAAGTAGGAAACTTGCCAGACGGTGGAGAATAATTAAAAATGGTGGCAGCAGATCACTGTCTGCCTGCTCTTTCCTACCCTAATTGTAAATATGCAAGTGAAGGCAAATCTACCTGGGCCCTGCCTGGTCCAGCTACCCTGGCTCTTGAGGGCCCCTGAATAATCTTTCATTTCCCCCAAACAGGAGGAAAAGCCATGAGTTCCTTGGGGATGGTTCTCCCTGGCAGCCACTCTTTTTTTTTTTTTTTGGCTGCATTGGGTCTGTTGCTGCACGCAGGCTTTCTTTAGTTGCAGTGAGCGGGGGGGCTACTCTTCATTGCAGTGCGTGGGCTTCTCATTGCGGTGGCTTCTCTCTTTGCGGAGCACGGGTTCTAGGCGTGTGGGCTTCAGTAGTTGTGGTGCAAGGGCTTAGCTGCTCCACGGCATGTGGGATCTTCCCAGACCAGGGCTCAAACCCGTGTCCCCTGCCTTGGCAGGCAGATTCTTAATCACTGCGCCACCAGGGAAGCCCCTGGCAGCCACTCTTGATGATTGCCAATGATTAGTGATTGGCTGTCTCAGACACATCTGTACCGGTTAGAATTGGCCCCCTCTTTGTGCTTCCCGCCTTATGGAGCTAAAGCTTCTTTAGGAACTGCAGCTCAGAAGATGCTGTGATGTGTTGGTTCAGTGGTTCCCTTTCTGCAATCAATGTTACTTAATCTTAACCCTCCAAAAATCACTTGGAGCCTAAAATTCTACATTCTAAAACCCTGTCTTTTTTCTGTGTTGATTTTTAACTTATTTTAAAGATGATATTGCATCTGAACCAGGTGGCTTTTGCCCAAAGTAACAATATTTTGTCCTGACCTACGTGTGTATTTAAGCATATCCACAAAAAATCTGAACTGTGCCTGCAGTGCAAGAAAAACCCATTTTAAGAACATTGATATTCTAAAAAGTTTTTTTGTGTGAACACTTCTTTATTATTTTTTTTATTTTTAATGAGCAAGCACTTCTATGTTTTTATTTAGTTTTTAGCTTCCGTGAGGAATTGTTTATGAGTGTGCTGAGCCACCCAAATAAGGGGAATGCTATTGGGGTTGGGGGCAAAGGGGAGTGAAATGTATAATCAAGTAAGAGTATTTGAAATATTGACCCAGAGCTCTTTTTTAAGGGAGCAGATGAGAGTGTATATATATTAGGAGAAGAAATATATTTATTACACGGAATGTATGTATTTTATCTAAGGCTATCTGTAAGGCACATCGTGGGTCAAGTTCAATCTATCTAGGCATAGATTGCATAAACATGTAGTCTTCTTAAGGTTCTAATTATTCTGTAGCTGTAAAGGAGGTGGGAAAGAGCTGTCCCTAGACCACCTCCCATGTTTTAGTACTGGATTAACTTCAAATTCCGTCTTCATGTGTATCTTTTATAAAAAGCTCAACTTCAAAGTTTTTACAACTCTATAAGTGACCCTTTCTAAATTCCTCTTGATTCCAATATAAAGTTTAGACCTTGGAACTGATGAATGTGCTAAAGCAATTACTATCATTTTATCATGGCTGCTCCAATTATGGGTTTTTCTCAACGATATACAGTGTCATTTTTTAATCCGATATAAAACTATGATCGTGACTGTTAATAGTGAGTCTTCTCAGCATGGTGAACACGAGCTTGTAGAGAATCTGTGGGTATGTGTCTGAATAGCTTTGCCAAGTTCTTATAACAAGACAGTTTTTCAAGTGAGAAAATGGAATCTCTAGGCATTGCTAAAAGTCACACAGAAGGTCCTGTCAGAACCGTGCCCCTGGCTGTAAGCACTTGGTCCTCCCCACCAGGCCCTGGTAATCCAGATGGAGAATTTCAGAAAGTAAGCGTGAAAAGCATCTTTGTCTCAGCTGTATCTGCCTTTTATTGAGTGACAGAGGGGCTGCAAACCACGTCCATCGAGTCCTGGCCATAAAAAGGTGTGTGCAGGTGACCAGCCGGACTCAGGAAGCAAACACTCCAGGTGAGAAGGGCTAAAAGACTGTTTTATTTTTTTAAAAAAACCCTTCCTCACCAATTGGGCATGACTTTTTTTTTTTTTAACTTTTTTTAAAAATTTTTATTTATTTATTTATGGCTGTGTTGGGTCTTCGTTTCTGTGCGAGGGCTTTCTCTAGTTGTGGCAAGTGGGGACCACTCTTCATCGCTGTGCGCGGGCCTCTCATTATCGCGGCCTCTCTTGTTGCGGAGCACAGGCTCCAGACGCGCAGGCTCAGTAATTGTGGCTCACGGGCCTAGCTGCTCCGCGGCATGTGGGATCTTCCCAGACCAGGGCTCGAACCCGTGTCCCCTGCATTGGCAGGCAGATTCTCAACCACTGCGCCACCAGGGAAGCCCTAGGCGTGACTTTTAAGTGTTTTCCTGTCTGACTGAAATTTCTCTATTCACCACCTCGGCAGAAAGATGCAAAATCGATTTTGGGAAATTCTGAGTGGAGATCGCTTGGCTTCCTGAGAGCAGGCTGGGCTGGGAGATGGGGACAGGTCACTTGGCTCTACCTGTGCTCCTGAGGAGGAAGGCATGAGCATCCCTGCTGTCAGTCACGGGGGTTACATGTCACCCACGTGGAATCTGTGTTTCAGCCCCGAGGTGGGAGAAGCAGTGTTCATGGGGCAGAGTGGTTTGGAGCAGGGCTGCCTGTGAACACGGGGCCTCCTCCCCTCTCCTATCCTTGGTGGCTAGTCTTCCAATGCAGCCCCTTCCAAGGACCAGGACGTCAATGTGGCCAAGAAATAAACAATAAACCAAACCAAAGGTCAAATACCGCCTACAGGGCTTCCCTGGTGGCACAGTGGTTGAGAATCTGCCTGTCAATGTAGGGGACACAGGTTCGAGCCCTGGTCTGGGAAGATCCCACATGCTGCGGAGCAACTGGGCCCGTGAGCCACAACTACTGAGCCTGCGCGTCTGGAGCCTGTGCTCTGCAACAAGAGAGGCCGCGATAGTGAGAGACCTGTGCACCGCGATGAAGAGTGGCCCCCGCTTGCCGCAACTAGAGAAAGCCCTCGCACAGAAACGAAGACCCAACACAGCAAAAATAAATAAATAAATTAAAAAAAAAAATACCGCCTACAAGGAAAGCCATGAGACTGTCTTCATCACATCTCTTCTCTCTTATCTTTGGTGCTCAGATATTGGCTTGCAGTGAAAGAGAGCAGATCGGGACATTGGGAAGCCCAGGTGGGCCCAGAGTCTGAGGCTGTCAGGTTAACTCGAGAGGCCTTGTTTTCTCGCTATTGAATACAGATGACACCTGGACCTTGTCTTCACAAGATGCAGAAGCAGTAATATATTTTAAACGTGTGGGAAGACCTCTTAGCAAGCTGTCAGCATAAGGCTGTGTTTTTGGCGTTGACAGTAAGCGGAACCAGGAATGATAGTCTTTTGGAGCTGAAGGTAGTGAGGACCTTTGAGGACATCCATTCTGACCACCTCAGCTGGCCTGATTCTTTCTATGCTTATCTGTAAAATGGGACTATTATGAGTGTCTGCCTCATAGGGTCATTGTGAAAATTGCATGAAATAATTTCTGTAAAGCACTTAGAACCATGCCTGGCACTGAGTAAGCCCTCGATAACATTTACCATCGTTATCGTTGCTGCTGTTCATGGATGAGAAAGGCTGGGGCCCAGAGAGGTGCAGTGCCTTGCCTGAGGTCACACAGCTCCCCCCACCCCATCCCCGCCCCTGGCAGAAGTGGGACTGGAGTCCAAGTCCACGATATTTTGCTGGAGGCAGCTGTTTACTGACATCCTTGGTCTAGTTGCAACTGGGAGCTCAGATTCTTGTGCCCCTAATAGAACACAGCATGTGAAACGGTTTTAGTTTTGTAATGGATACACAAGCACACTCAATGTTACTGCCTTTGTGCTTGATGCCCTGTTTGAGTTAAAAGTTCAATGAAACTCCGTGTGTGTGTGTGTGTGTGTGTGTGTGTGTGTTGGTCCCTCCTACATAATTTAGTGGTCTTCTTTGCATTAGTGTATTAGCATGTTTTCACTTTTAACCTTTCACCCACTGAGCCTGGCATTTAAAATGCTATTAAACTCAATAATGGGTCCTATAAACAGCCTTAGAGGGATGGGAAATAATTGGAATGACATTTTTAATAGGCTTCTGTTTCTCAGCCCTCTGGGCTGCACGAACCCAGCCAGCACTTGCAGAGGGGGACTTGTTGGCCATTTCGTCCTTGGTCTGAAGTTGGGAAAGGTTTGGAGTTAAGTTTTGGGGTGCCAGAGGATCTTTTAAAGCACAGAGAATGGTTTTCGTGCTAGAAAAGTAGAGTTGCTTTTTGGGGGCAGTCTTTTTGTTTTCTTAATTAATGGCTGAGGTGGATCCAGGAGCTGATCACTCCTTCCTCTTTCCGATGTCTTCGAGACACCTTACGGCCAAATTTCTGGGCACCTTTAGCCAGTGAGTTGGACTTTCTGGAATGCATTTTTGTGGATCAGCCTCATTCCCTGCGCCTTCTCTTCACCTTCAGTATATCGTTTTTGGTCCTCCCCTGCTTCTATTTTATGTCACCATTCTATTTTATGTGCCGTAATGTGTGTCACTTAAATTTGTTTTTGGAACACATTTTTAAAAAATCAAATTGAAAGTTGTCTTTTCTGCTCATAAAGTTGTGAGGTTCTGTCATAGAGCATTCTGCCTATGTTTTCCTCTAAGAGTTTTATAGTGTCTGGCCTTACATTTAGGTCTTTAATCCATTTTGAGTTTATTTTTGTGTACGGTGTTAGGGAGTGTTCTAATTTCATTCTTTTACATGTAGTTGTCCAGTCTTCCCAGCACCACTTCTTGAAGAGGCTGTCTTTTCTCCATTGTATAGTCTTGCCTCCTTTATCAAAGATAAGGTGACCATATGTGCGTGGGTTTATCTCTGAGTTTTCTATCTTGTTCCATTGACCTATATTTCTGTTTTTGTACCAGTACCATACTGTCTTGATTACTGTAGCTTTGAAGTATAGTCTGAAGTCTGGGCGCCTGATTCCTCCAGCTCCGTTTTTCTTTCTCAAGATTGCTTTGGCTATTCGGGATCTTCTGTGTTTCAATAAAAATTGTGAAATTTTTTGTTCTAGTTCTGTGAAAAATGCCAGTGGTAGTTTGATAGGGATTGCACTGAATCTGTACATTGCTTTGGGGAGTATAGTCATTTTCACAATGTTGATTCTACCAATCCAAGAACATGGGATATCTCTCCATCTGTTTGTATCATCTTTAATTTCTTTCATCAGTGTCTTATACTTTCCTGCATACAGGTCTTTTGTCTCCTTAAGTAGGTTTATTCCTAGGTATTTTATTCTTTTTGTTGCAGTGGTAAATGGGAGTGTTTCCTTAATTTCTCTATCAGATTTTTCATCATTAGTGTATAGGAATGCAAGAGGTTTCTGTGCATTAATTTTGTATCCTGCTACTTTACCAAATTCATTGATTAGCTCTAGTAGTTTTCTGGTAGCATCTTTAGGATTCTCTATGTATAGTATCATGTCATCTGCAAACAGTGACAGCTTTACTTCTTCTTTTCCGATTTGGATTCCTTTTATTTCTTTGTCTTCTCTGATTGCTGTGGCTAAAACTTCCAAGACTATGTTGAATAATAGTGGTGAGAGTGGACAACCTTGTCTTGTTCCTGATCTTAGAGGAAATGGTTTTAGTTTTTCACCATCGAGAACAATGTTGGCTGTGGGCTTGTCATACATGGCCTTTATTATGCTGAGGTAAGTTCCCTCTATGCCTACTTTGTGGAGAGTTTTTATCATAAATGGGTATTGAATTTTGTCGAAAGCTTTTTCTGCATCTATTGACATTATCATATGGTTTTTATCCTTCAATTTGTTAATATGGTGTATCACATTGATTGATTTGCGTATATTGAAGAATCCTTGCATTCCTGGGTTAGACCCCACTTGATTATGGTGTATGATCCTTTTAATGTGCTGTTGGATTCTGTTTGCTAGTATTTTGATGAGGATTTTTGCATCTATGTTCGTCAGTGATATTGGCCTGTAGTTTTCTTTCTTTGTGACATCTTTGTCTGGTTTTGCTATCAGGGTGATGGTGGAGTCGTAGAATGAGTTTGGGAGTGTTCCTCCCTCTGCTATATTGTGGAAGAGTTTGAGGAGGATAGCTGTTAGCTCTTCTCTAAATGTTTGATAGAATTCGCCTGTGAAGCCATCTGGTCCTAGGCTTTTGTTTGTTGGAAGATTTTTAATCACAGTCTCAATTTCAGTGCTTGTGATTGGTCTGTTTATATTTCCTATTTCTTCCTGGTTCAGTCTCAGAAGGTTGTGCTTTTCTAAGAATTTGTCCATTTCTTCCAGGTTGTCCATTTTATTGGCATATAGTTGCTTGTAGTAATCACTCATGATCCTTTGTATTTCTGCAGTGTCAGTTTTTACTTCTCCTTTTTCATTTCTAATTCTATTGATTTGAGTCTTCTCCCTTTTTTTCTTGATGAGTCTGGCTAATGGTTTGTCAATTTTGTTTATCTTCTCAAAGAACCAGCTTTTAGTTTTATTGATCTTTGCTATTGTTTTCTTTGTTTCTATTTCATTTATTTCTGATCTGATCTTTATGATTTCTTTCCTTCTGCTAACTTTGGGGTTTATTTGTTCTTCTTTCTCTAACTGCTTTAGGTGTAAGTTTAGGTTGTTTATTTGAGATGTTTCTTGTTTCTTGAGGTAGGATTGTATTGTTATAAAGTTCCCTCTTAGAACTGCTTTTGCTGCATCCCATAGGTTTTGGGTCATCATGTTTTCATTGTCATTTGTTTCTAGGTATTTTTTGATTTCCCCTTTGATTTCTTCAGTGATCTCTTGGTTATTTAGTAGTGTATTGTTTAGCCTCCATGTGTTTGTATTTTATACAGATTTTTTCCTGTAATTGATATCTAGTCTCATAGCATTGTGGTCGGAAAAGATACTTGATACGATTACAGTTTTCTTAAATTTACCGAGGCTTGATTTGTGACCCAAGATGTGATCTATCCTGGAGAATGTTCCATGAGCACTTGAGAAGAAAGTGTATTCTGTTGTTTTTGGATGGAATGTCCTATAAATATCAATTAAGTCCATCTTGTTTAATGTGTCATTTAAAGCTTGTGTTTCCTTATTTATTTTCATTTTGGATGATCTGTCCATTGGTGAAAGTAGAGTGTTAAAGTCCCCTACTATGATTGTGTTACTGTTGATTTCCCCTTTTATGGCTGTTAGCATTTTCCTTATGTACTGAGGTGCTCCTATGCTGGGTCCATAAATATTTACACTTGTTATATCTTCTTCTTGGATTGATCCCTTGATCATTATGTAGTGTCCTTCTTTGTCTCTTGTAATAGTCTTTCTTTTAAAGTTTATTTTGTCTGATATGAGAATTGCCACTCCAGCTTTCTTTTGATTTCCATTTGCATGGAATATCTTTTTCCATCCCCTCACTTTCAGTCTGTATGTGTCCTAGGTCTGAAGTGGGTCTCTTGTAGACAGCATGTATATGGGATTTGTTTTTGTATCCATTCAGCCAGTCTGTGTCTTTTGGTGGGAGCATTTAATCCATTTACATTTAAGGTAATTATCTATATGTATGTTCCTATCACCATTTTCCTAGTTATTTTGGGTTTGTGATTGTAGGTCTTTTCCTTCTCTTGTGTTTCCTGCCTAGAGAAGTTCCTTTAGCATTGTTGTAGAGCTGGTTTGGTGGTGCTGAATTCTCTTAGCTTTTGCTTGTTTGTAAAGATTTTAATTTCTCCGTTGAATCTGAATGAGATCCTTGCTGGGTAGTGTAATCTTGGTTGTAGTTTTTTCCCTTTCATCACTTTAAATATGTCCTGGCACTCCCTTCTGGCTTGCAGAGTTTCTGCTCAAAGATCAGCTGTTAACCTTATGTGGATTCCCTTGTGTGTTGTTTGTTGCTTTTCCCTGCTGCTTTTAATATTTTTTCTTTGTATTTAATTTTTGATAGTTTGATTAATATGTGTCTTGGCGTGTTTCTCCTTGGATTTATCCTGTATGGGACTCTCTGCACTTCCTGAAGTTGATTGGCTATTTCCTTTCCCATATTAGGGACGTTTTCAACTATAATCTCTTCAAATATTTTCTCAGTCCCTTTCTTTTTCTCTTCTTCTTCTGGGACTCCTATAATTCAAATGTTGGTGCATTTAATGTTGTCCCAGAGGTCTCTGAGACTCTCCTCAATTCTTTTCATTCTTTTTTCTTTATTCTGCTCTGCAGTAGTTATTTCCACTATTTTATCTTTGAGGTCACTTATCTGTTCTTCTGCCTCAGTTATTCTGCTATTGATTCCTTCTAGAGACTTCTTAATTTCATTTATTGTGTTGTTCATCATTGTTTGCTTGCTCTTTAGTTCTTCTAGGTCCTTGTTAAACGTTTCTTGTATTTTCTCCATTCTATTTCCAAGACTTTGGATTGTATTTACTATCATTACTCTGAGTTCTTTTTCAGGTAGATTACCTATTTCCTCTTCATTTGTTTGGTCTGATGGGTTTTTACCTTGCTCCTTCATCTGCTGTGTGTTTCTCTGTCTTCTCATTTTACCTAACTTACTGTGTTTGGGGTCTCCTTTTCGCAGACTGCAGGTTCGTAGTTCCCATTGTTTTTGGTGTCTGCCCCTAGTGGCTAAGGTTTGTTCAGTGGGTTGTGTAGGCTTCCTGGTGGAGGGGACTGGTGCCTGTGTTCTGGTGGATGAAGCTGGATCTTGTCTTTTTGGTAGGCAGGACCACGTCCGGTGGTGTGTTTTCGGGTGCCTTTGACTTTATTATGATTTTAGGCAGCCTCTCTGCTAATGGGTGGGGTTGTGTTGCTGTCTTGCCAGTTGTTTGGCATAGGGTGTCCAGTACTGTAGATTGCTGGTCATTGAGTGGAGCTGGGTCTTAGCATTGAGGTGGAGATCTCTGGGAGAGCTTTTGCCGTTTGGTATTACTTGGAGCTGGGCAGTCTCTGGTGGACCAATGACCTGAACTTGGCTCTCCCACCTCAGAGGTACAGGCCTGACACCTGGCTGGAACACCAAGACCATGTCAGCCACAGGGCTCAGAAGAAAAGGGAGAAAAAAGACAGAAGAAAGAAACAAATAATAAAATAAAATAAAGATATTAAAATTTAAAAAAATTTTTAATTACTAAAAATAAAAAAATTAGAAAGTAATAAGAAAGGGAAAAAAAGAAGGAAAGAAAGAAGAGAGCAACCAAACAAAAAACAAATCCACCAATGATAACAAGTGCTAAGAACTATACTAAAAAAAAAGGCAAAAAACAACAACAACAAAAAGTGAACAGACAGAACCCTAGGACAAATGGTAGAAGCAAAGCTATACAGACAAAATCACACAAAGAAGCATACACATACACACTTACAAAAAGAGAAAAAGGAAAAAAATATATATATCTATATATAATAAGAAAAGGAAGAGAGCTACCAAATCAATAAAGAAATCTACCAATGATAATAAGCTCTAAATAGTAAACTAAGATAAACATAAAACCAGAAAGAAATTAGATGCAGAAAGCAACCTCCAAGTCTACAGTCGCTCCCAAAGTCCACCGCCTCAATTTTGGGATGATTCGTTGTCTATTCAGGTATTCCAGAGATGCAGGGTACATGAAGTTGATTGTGGAGATTTAATCCGCTGCTCCTGAGGCTGCTGGGAGAAAATTCCCTTTCTCTTCTTTGTTTGCACAGCTCCTGGGTTCCAGCTTTGGATTTGGCCCCGCCTCTGCATGTAGGTTGCCTGAGGGCGTCTGTTCTTCACTCAGACAGGATGGGGGTAAAGTAGCAGCTGATTAGGGGGCTCTGGGTCACTCAGGACGGGGGGAGGGAGGGGTACGGAATGAGGGGTGAGCCTGCGGCGGCAGAGCCCAGCGTGACATTGCAGTAGCCTGAGGTGCGCTGTGTGTTCTCCTGGGAAGGTTGTCCCTGGATCACGGGACCCTGGCAGTGGCGGGTTGCACAGGCTCTTGGGAGGGGAGGTGTGAGTAGTGACCTATGCTTGCACACGGGCTTCTTGGTGGCTGCAGCAGCAGCCTTAGCATTTCATGCCCGTCTCTGGTGTCCGCACTGATAGCCGTGGCTTGCGCCCATCTCTGGAGCTCATTTAGGCGGTGCTCTGAATCCCCTCTCCTCACGCACCCCGAAATAATGGTCTCTTGCCTCTTAGGCAGTTCCAGACTTTTTCCCGGACTCCCTCCCGGCTAGCCGTGGCGCACTAGCCCCCTTCAGGCTGTGTTCACGCAGCCCACCCCAGTCCTCTCCCTGGGGTCTGACCTCCGAAGCCCAAGCCTCAGCTCCCAGCCCCCACCTGCCCCGGCAGGTGAGCAGACAAGCCTCTCGGGCTGGTGAGTGCTGCTCGGCACCGATTCTCTGTGCGGGAATCTCTCTGCTTTGCCCTCTGCATCCCCGTTGCTGTGCTCTCCTCCATGGCTCTGAAGCTTCCCCTCTGCCCCCTGCCCCCCGCCCTGTCTCCACCAGTGAAGGGGCTTCCTAGTGTTTGGAAACTTTTCCTCCTTCACAGCTCCCTCCCAGAGGTGCAGGTCCCGTCCCTATTCTTTTGTCTTTGGTTTTTCTTTTTTCTTTTGCCCTACCCAGGTACGTGGGGAGTTTCTTGCCTTTTGGGAAGTCTGAGGTCTTCTACCAGTGTTCAGTAGGTGTTCTGTAGGAGTTGTTCCACATGTAGATGTATTTCTGATGTATTTGTGGGGAGGAAGGTGATATCCACATCTTACTCCTCTGCCATCTTGAAGGTCTCTCCTCCATGTGCACTTGAAAAGAATGTATATTCTGCTGCTTTCAGATGGAATCCTCTATATCAATTAAGTCAATCTGTTCTAACGTGTCATTTAAGGCCTGCATTTCCTTATTGATTTTCTGTCTGGATGATCTGTCCATTGATGAAAGTGGGGTGTTAAAGTCCTCCACTGTTTTTGTGTTACTGTCATTTTCTCCTTTTATGGCTCTTAGTACTTGCCATACATATTGAGATGCTCCTATGTTGGGTGCATATATATTTACCATTGTTATATCTTCTTCTTGGATCGATACCCTGATCATTATGTAGCGTCCTTTGTCTCTTGTAATAGTCTTTATTTTAAAGTCTGTTTTGTCTGATATGAGTATTGTTACTCCAGCTTCCTTTTGATTTGCATTTGCATGAAATACCTTTTTCCATCCCCTCACTTTCAGTCTGTATGTGCCCCTAGCTCTGCAGTGGGTCTCTTGTGGACAGCATATATATGGGTCCTGTTTTTGTATCCATTAAGCCAGTCTATGTTTTTGGTTGGAGCATTTAATCTGTTTACATTTAAGGTAATTATCACTATGTATGTTCTTATTTCCATTTCGTTAATTGTTTTCGATTTGTTTTTGTAGGTCTTTTTTCTTCCTTTCCGCTTTTGTTCTCTTCTCTTGTGATTTGATGACTAATTTTAGTGTTGTGTTTGGATTCCTTTTTCTTTTGTGTGTGTGTATCTATTGTAGATTTTTGGTTTGCAGTTACCATGAGGTTTTGATATAGCAGTCTATATATAAACAAGATTCTTTTAAGTTGCTGGTCTTTTTAATTTCAAATGCATTTCCAATATCCTTCCTTTCTACTCTCCTCTTCTCACTATTGCTGGTTTTGATATCGTATTTGTGTGTGGATGATTTCCTACTTTTACTCTCTGTGTGCTTTTACTGGTGAGCTTTCTCATTTGTAATTTTCTTGTTTTTATTTGTGGCCTTTTCCGCCCAGAGAAGTTCCTTTAACATTTGTTTAAAGCTGGTTTGGTGGTGCTGAATTCTCTTAGCTTTTGCTTGTCTGTAAAGCTTTTAATTTCTCTGTTGAATTTGAATGAGAGCCTTGCTGGGTAGAGTATTCTTGGTTGTAGGTTTTTCCCTTTCATCACTTTCAATATATCATGCCAATCCCTTTTGGCCTGCAGAGTTTCTGCTAAAAAAAAAATCAGCTGCTAACCTGATGGGGATTCCCTTGTATGTTATTTGTTGCTTTTCCCTTGTTGCTTTTAATATTTTTTCTTTGTCTTTAATTTTTGTCAGTTTGATTACTATGTGTCTTGGCATGTTCCTCTTTGGGTTAACCTGCCTGGGTTTCTCTGCACTTCTTGGACTTGGGTGACTGTTTCCTTTCCCGTGTTAGGGTAGTTTTCAGCTATTATTTCTTCAAATGTTTTCTCAGGCCCCTTCTCTCTCTCTTCTCCTTCTGTGACCCCTGTTATGCGAATGTTGGTGTGTTTAATGTTGTTCCACAGGTCTGTTAGACTGTCCTCATTTCTTTTCATTCTTTTTTCTTTATTCTGTTTCATGGCAGTGATTTCCACCATTCTTTTAGCTCACTTATCCATTCTTCTGCCTCATTTATTCTGCTATTGATTCCTTCTAGTGTATTTTTCATTTCAGTTATTATATTGTTCATCTCTGTTTGTTCTTTATATCTTCTAGCTCTTTGTTAAATATTTCTCGTATTGGGAATTCCCTGGTGGTCCAGTGGTTAGGACTCCATGCTCTCACTGCCGAGGGCTTGGGTTCAATCGCTGGCTAGGGAACTAAGATCCCACAAGCCACACGGCATGGCCAAAAGAAAAAAAAAATTCTTTTATCTTCTTGGTCTGTGCCTCCATTCTTTTTCTGAGATCTTGGATCATCTTTACTATCATTACTCTGAATTCTTTTTGGGTAGATGGGAAGTGGATCTTTCTTAAAGTCGTTTCTCTCTCACAGTGGAAATGTGAAAGACAGACCAAGAGGGCCCCACATTTAAGGAAAAATGGTGGGGAGTGTAATGTGTCACTGAAGACTATTCCCTGTTTAGTGCAGCAGCTTCTGTGTTGAAAGGATTTATCTTAAGACACCTGGACCACCTTGCTCATTGCATTCCCCACATTGTCTCTGCAGGCGTTTCACTGTGACTCGGGGCCAGAATCACCTCTCTGGTCTAAGAGCTCAGAGATGTGCTGAAACATATTCTTCTAAAAAAATCACAATAGCTCACTGCCAAACCATCACTGGTCTTTTTGAGAGCTTGTGGGAGATAGGGGCAGTGCTTAAAGGGTTGGAGCTCTCACTTGGGGAGTGAGAGGATTTTCATAAGAATTAGTGAGCAACCAAAAATTTAAAAAGAAAAAAATATATATCCATTTGTTTATAGCCTCTTGGAAAAACACAAAATTTCAACCTCCATAGCTCTGTGGCAAGCAGAAGGAGCCAAACCAATCTACTTTCCTGCTCTCTGATCGAAAGTAGGAAGGTAGCAGATAGGAGAAAGCAATAGAGATAACTTGTATGAATCAAAGCACAACTTGAGAGTATTTGGATATGATGCTGCTTGCTATGCTGTAGGAGAAGGAGATCAAAGGAGCAGCTTCTTACCAGTAAGGGTGCGGGGCCAGGGGTGGTACAAGGGGCTCATGTTGACCCCGAGGTAGCTTTGGTGGGTGGGCTGGGGTGTCGGACACTGTGAGACCTGAGAAATGGCCCCTGTCCTTTAGCCCTCTGAACTCTGTTTTTTCATCCACTCTGCCCAGCCATGGGTGGTTACAAGGATCAAACATGATAACACATTGAAGAATTCTAAAATCGTGGCGGCTACAGAGGACAGATAGATTACAGAGGGAACTTGAGGATCATTCGCCATGGCCAGGCCACCAGCTGGTCCTTTTGATTCCATCACCCTCATCTCTCCAAATTTGTCTTCTCCATCATGCTGCCACCATCTGAGTGCAGGGCACCCCCTGCCCCCCGGCCTGGGCTCCCGTGGGTGCCTCCTCACTGCTCTCCTGGCCCCATTCTTGCCCACAACCCATCCAACTGGCAGGAAGGTTGATCTCTGTAAATGTTTCTGTGACTCAGTCCTCCAGAACCTTCCCTTGCCTTTGGATACATGTCTTGCCATGACTTGTCAGGGGCCCCCGTGGCATGGCCTGCCCATCCCCGTCTCCAGGTCACTCCAGTCCTCAGTTCACCTGGATCTTCCCCAGACACCTCTGCTCAGACCACTCTGCCCTCACCAGCTCTCTCGCCTGCACACTTTAGTGACCCCTTCTCCCTGAGGGCCCTGCCCCTTGTCATTTCCTGCCCAGCCTCCCAATCATGTCAGCAGCACTGATCACACCTGGGTGCTGGTGGGTTTTTTTTAATTGTAGTGAAATACACATAACATGAAATGTACCATCTTAACCATTTCTGAGTGTACAATTCAGTAGTGTGAAGTACATTCATATTGTTGTGCAATCTCCGGAACTTTTCATCTTGCAAAACTGAAATTTTGTATCCATTTAACAACAACTCCCCATCGCCCCTGCCCCCAGCCCCTGGCAGCTACCGTTTTCCTTTCTGTCCCCATGAATTTGACTCTTCTAGGAACCTCCTGTGATGGAAGCATACAGTAGTTGTCTTTTAGTGACTGGCCTATTTCACTTAGCATAATGTCCTCTGGGTTCATCTATGTGGAGCATGTGACAGGATTTCCTTCCCTTTTAAGGCTGAACAATGTTCTGTTGTACGTATAGACCACATGTTGTTTTTCCATTCATCTGCTGATAGACACTTGGGCTGTTTGTACCTTTGGCTGTTGAGAACAGTGCTATGGACATGGGTGTACAGATATCTCATCAAGATCCTGCTGCCAATACTTTTGAGTATTGTATTTGCTTCTCTACACCCATTACTGTGGCATTTTCTTGCTCGTGCGTGTGTTCTCTGTTGCCTGCCTCTCCCACTAGCCCCTGTGCTGCTGGGAGCAGGCACCGTGCTCACTGCCGTCCCCCTAGTGCAGTTCCTGGCGTGACGTGTACTAAGTGCTCACTAAATACTGTTGTGAGAGGGAATAAATAAACTCCAAATGGATCTTCTTGTTCCAACCTTCAACAGTTTTTTAAGGTAATGAATTGCTTGTTTTTATGAACATCATAGTTGTTGTTTTTTTTTAAAATAAGCCATACATAAAAGTTTAAAAAAGAAAGTAAAAATTGACCCTAAATCGCCTCCCCCATGAAATAACCAGTTTTATTTTGGTGTTGGATTCAGGCATTTCTCTCTGCATTGATCTAGGCAGGGTGATGGGGTTCTGGATGGGCCAACTGATAATTTTATAAGAATGTCAACCTCCTACCTTTAATCTAGCTCTCAACTACTGTTCCTTGTTCAGGGGAAACAAAGAAACAAACAAAATGCTCTACTGGGAAAAGCAGAGTGGTTGGGCACCTGGTCCCCCTGTCTGGCTTCCTAGGATGCTTCCTTTTGTAGTTTAAACCTGCAGCCCGGTGCTCAGTGAGAGCCTTGCACAGGAGCGCCTTTGATGCAGGTGCATGGGTCTGGGCCAACTCCTCCTGACCGACTGACCGACTGGAGCAGAACCTCAGCAGTGGGTGTTCCCGAAGGACCAGTGGATTCAGGTAGCAGCTGGCTGCGTTAGGTCTGGATTCTGCTGTTCCTGTGGTGCTTTTTGTTCATTCACCAAGAAGGAAGGCTGTGGGGAAAGGGAAGGAGTGTGCCAGCTTGCTCGGGCCTCCCTCGCTCCTCGGTTGATTGGTAGAACCGGGAGAGAACAGAGATGTACTGCCTCCAGGGCAGAGTAGATAGAATCCAGAACAAGATAGGGAATTGAAGGGCTGAATGTCTCAAAAGCCAGGCTTTCGTTGCAAGGGCAGGCTTTGTGGAGCAAGAAAAGTTTTGTCTGACTAGACAGAGCCTGGAGCCTAGGGAACTTTAGTGTATAGCCATAAAAAAAAAATATTGCCATGGAGGAGAAGAGAATGCATGCAGGTGGTGATGCAGGGGTGTTTTCCCACCTCTGAAAAAAGGGAATAGAAACTTGAAGAGCTGCAGGGGGCGCTACTAGGAAGGGGTGGAGCTAGACCCCAAAAGATTGGTGGAGGCTGAGAGGGGCCCTTCCTCCCATGTCCCTGACCCCATCTGGGGTCTAAATAGGAGATGGGTTTGGGCCAGTCACAGACAAGGGACCCAACTGCCCACAGTCAGCCAGGTAGACCTAGGCAAGCCTTCATAGGAGTTCTGTGCTCCTCAGGGTGCCGGGCAGCCAACTAGCAGAGGCGCGAAGTCCAGGCTGGGAGCCCTGAGGGCAGCCTCACAAGGAGGAGAGAGAAGGTGGGCCAGGTGGCCTGAGTCCCCAAGGGAGCCGAGCAGGGCTGAGAGGGTCCTAGGGAAGGATGACAGGTGTGAGGACCCAGAGATCAGAAAAATGGAGGCCAGCAGCCAACATCCAAATGAGCCACACTATGGGCAGTTCAGAGACACTTGTCAGAAGCCCTGGGGCCACTTGGGTGAAGGGTGGGGTCAGGGAGGATTTGAGAATTTGAACACTTACCGAATAGAAGATATGGTTTAACCAGAAATGACTGAGTTGCCTTGAAATAGCAAGATCAGGAGTCTTCTGCCAGCGGGCTTCCCTGGTGGCACAGTGGTTGGGAGTCCGCCTGCCAATGCAGGGGACACGGGTTTGAGCCCTGGTCCAGGAGGATCCCACATGCTGCGGAGCAACTAAGCCCGTGTGCCACAACTACTGAGCCTGCGCTCTAGAGCCCGTGAGCCACAACTACTGAGCCCACATGCCACAGCTACTGAAGCCCGCGCGCCTAGAGCCCGTACTCCGCAACAAGAGAAGCCACCACAATGAGAAGCCCGTGCACTGCAACGAAGAGTAGCCCCACTCGTTGCAACTAGAGAAAGCCCACACGCGGCAATGAAGACCCAACGCAGCCAAAAATAAAATAAATAAATTTATTAAAAAAAAAAAAAAGAGAGAGTCTTCTGCCATTAGCTGAAAAGGGCATTCATGAGCTTGGATGAAGACTGTTATGGGGAAATAAAGTTACATTTCCGTACATCTGGGCTGTGACCGTACATCAAAAACTTCCACCCACAATAGAATTCCTTGTGGGTTGGTGACACAAATGCAGGGGCCAGCACTGAAGCCGAGTCCTAAGGGGGCCAGCCAGAGTGGTCAGGGTGTACTTATACTATATTTTTTAAAAAAATCGTCAACACTACAGTGCAAAACATAATTGAAAGAAAACAACCCTGGTAGGGGTGGAGGTGTTGTCTGTGGACCCAGTTTGCCACTGTCCAGCCTCATGGCTCATCACTCTCTACTCCAAAGCTTTGCATATGTGGTCCCTTGGCCTGGAATGGGCTCTCTATAGCTTCAAATCTGTTTAAATCTCACTTCCCCAAGGAGGCTTGCCTGAGATCCCAGGGCAAAGTGGCTCCCCCATGTCAGATTCCCATGGTTGGTCGCCTGTGGTTTTCCTTCATAGCACTGCCCCATGATTTGTTCCACCAGGGCCAGTCAATAGGGGGCGCCCAATCAATGCTAAATGAATGAATGCATGCAGGGAACTGTGGCCTGCAGCTCAGCTGGAATGTAGAGAAACGACTCGAAGCTTCTGGTTTCAAGTCCTAGCTCTTGTCAAGTTTTAGCTCTGGGAACTTGGCTATGACACTGATTTCTCTGGGCCTCAACTGCTTCATTTGTAAAACGGGCACTCAGCACACTGGTCTAGCAAACTTTCCTGAGCACTAGCTGTGCCTTACAACAGGGTGCCCGCCCTCTGGGAGCTCACAGCCTGCTGAAGGTGACAGACAGGGAAACAGACACTTAGAGAAAATGTAAGGGCCGCTGTGGGAGCACACACAGGTGGTGGGAGGATCCCAAAGGAGGGAGGCCTACCTGTTTCGGGGTGGAGGTGGGGATGGAGGCTGGGGAAGATGGCAGGGAGGACTTCAAAGAGGAAGGGAGAATGGCTGAACCCTGGCTTATAGGAGGAACAGTGGTTTGGTTTGCCGTTTGCCATGGGGGCAATGGCTCTGGGGCATGCGGGAACAGGGGCATTCTGGGAATGACAAGCATCCACCTGGCTGGAGGGTAGGGTGTGGGCTAGAGGCAACAGGGTGACCTCCAGTTACCATCACCCATGGCCAATCTTGTTTCATCTATACCCCACTGCATACCCCACCCCAATCCCAGACAAATGCACTTCATCTGTAAATGTTTCATATGCATCTCTAAGAGATAGACTTCTCAAAAAACTTACACTATTTTTTACTATTACTATTATCAGATCTAAAAAAAAAAGTCCTTAATACAATCAAATATTTAGTCAGTGTTTACATTTTGATTATGCCTTTATTTTAAGGTTGTTTGATTTACAGGAACCAAACAAGGTCCATAATGGGATTAATTGATATGCCTATTGCGTCTCTTTTTTAAAAAATTATTTATTTATTTATTTATTTAGGCTGCGCTGGGTCTTAGTTGCGGCACACAGGATCTTCTTAGTTGCGGCATGTGGACTGTTAGTTGCGGCGTGCATGCGGGATCTAGTTCCCCGACCAGGGATTAAACCCGGGCCCCCTGCACTGGGAGCGTGGAGTTTTACCCACTGGGCCACCAGGGAAGTCTCGTGTCTCTTTTTAACAGGTTTTCCCCTCCTTCTTTCAGTTTTTTCTTGCAATATACTTATTGAGGAAACCAAGTTCTTTGTCCTATAGAGTTTCCCACTGTCTAGATTTTGCTGATTGCATGTTCCAGGTGTTAACATGCTCACTTGCCCTCTGATTTTCCTAGTAGTTAGATCCAGAGCTGTTCTGACCAATACTAACATAGTGTGAGCCACAAATGCAAGTCACACATGCAATTTAAAATTTTCTAGTAGTCACATCTTAAGAAGTAAAAGAAACTGATGAAATTAATTATAAAATATTTTACTTAATTTCATATATCCAAAATATTATTCCAACATGTAACCAATACAAAAATTCTCTCTTTTTTTTTTTAAAGTTTAGTATTAGTTGTTTTGTTTTTTTTTTATACTGCAGGTTCTTATTAGGCATCAATTTTATACACATCAGTGTATACATGTCAATCCCAATCGCCCAATTCAGCACACCACCATCCCCACCTCACCGCAGTTTTCCCCCCTTGGTGTCCATATGTCCATTCTCTACATCTGTGTCTCAACTTCTGCCCTGCAAACTGGCTCATCTGTACCATTTTTCTAGGTTCCACATACATGCATTAATATATGATATTTGTTTTTCTCTTTCTGACTTACTTCACTCTGTATGACAGTCTCTAGATCCATCCACGTCTCAACAAATGACTCAATTTCGTTCCTTTTTATGGCTGAGTAATATTCCATTGTATATATGTACCACAACTTCTTTATCCATTCGTCTGTTGATGGGCATTTAGGTTGCTTCCATGACCTGGCTATTGTAAACAGTGCTGCAATGAACATTCGGGTGCATGTGTCTTTTTGAATTACGGTTTTCTCTGGGTATATGCCCAGTAGTGGGATTGCTGGGTCATATGGTAATTCTATTTTTAGTTTTTTAAGGAACCTCCATATTGTTCTCCATAGTGGCTGTATCAATTTACATTCCCACCAACAGTGCAAGAGGGTTCCCTTTTCTCCACACCCTCTCCAGCATTTGTTGTTTGTAGATTTTCTGATGATGCCCATTCTAACAGGAGTGAGGTGATACCTCATTGTAGTTTTGATTTGCATTTCTCTAATAATTAGTGATGTTGAGCATCTTTTCATGTGCTTCGTGGCCGTCTGTATGTCTTCTTTGGAGAAATGTCTATTTAGGTCTTCTGCCCATTTTTGGATTGGGGTGTTTGTTTCTTTGATATTGAGCTGAATGAGCTGTTTATATATTTTGGAGATTAATCCTTTGTCCGTTGATTCATTTGCAAATATTTTCTCCCATTCTGAGGGTTGTCTTTTCGTCTTGTTTATGGTTTCCTTTGCTGTGCAAAAGCTTTGAAGTTTCATTAGGTCCCACTTGTTTATTTTTGTTTTTATTTCCATTACTCTAGGAGGTGGATCAAAAAAGATCTTGCTGTGATTTATGTCAAAGAGTGTTCTTCCTATGTTTTCCTCTAAGAGTTTTATAGTGTCCAGTCTTATATTTAGGTCTCGAATCCATTTTGAGTTTATTTTTGTGTATGGTGTTAGGGAGTATTCTAATTTCATTCTTTTACATGTAGCTGTCCAGTTTTCCCAGCACCACTTATTGAAGAGACTGTCTTTTCTCCATTGTATATCTTTGCCTCCTTTGTCATAGATAAGTTGACCATAGGTGCGTGGGTTAATCTCTGGGCTTTCTATCTTGTTCCATTGATCTATGTTTCTGTTTTTGTGCCAGTACCATATTGTCTTGATTACTGTAGCTTTGTAGTATAGTCTGAAGTCAGGGAGTCTGATTCCTCCAGCTCCATTTTTTTGCCTCAAGACTGCTTTGGCTATTCGGGGTCTTTTGTGTCTCCATACAAATTTTAAGATGATTTGTTCTAGCTCCGTAAAAAATGCCATTGGTAATTTGATAGGGATTGCATTGAATCTGTAGATTGCTTTGGGTAGTATACTCATTTTCACAATGTTGATTCTTCCAATCCAAGAACATGGTATATCTCTCCATCTGTTGGTATCATCTTTAACTTCTTTCATTCGTGTCTTATAGTTTTCTGCATACAGGTCTTTTGTCTCCCTAGGTAGGTTTATTCCTAGGTATTTTATTCTTTTTGTTGCAATGGTAAATGGGAGTGTTTCCATAATTTCTCTTTCAGATTTTTCATCATTAGTGTATAGGAATGCAAGAGGTTTCTGTGCATTAATTTTGTATCCTGCAACTTTACCATATTCATTAATTAGCTCTAGCAGTTTTCTGGTGGCAGTTTTAGGATTCTCTATGTATAGTATCATGTCATCCGCAAACAGTGACAGTTTTACTTCCTCTTTTCCAATTTGTATTCCTTTTATTTCTTTTTCTTCTCTGATTGCCGTGGCTAGGACTTCCAGAACTATGTTGAATAATAGTGGTGAGAGTGGACATCCTTGTCTCGTTCCTGATCTTAGAGGAAATGCTTTCAGTTTTTCACCATTGAGAATGATGTTTGCTGTGGGTTTGTCATATATGGCCTTTATTATGTTGAGGTAGGTTCCCTGTATACCCACTTTCTGGAGAGTTTTTATCAAAAATGGGTGTTGAATTTTGTCAAAAGCTTTTTCTGCATCTATTGAGATGATCATATGGTTTTTATTCTTCAATTTGTTAATATGGTGTATCACATTGACTGATTTGCGTATATTGAAGAATCCTTGCATCCCTGGGATAAATCCCACTTGATCGTGGTGTATGATCCTTTTAATGTGTTGTTGGATTCTGTTTGCTACTATTTTGTTGAGGATTTTTGCATCTATATTCATCAGTGATATTGGTCTGTAATTTTCTTTTTTTGTAGTGTCTTTGTCTGGTTTTGGTATCAGGGTGATGGTGGCCTCATAGAATGAGTTTGGGAGTGTTCTTTCCTCTGCAATTTTTTGGAAGAGTTTGAGAAGGATGGGTGTTAGCTCTTCTCTAAATGTTTGATAGAATTCACCTGTGAAGCCATCTGGTCCTGGACTTTTGTTTGTTGGAAGATTTTTAATCACAGTTTCAATTTCATTACTTGATTGGTCTGTTCATATTTTCTGTTTCTTCCTGATTCAGTCTTGGAAGGTTATACCTTTCTAAGAATTTGTCCATTTCTTCCAGGTTGTCCATTTTATTGGCATAAAGTTGCTTATAGTAGTCTCTTAGGATGTTTTGTATTTCTGCAGTGTCTGTTGTAACTTCTCCTTTTTCATTTCTGATTTTATTGATTTGAGTCCTCTCCCTCTTTTTCTTGATGAGTCTGGCTAATGGCTTATCAATTTTGTTTATCTCAAATAACCAACTTTTAGTTTTATTGATCTTTGCTATTGTTTTCTTTGTTTCTATTTCATTTATTTCTGCTCTGATCTTTATGATTTCTTTCCTTCTGCTCACTTTGGGTTTTGTTTGTTCTTCTTTCTCTAGTTTCTTTAGGTGTAAGGTTAGATTGTTTACTTGAGATTTTTCTTGTTTCTTTAGGTAGGCTTGTATAGCTATAAACTTCCCTCTTAGAACCGCTTTTGCTGCATCCCATAGGTTTTGGGTCGTCGTGTTTTCATTGTCATTTGTCTCTAGGTATTTTTTTTATTTCCTCTTTGATTTCTTCAGTGATCTCTTGGTTATTTAGTAACGTATTGTTTAGCCTCCATGTGTTTGTCTTTTTTACGTTTTTTTCTCTGTAATTCATTTCTAATCTCATAGCGTTGTGGTCAGAAAAGATGCTTGGTATGATTTCAATTTTCTTAAATTTACTGAGGCTTGATTTGTGACTCAAGATGTGATCTATCCTGGAGAATGTTCCGTGCGCACTTGAGAAGAACGTGTAATCTGCTGTTTTTGGATGGAATGTCCTATATATATCAATTAAATCTATCTGGTCTATTGTGTCATTTAAAGCTTCTGTTTCCTTATTTATTTTCATTTTGGATGATCTGTCCATTGTTGTAAGTGAAGTGTTAAAGTCCCCCACTATTATTGTGTTACTGTTGATTTCCTCTTTTATAGCTGTTAGCAGTTGCCTTATGTATTGAGGTGCTCCTATGTTGGGTGCATATATATTTATAATTGTTATATCTTCTTCTTGGATTGATCCCTGGATCATTATGTAGTGTCCTTCCTTGTCTCTTGTAACATTCTTTATTTTAAAGTCTATTTTATCTGATATGAGTATAGCTACTCCAGCTTTCTTTTGATTTCCATTTGCATGGCATATCTTTTTCCATCCCCTCACTTTCCGTCTGTATGTGTCCCTAGGTCTAAAGTGGGTCTCTTGTAGACAGCATATATATGGGTCTTGTTTTTGTATCCATTCACCCAGTCTACGTCTTTTGGTTGGGGCGTTTAATCCATTCACGTTTAAGGTAATTATCGATATGTATGTTCCTATGACCATTTTCTTAATTGTTTTGGGTTTGTTTTTGTAGGTCCTTTTCTTCTCTTGTGTTTCCCACTTAGAGAAGTTCCTTTAGCATTTGTTGTAGAGCTGGTTTGGTGGTGCTGAATTCTCTTAGCTTTTGCTTGTCTGTAAAGCTTTTGATTTCTCCATCAAATCTAAATGAGATCCTTGCCGGGTAGAGTAATCTTGGTTGTAGGTTCTTCCCTTTCATCACTTTAAGTATATCATGCCACTCCCTTCTGGCTTGCAGAGTTTCTGCTGAGAAATCAGCTGTTAACCTTATGGGAGTTCCCTTGTATGTTATTTGTCGTTTTTCCCTTGCTGCTTTCAATAGTTTTTCTTTGTCTTTAATTTTTGCCACTTTGATTACTATGTGTCTCGGCGTGTTTCTCCTTGGGTTTATTCTGTATGGAACTCTCTGTGCTTCCTGCACTTGGGTGGCTCTTGCCTTTCCCATGTTAGGGAAGTTTTCGACTATAATCTCTTCAAATATTTTCTCTGGCCCTTTCTCTCTCTCTTCTCCTTCTGGGACCCCTATAATGCGAATGTTGTTGCGTTTAATGTTGTCTCAGAGGTCTCTTAGGCTGTCTTCATTTCTTTTCATTCTTTTTTCTTTAGTCTGTTCCGCAGCAGTGAATTCCACCATCCTGTCTTCCAGGTCACTTATCCGTTCTTCTGCCTCAGTTATTCTGCTATTGATTCCTTCTAGTGTAGTTTTCATTTCAGTTATTGTATTGGTCATCTCTGTTTGTTTGTTCTTTAATTCTTCTAGGTCTTTGTTAATCATTTCTTGCATCTTCTCAATCTTTGCCTCCATTCTTATTCCGAGGTCCTGGATCATCTTCACTATCATTATTCTGAATTCTTTCTCTGGAAGGTTGCCTATCTCCACTTCATTTAGTTGTTTTTCTGGGGTTTTTTCTTGTTCCTTCATCTGATACATAGCCCTCTGCCTTTTCATCTTCTCTATCTTTCTGTAACTGTCCCAAAAATTCTTAATATAAATTTACATTCTATTTTTGTACTAAGTCTCTGAAATTCCGTGTGTACTTCATACTCTTCGCACATCTCAATTTGAACGAGCCACTTTTCAACTAAATAGCCATACACGGACAGCATCTATTGTATTGGACACCACAGATAGAGGTTTGATCATACTTAGGGTCAAACTTTTGCCAAGAATTCTTCATCAGTGTTGTGTTCTTTCATCAGGAGGCATAAAATGTCTAGTTTTCTCTCTTTTTGTGATATTAGCAGCCACCGATGATCATTGTCTTAGATGCATTAGATTCACTGGAATCGCAAAGTGGTGACAGTCTAATTCTATTATCCTTCCTGAATTTTATTTTACTTGGAATATTTCTATAAGAGAAACTTCCCCTCATCAACGATTTGGTTAACTAGTATGTGTCTGATTTTTTTCCTTTATTTAACAGTTCCTAGAGGGTTAGAGCTGTGTGTAGGACGGGTCACTGGGTTTGCAGTATGCAGAATGGGTTGGAGGGCAAGAAGGTGGCTGAAGGGCGCCAGGGGGGAGGTGACTGCAATCCAGGTGGCAACCCCAGCCATGGCCAAGCCCTGCGCAGCCACCAGTTCTCGCCCCTAAACCTCAGCAATCTCCTTCAAAAGGCCAATTAAATGCCTGCCCTCCCCCGGTCCCCCCAAGGTTGCCCTTTCTGCCCTGGTCTGTGCCCTGGGCAGAGAAGTCAAGGCAACTGGCAGGTTTCTGGGAGCAAAGGGCCTGGCCCCGTGGTCAACAAGCTTGGAGACAGACCTCAGCTTGCATGAGTGAAAGCTCACAGACCATCTGCATGTAAAGTAGCCTGGGGGTCTCCTCACAACACAGTAAAACTCAAAGAGGAAGACTCAGTGATTCCGGTTTCTTTGAGGAATAAGGTATCCCCTCAAAGTGAATTAAAAACTTTTTTGCAAGTAAATTTTTGAGAGAACAAGTCTATCCCTTAAAGTATCAATTTATTTTAACCATTTTGAATAATATACTCCCTTAAAATATTTTATGCATTTTCCTATCAAACTAAAATGAATTTATCCTTTTTCTGATGACTGAGGGCTATTTAGAAACAGTAAAATCATTTAAGCTGAGTTATTTTAAGCTAGCTGTTTTGTTAATTTTTGTGATATATTTTACAACCACTGTGTCGAGGATCTTGAGTAGATGGCAGGGTAGTAGCTGTTTTGCTACATATAAAACCCTGACTAGAAGCAGGCTGTGTGAAATGATTTAGCCCCAAGTTATTCACAACAGGTAGAGAGTGACAGGTGGGGGTCTTCTCCTTTCCTGCCATGCTCTGGACCGCAAGGCGATCTGAGATGGGTTTTGAAGAATGAATACTAATTTGCTCCTAGGGCAAGAGGAGTCTCTGTCCAGGTGCAAGGGGAAACCTGAGCAAGGGGCTGACCACTTTTCAGAGGAGCACGTGGGCTCAGAAGTCAAGCGCCTTGCCTGGCCCGCACAGCCAGTGAGCGGTGGGGCTGGGATCTGAATCCCTCTGACCAGCTGCTCTACGGGGCCGAGGGCTTCTCACTCAAGATGCCCAGACTGCTTCCTTCCTGCCTGTTTGCATCTGCTTCTTCGAGTCAGGTTATCCACTATTTCTGTCTACTCCCAACCTTGATTCCTTTCTAATTTGCTGCTTGTACTTTAATGGGGACTGAGAGAAAGGAAGTTCATTAGACTTGTGTTCTGTACAAAACCAAAAGGATCTGAGCCTACCACTCTCCCCCTTGTAGTTCTGGGCTTGGGCTTGGCTGACTATAGCTATTTCTCCAACTGGCTGTCTTTTTCATTTTTATCGGGATTCATGACCATGCTTTTTCTGGATTTTTTGCTGACATCGCCAGTCTCTAAAAAAGTGTGGAATTATTTTACAGACATGTATTTTTTTTATTCATTTAAAATCCACAAGGCTGAGCTGTCTACCTACAAAACCATGATTAGATGCGCCAAGAGGGGAAAAAAAGAGAAAAAAAAGAAAGCTTCTATCTATTTTGAGCAAAATTAAGAGCTCTGGGCACTAGTTCAGCGTTCAGCAAGGCAGCCAGAAGCTGTGTGAGAGAATATGTATGGATGAGGTGGCCTAAATAAACTCATCTGCCAGGTGTTAAAAGAAAACCATAAAAATTAAGCTAATTAGGCTTATGGACCATGTCTCAACACTGTGTCCATGCCACCCACCGAAACACCTCGAAACACTTTACATTTGTTTAGAGCTGTTTTTCAAAAGAGCAGTTTCAGCGCTGACACATTCTTGTGTACAGAATGGAGACCTCCGTTTCAAAGCCTGATGTGTATAATGCAAGAAATCCTTGTTGAATGACTAACTCCTCCCAATGTGCATGGTGTTTTGTAAAGATCATTAAGTGTTTCATAAAAATACTCATCACTTCTTACACTCTATCTGACCCCAAGGCAGGGCTGGGAGGGTGGGGAGAGATGTGGGTATCACCCCTACTTTTTAATTTTTTTTTAAATTTGTTGGAGGATAGTTGATTTACAATGTTGTGTTTAAGTTTCTGCTGTAAAGTGAATCAGTTATACAAATACACACATCTACTCTTTTTTAGATTCTTTTCCCATATAGGTCATTACAGAGTATTGAGTAGAGTTCCCTGTGCTATACAGGAGGTCCTTGTTAGTTATCTATTTTATATATAGTAGTGTGTATACGTCAATCCCAATCTCCCAATTTATCCCTCCCCCCTTTTCCCTCCATAACCATAAGTTTTCTGCATCTGTGACTGTTTTGTAAATAACTTCATTTGTATCATTTTTTAGATTCCACCTATAAGCGATATCATATTTGTCTGACTTACTTCACTTAGTACGATAATCTCTAGTTCCATCTATGTTGCCGCAAATGGCATTATTTCATTCTTTTTTTATGGCTGAGTAATATTCCATTGTATATATGTACCACATCTTCTTTATCCATTCATCTGTCAATTGACATTTAGGTTGCTTCCATGTCTTGGCTATTGTAAATAGTGCTGCAATGAACATCGGGGTGCATGTATCTTTTCGAATGATGGTTTTCTCCAGATATATGCCCAGGAGTGGGATTGCTGGATCATATGGTAGTTCTACTTTTAGTTTAAGGAGCCTCTATAGTGTTCTCCATAATGGTTGTACCAATTTACATTCCCACCAAAAGTGCAGGAGGGTTCCCTTTTCTCCACACTTTCCAGCATTTATTGTTTGTAGACTTTTTGATGGCCATTCTGATCGGTGTGAGGTATCATCCCTACGTGACAGATTAGGAGCCAGATTCGGAGGGGTTAAGTGGCCATGCCCAAGTGCTAGAACAAGAAATGGTGATAACGAGTCTCAGGCATCCTTTCTGTCGCTAGGCAGCAGCCTGCCACAGGACAAAAGGGAACCAACATTGATGGTGTAGGCCCCATACAAACATAATGGCAAGGGCAGAGTTCTCTCCAATTCTTTACAGATTAAGAAATGAGGGGTCCTTAAGGGTTTAATGACTTGAGCAGGGTCATAACTTCAAAGTGGCTGAATTGGGGCATTCGGAATCTAGCTTCTAAAGAATAGATGCTGGCTGCCCTTTGTATCACACAGTAAAAACCCAGTTCATTATTGAGTATTTATCCTGAAACCATTAAGGACACAAGGATGAACCTCTTTTTCAGACAGACTTTTTTTTCTAAACAAAGTAGTACAGAAGAAGATTAAGAAGAGTATCACTACAGTCCAGCCTCAACTTGGCTGCTAGTCATAATTCACATCTAACCAAGTTACTCTTCCGCTTTAAAGTCTGGAAAGGGTACCGACTGGTCGCCCATTGCATGCATTGAAATCTCTTCCACTGGCATGTGAAGTCCTTCCCCATGGGCCTGCAATTCAATTTCTCCTCTCACCTTTCTTCACATCCATTCAGGGCCCAAGCACAGCAAACTCCTTGCAATTTTGCAAACATGCATGCAGCCCTGCCTTGCCTCTGGGCTTTGCCCATGCTGTTCCCTCCATCTGTAATGTGAAATCTTATACATCTTTCAACTGTATTACCCCCATGACCCTTTCCTGGTCCTTGAGGCAGAATAGCTTTCTCTGAATTCCGTAGCATGGCTATACATTTCTCCATCATAGAGTTTATCACACTGAATTATACTTGCTAATATACTTATGCCACCCTTCCCCCCACAACTGGAGAATGTGGCAGAGGTCAAGGCTTATTAATCTTTGTATAACCTTGTTTAGTCCAGTCCCTTGCAAAGAGGGAGAGAGCTAGCTCAGTAAATGTGGAATGGCTGGCTGACTGTTTAAGAATGAGGTTTTCATAGTTAACTCAGCTTTAGTATGAAATTCAAAACAGTGAAGAAGACAGGACTCAAACATAGCAGGGAAGTAACAATCACTTTTACTCTCAAAATAAATACTAATCAATTTTATTTTATAAATACAGATGCTGAGTTTTCTTCCAATTACCAACAGATCAGTTTCACATGCCATTTATTGTTGGTGGTGGTTTAAAAAATTATTTAAATAACTGGTTAGGTCAGGATAAATGGGCACTATTAGAACTGCTAAAAAAATATAGCTGGATACAATCTTCCAAAACTAATATTCTGGGGGGAAAAAATCTCTGGAATTTTTAAAGTGGGTAAGGGGAAGTGGAGAGAGAAAACACAAGCAAATATTCATCTGATAACATTTGCCGGCTGTAAAAGTGTCTCAGCTACATGAAAACTGAAAGGGCTCTTAGCAGTTCAGAAATGGATAGGACTGAGTTTTCATTTCAACTTACATTCTCACAGCAAAAATTACAAAGATTAATAGGAGATAATACCTCATCCCATATTTTGGCCTTGGCCACTTTAAACAGAGGCAAAATGAATTCTGCAGCTTTGGGAAATGTCAGAGTTACTCCTGGAGAATGTAATGCTGTAGGATCTACCCAAGTTTGGCAGAAACTGCAGACATCAAACAAACTCAGTGAAAACCCAAAACCTAAACTAAATAAACTGAAACCTAAGTAGTGTTTTGAGGCACAACATCACTGGACACAGTGTGGATCAGGCAAATGTGTAGGTAACTATCGATCAGTTCTGGCCTACCAGATCACATTCAGTGGTGGGGTTCCACGCTGTGTGGGTCAAAAGCTGTGAACCCCAGAATCAGGGAGTCCACAAATGGGAGACTGACAGATGGAACCCTGGAGCTCCAGGCTCTATCTGGCTGTGTGGGATCTGAGATGAACACTGTAACTGTGTGTGCTCCTGTATGTGGTCCCTCTGCTTGGTGATGCCAGAAGCCGGGCTGGAGGACCTGCATTGAATGCACCTTGTCTTTGAGTTTCGCATGAAGTTTAAAGGTCTCTCCCATATCTGAGGAATCACACATCACATGTGATTCACCTTCCATTGTTCAATACTAATATAGTCCTTCAAAACCTTTTTTTTTGGGCTTGTGGGGATAGATGTTACTTCACCGGAGGACCCCACAGCCCAGTCTGATGTACATCCAAGATCATGTCTAGCTCCACCCTTACTGACTCCAAAATGAATGACAGTACTCTGCAAAGAAGCCGTGACTCTACAGATGGCTTCTGCTCCAGGTTTGGAGTAGTTCCACCTGTTTAGAGGAATAAGATGGATTTCTTCAGATCAAGTTAAAGCTTTTAATTGCTTGCAGGTTGGGTCTGTCTGTCATACAATGATTTTGTGAGTTCTTTACAAGAAAAATAACAACATGAACTATTCCATTTAACAGTGTAGCTATATTTATAATTGAGCCCAGGAATGCTTGGACAAAATATGAAAATGATTATGAAACCTATGAGTTAAGTTGTTACGGAGGACAAATGAGCTACTGCAGAGTACGCCTGTGACAGTCCGTTGCTATACACAATATGTAAACTCAAATGAAGTCAACGGCATTAGCTTAGACATAGCCACAGGTTTTGTTCAGGCTAGTGCTGTCACGATGTAACATATGGAGATGTAGGTTCAAGAGGAATTTCAAAGCTGGGGGAAAAAAAAATCAGGTTGAGTGAAGTAAACTCAATTTTTATTCTTCTATACAATACACGGATATAAGCATAAAATTTCCTTAAAGAGCTTGCAACCCTGAGGCGATGTCCTTGGGTATATAAAGTATATAGCAATAGCAAATGATATCTGAGCTCCAGGAATGAAAATGTACTTCAAAAACATAATTTAATATTTATGCAATTGCACACATACCGATAGTATTCTATGCCTCATCTAGTCTCTTAATCTAACTACCTCAACTGCCTTGCAGTTTGCACACTGGACAGCCTGACTCTCTACACATATTTCATCATATACAATGCCTTCCTTTCCAACTGAAATTTAATAAATTAACATGGGGTTTACATATAGGGATTTCTATATGGTGAGTGTGTTGCCAGAAAGCACACCCAGCTTTTGACAACAGCCTCTGCCCACGTAACTTTGGCCCCCAGAGGGAACTGGATGCCATCTGACTATAGTAACCTCGGGGGTCCTTGAGGATCCCCTGGGATCCACCCGAGGTGAGGTCTTTCCTATAATCTGAGGGCTGCATCAATGGTATGGCTGACTGGAAGAGGTGGAAGGTCATGACAACTTCATTAAAGAACCAGCAAATGTGATGTCCTCAGTCGTCAGGATGCACAAGGTATCTACTGTGCAGATGGGGCGACAGCTAGGTTGACTGTGGAGTCTGGGAGCAGGAGCAGGGGCAGGGGCAGGGGCAGGTGGGCCTGGGTATAAGGAGACCATTGTGCTTCTTATTCATCAACTTAATGGATGGCCAAAGATCCTCCAGTAGATGGTGGAGACCTTTTACTGAATATTCAATTTTCCCAAAGTTTCATAAACTATGGTGAGGGCAAATGCTTATAAGAAACTAAAGACGAATTCATTATATTATTTATATATTATCATCTTCCCTCTGAGGATAACACAGAAGTGTAAATAAAAAAGCAGACAAATGCCTATAAGGTGACTAGAGCTAGACTTCTGCCTTAAAATAACTGCCAGGCCTGAAAAGCAAATCTTGCAAGCAAAATCTAACTTTGGCCCACTGATACACAATGATCCTGAGTCCCTCCTCGATTCACAAAGTCTATTTTTGTGAGGAATATCCTCCATTAATATTCATTTTGTGTCATAATTATTACAAAGGGTAACCAGTGCAGCTTTATCCTCATTTCAAGCAGTGACTCTATCCTGGTCCTACCGTCTGTCCGCTTGCTTCACTTATCAGAACTCCTGCGTGGCCGGCGGAAGCTGGATACATTTTCGTTCAGTGCATAGATCCTTCGGGAGAACTCTTCAAATTCTCCCAGAACTTGTTCGTCACACTCCACTGCCACGGCACTGTCCACGGGGATGCAGTTAAATGCTTCCAGCTGATCGCCTGAGGTGAAGCCTGTGGCTTCCATCCCGATGATCTCTTCTGCTTGCTCCACGGTACAGCAGAGCTCGGCTTCGGAGACCGGGTGGAATCCCCCCGGAAGCTGGGCGCTGGAGGAGCCGGCCTGCTCGCTGGGCAGGAGGGTGCCGTTGACTGTGGCTGGAGGCCCCGGGAGGGCCTGTCCCTGTTCCTGGCTAGTGTTCACACCCACATGGCCTCCATGGAAGCTGTCACCCAGATCTACCCCTTTTTTCTTGTTTTCTTTGGAGAAGTCCAAGGAGGTGTCCAAGGAGGAAGACAGAGATGTTGTCTTTCTCTCAGATTCTCCTGTGGAGGGGACGGTGGTCGCAGGCTGGGCTAATGCTGAGCTGTAACTGGGGGGAGGGGTTTTGTACTGGAGTCTCTCATTCTCTGAGCTGGCCCGTTTCCGGTGTCCTTTGTCTGGTGAAGGCATCCCCCCAGAGAAGCCTACATCTACACCCCCAAACATGGAGCTTTGTCTCTTTGGAACAGGGATTGCACTGGAGGTGTGATGTCTGTCGCTAGAAGACAAACAAAAATGAGAAGTTACTTTCAACTTCAGAACTCAGCTTAAACCTTCTGCATCCAGAGACAGGAAATAACATATTTAGGTTTGAGATAATACAAATTGATAATACTCAACCTTAGTATTAATTTTAGTGTCCAAATACAAAATGCAACATAAAGTATTCTGAGTTCAGCATTGGGAGCTTCCTTTAAGAAGGATACAAGATATACTGAAATATATGCAGAGGGTAGGGCGGGGGGTAGAGACAATGTCATATGGGGAGGAGTCGAGGCAACTGGAGGGATTGGATCTGGCAAGAAAAATATATGAGGATGCGATCAACTTCATGTGTCTGCAGGGCTACCAATATCTTATTCTTGTTTTTAATATTCAAGTCTTATTTTACCTTCATAAAGCAGGTATCCCCATTTGACAGAGAACTTCAATGACTTGCCCGTGATAACCTCAACGAGACAGGGGTGAGGCTGGACTGAAACCCATGACTCATAACTCAATGATCAATAACTTTCCCAATACGCAAATGCTAATTGCCTTGCCTTAGATAAGTGGCAGAGAGAGGACCAAGGAGATGTGTGTGTGTGTGTGTGTGTGTGTTTAACGAAAAATTAACTTGGGAAATGACCTCTCCTTTATAACGCTAGTCACACACATTTTACAATACTTGGTCTTCAGTACCTTCCTTCAAACTTGAGTTACTTCTCAGGAAGATACTTTTGGGCCAGCAATAATAATCACTGTTTGGCTACCCAAAGCATTATAGTTTCTGAAGTGACTTCATATACATCATTTCACTTGGTCCTCACAAAAACCCCATCAAGAAAGCAGGGTATACATTATTAATCTTAAGCCTGAAATAATAAATAATAATTAGTTAATGGAAATAGAGTATCCAGACTCTGGAAATGATAGTCATTTTATAAACTATGCTAGCGAAGCCACCCCTGGAGTACTAATCACAGGTCTAGACATCATACTTGGCTGAAGCTAGTCAGCTTCAATACAACTATAGGAACAAACTGGGTCCAGAGACAGAGGGAGGTGCAAACACAAGATCCATCTGACTTGTGTTCTTTAGATGAGGAAACACACACAGAGAAGTGGCTCGCAAAAAAGGCAAGTGCCAGGCAGGAGCAGAGGTTAGACTTAAAACTATACCTATCCAACAAATAGCTGCTACATGTGCCAGGCCTTGCGGAGGGGAAACAGATGTAAGACGTGCTGGCCCTGCCTCTGAGGAGCTTCCGGTCTTGCAGTAGAAAGACATCCACAATTATTGAAATCATACATTTTCAAATTACAGTCACGATAAGTGCCCTGAGAAAGAAGAAAGGATCTCGGGTTCCTTCTCCCTGTGTCCACAGCCACAAACCCTTAAGCCAGCTCCTGCTCCCTCTCGTCTCAGATCTCTCCTGATGCTCGATTATCCCTGTGGTCTAAGCAAAGGTTCGTCAAGCCTCTTGAGGAACGGCAACCAGAAGGCTTCTTCTAATCCACGTGCCCGTCAGACTCCTCGCTTGGCTATGAGTGTTGGTGCCAAGAGCGATTTCCTAATTAGGGGTGCTCACTGGGGCACACATGGAACCAGGCAAGGAGACTAGCGAATTACTGGTTTTAGTTCTCAGGAAAAACTAAACAGAGCAAAACTTGTTGGTCGTAACCTAGGCTTTCAGTTAATGTGTTGTCAAAACTCACAGTAATGGGGTTAGCTGAACATTTTGGCCAACCTCCTTGTTTTCACTGCTACTTGCTGACAAGTGTCCCTCTCTACATGACTCTGCAGGGGCCCTAGGTAATCCAACCGAAACAGCGTCAGCACCACCCACAGACAGTCTATTCTGGGCAGACAGGCCACGCTTTCAGTTGCCACCACAGTCCATGAGGGGCGGGAAGCACCAGGTAAACCCGCCCGGAACACTGAAGGTGATATTGCTGGCACGTGACCACAGGCCAGGTGCTTAACCACTTATGGCTACGAAGGGTGAATGACTTGACACCCTCCCTGCTGCCACCCACCCTCCTACCCCAGGGGACCCTGCTCTGCTTCCCTCTGCTGGGCTCCAGGTGGGCTGATAAAAGGGCATGAGAAACAAACAGGTCAGGGCACAACAAGCAGTGCTTACGACACAAGAAAGGGGTTTTTGTAGTCCTCTTTGATTCTGAGATTCCCTGAAAGCTCTCCTCAACTTTGCACAACAGAAAAGTAATAAAGTATGACATCCCTCCCCTGCAGCTACAATAGGCAGGGAACTACCATTTTCTCGAGCATCAATAATGTTGTTGAACTCTCACATCCGCCCTGTGAAAAAGGTAGGCAGGTAGGAGGGTTATGGATTCAAAGGCTTTTGCGAGATGGAGACTTTGGCATTTGCTGACATCCTGATCCTGGGATCTTACCCAGTTTTCCTGGGTTTTTATGAGAACCCGGGTAATGACAGTATCAAATACAATTTAGAAAACCTAAGTAACAGTAAAACATTCCCTCTTAAGAACAGTAAGAAGATGACGTATTACGGAGACAAATAAGGAAGTCTACATATCTAGTGTTTACCCTACAGTCACACACTATCTTTTTTTCCCATTTGCGGCTATGTGCCATGAAACCTTTCAAAAATTTTTATTAGTCTTTCTTATCATCTTAAAAAGAGTAAGTTGAACAAAAAAGGTATTTTCCCTTTTTTTATTTAAAAAATTTTTTTTAACTTTTTATTTTATATTGAAGTATAGTTGGTTAACAATGTTGTGATAGTTTCAGGTGTACAGCAAAGTGATTCAGTTATACATATACATGTATCCATTTTCCAGTTAAAAAACGTATTTTCTTGGTAACTTTGGGCCATCAGTATTAACATGTCTCACTAACTATGACATAGTAGAGAGACTATGGGCCTTTCAGGGGTGTGTTTCTGAATCTGGGATCTGAGTCTGAGTTCTTAAGTCTGCACTCAGGCTTTTCTGTGTCCTCTCTCACTGTCAGGCTGTCACGTGTGGCCGAGTCAGTGCTCTTGCCTGTGAGCGCTTCTCCTTTTTTGACATTTGCTTCTAATTTGCTGTGTTCTTGTAAAGTAGATGTCTTGAGAATTGTGTGCAAAGCAAGAGTAAACAGGATTTGACTGATGGACCAGCAGATATCCTGGGCATAATATGCTTTATTATATGAGTTTTGTAACATTAGTTTTGGCTGCTCAGAATTAATTTTTTATTACTTCCAGAATCTTAGCAATGTTCCAAATTTTTAAGATAGCTGAGGTCTAAACAGCTCAAGTGTTGAATGACTGCATTAAAATATATACAAACACACATGCATTTTTAATTATTATAATAATTTATACTCCTCTGAAAACTAAAAAATATAAACCATATTAAAAAATAAAAATCACTCAAAAGCCTATTACTCATCAAATAACCACTATTTGGATATTTTCCTTTCAGACTTTGATTTTATATATGTGTGTTTAATTTAAAAAAGACACAAAACCAAACAAACAAAAAACAAAATGAAAGCTGTGTTTGCAGTATATATATACAATTCTGTATCCTGTTGTTGGAAGTTATTCAAACCTCTTGGTAAACAATTCTAAATGGCTACTCCATTGAATGGAATATCATAATTTACTTAATCATTTTCTTCTTTTTGTGGATTTAGGATATTTCTAAAGTTTTACTATTAAAAAACAAACTGTTGTATCTCTGTATAAAAACACAATGCATAGATTTTAAAAAAAATTTATTTTTATTTATTTATTTATGGCTGTGTTGGGTCTTCGTTTCTGTGCGAGGGCTTTCTCTAGTTGTGGCAAGCAGGGGCCACTCTGCATCGCGGTGCGCGGGCCTCTCACTATCGCGGCCTCTCTTGTTGCAGAGCACAGGCTCCAGACGCGCAGGCTCAGTAATTGTGGCTCACGGGCCCAGTTGCTCCGCGGCATGTGGGATCTTCCCAGACCAGGGCTCGAACCCGTGTCCCCTGCATTGGCAGGCAGATTCTCAACCACTGCGCCACCATGGAAGCCCAATGCATAGATTTTTAATAAAATAATTCTGACTTTCATATTTAATAGAAGGTTTCTAGAAGGAATCTTCATTACACGTTTTGGTATTAGTTAAATTCTTACAAGAAAAATAGGAACATTATACCTCTACTACTGCCTAAAAAGAGAAAGGTAGCAATTAAAAAGGCAAATGATAGATTAATAAAGAATGCCCAGAAGGTTTCAAGATTCTTTTTGTCTGATTACAGTCTGGCTTCATAATTATTTTATCTAGATGGAAGAAGAGGTTGAAACGCCTAGATTTACTAATTATTAAGACCAATTTTTAAAGGCAATTGACAATTTACTTATCAAATGAAATTAGTACAGTATTTAAATAGTGATGAATAACTTACAGGGAATTTCTACTCTTAGAGACAACCAGAGTAAACCTGAGTGTTCTGGGGAGGAGTGGCTGCAGCAGGAAATGTAGTAGCATTTCTTTACCCCCCACTTCAGCCAAGGGTCCCTATGTTCTAAGGCACTAGATTTGGGGGCACAGAGCCTGAGGTTTAGCAACTGGACTGAGTCCCCCAGTTCACTGCACACATTCTCCTCATCAGCTGTTTGCCTTGAATGGATGCCTCTCCTAGCTTGGCTTAGGTCCAAACTGGAAACATGACATCTGGGGTTTAATGCTGCAATTAAAAGGCATTTATCAAAAAACAACCCAAAGATATTGTAATTACAAATTTACTAGGCCACGGTTTAGTGAAACAGGGCATAGGTTGTTGAATAACTGAACCACATCGGGGACTGTTAAATTACTTAATAATAAGCCTTTCTGCTACAAGTGAAAAAGGATATCCTAGGATCCCAAACAATAGCATGGTGAGGGAGAAGGCAAGTGGCTTGGAGTTTAGAGGTCAAGGAGGACAGTCTGGTTTAAATTTGGCTTCTTTGGATCAAGTCTTCCTTGATCTCTCTAAATTAAGGTCATTAATTTCTTTTTCATTCTGTCCTTACTTACTGCAGTCAGTTACCTTTTGTTATCTCTTCAGCTATATCTAGAGATATCTGGAGATAGTGGTGGTGATGAGAAAGGATGCTCAAACTTCTGGATTGGCAACTGTGATCCTATTTGGAGTTATAACTTAAGGTCGAACTCACCACTTACTAGTTATATGACTGTAGGCAGTCACTTATCTTCTCTGTGCTCTAGTTTTCTTCTTTGTAAAATAGATTATTGGACTGTGGTAAGGATTAAATAAAACAACACACTTCAAATCCTTGGCAGAATGCCTGGCATATATACCGATGGCAGTAGTAGCTGTAATTGTGGTTGCTGTCATTATTATTTGCTTCCATGGGCTCTGGATTCCAAAAGTATTAGCCTCATTTTACAGAAGAGGTAACTGAGGCTCAAAGACATTAACGTCTTAGATGGAAACACAGGGTAACAGGTAGCAGAGGAACGACCAGAATCTAGATCTCATTCCTTCTACTGTTTCCTCCTATACAGAATAATGTTTATAGCAGGAACAAACTCAGAACTCCTCCCACCCACCCTCATCTCCACTCCTGCCCATCAGGGAGCTGCCTGCAAGAAGATAAGGAGTCAAGGCAAGTGTAAAAGAGTTTGGGGGAGAAAGTACTAAATCAAAAGGTTTATTCTGCCCAATGTGAAACTTCATTCCAGGTTTTTCCTTTTTTCCTGAGGACACGGGGTGGGAAAGGCTTTGAATCAAGTGGAAATGCTCAACTGCCTCTATTTACACGACCTACCAAATGTTGAGGGACTAGAAGAGCTTCCCAGAATCCTTTGAGGTACATTCCAATTGTCCCCAAACCTCTGATGTGTCATTTTTCTGTATGAATTTAGCTTCAGGGAGAGGGAATTTTTATAAGAGGGAGACTTTCTCTGCTTCCCCAACCTAAAAGAGAAGGACCTTGTTCAGCACTTCTATAACCATTACACGAATACCTCGCCATGAAGCCAGCCCGACCCGGGAGACAGCAGAACCAGTTCATTCCACTCCACTGTCCTTGCCCCACCACTCTCTCCCTATCTTCCTTTTCTGTTGGTTTTATTGCCCGAAGCTATAGCCTCTTTTTACAGAAAAGGGACTGGGAGAGAGGAAACAAAGTAAGAAAGCACTGGTCCAAAATGTGTTCCCATTTCCACATCTCCCATATATAATATTCCAGACCTTCACATATAACTCCGCCATTATAAAATATGGGAGACTGGTGGAGCACTTCACTACCCCGAACCTATGTTTCCTCTCCTGTGAAGTGGGTATATCCATCTAACAGTTGTTGTAGTCAGGATTAAACAAAATATACAAGTAAAATTCTTAGTACAATGAGTAGGTATTCCATAAATTATTAACAATAAAACAATAGCAACTAACATTTATGAAGTACTAGGGAATAAGTAATCTATTAACAGCTTTATACATGGTCTCATTTCATCCTCACATCTCTATGAAGTATACATCCTCATTTTACAGATGAAGAAACTGAGGCACAGAGGTTAGGTAACCTGCCTAAGATCACAAAGCAACTAACTGTGCTTTAACAGAGGGAGTCTGACTAAATAAATGTTAATTTCCTTCTCTCTCCCAATCCATAGGACTGGCCACCAAAACACACTCTACTTCTATTTGAGGGAGGAGTGAGAATCAGAACAATACTTTTTAGGTCAAGTGGCTTGATACCTTTTCCTTCTCTTCTCTTCTTGCCTACTTTAAGTTTGTGTGGCATTTTTACTTCCTAAGACTTGTTATGCTGTTATAAGAATGCTAATGCATTCTAAGTATCAATTATTAACAGAAATACATTCTGCCATGGAATGATATGAATGTGAAGACTTAGGGAGAAATGAAATAAAGAAAAAAATGTAAAGATTTCCCATCTCAAGAGAGTTCTTCAAGCTGGAGTGAAGTTTTAGCTCTTTGAAAACTTTTTTTTCCCCTCTGTTCTCTTTCAGATCCACTTGGGCTTGTTTTATCTGTCTACAACCAGGTCTCACACTGTAAAGTATTAGGAAGGAGTACAATTCACAGTCTCAAGTATGTGTCTTTCCCTCCTACAGACCGCTTCCTCTGAGGAGCATTACTGGATCACAGCTGGGCAAGATGCTCAATCCTGACTGTCTGGATCCTGGCCAAAATCTACAGCCACAGCTCAGTGGAATAAGAATACTTAAAAAGAAGGGAAAAAAAAATCAACAACGCACACTTTTAAATAACATTTGATCTTCTTCTTTCTCCCCCTTGTAGCAAACTATGACCTCATGGCAGTGAGACAGCTACATGGAGGTGTTTAAGTTGGTTTACAGCCATTAGAAATGTTTGAAGCTCTAGGTACTACTCTGAGCCAATAGCGTGTCAACTCTGCTAAAAAGCAATAATAGTTTCTCACCTTCTTAAAGATTACTGCTTAAATAATGCAGAGCAACGACAGGGCTGCACAGAGTGCCAAAAGCAGGTTGCCAAGGCGAAGCTGAGGTAGAATTATGTCTTTTGGCAGCTGAGAAATTATGATATAAAGTTAGTTTAAAAAAAAACAAAAGACAACCCATAAATTAGGCTACTAACCTCTTTCAAAATCCAGCAAAGGCTGGGATTTACCTTTCTCCTTTTTCTATCTCAGATCAAGTAGAAGCACAGAGCCTCCTTTTGGAAAAGCCAAATTGAACAGCTAGATCTTATCTCCCAGGAGGTAGCTGGGGGTTAATAGTTTTAAGCATGCAGAATCTTGGCCACAGGCAAGCAATCTAAAGGCCTCTCACCATTACAGATAAGTGAAAGTGCTTAATCTGTGCTCTGGATGTTAACAAAAACAAGAAACAAAATAAAAATAGAAACAATCTTGGCCCAAAGCACAGGCTAAAATCTGTGCCAATGGTCACTTTTCCCCTGGGCTCCGCTTAGAAGTTTTCCTGCCAAAGCCTGACTAAATAAAAACAGAGAGTTTAAAAAGGAATAACTGAACAAGGGAGCCTTTAGATTTTATTTAAACTGAGTTCTGATGGAGAGACGAATTTGTGAAAGAGAAAATTCCACAGGCAAAGGATAAAACAAGCAAGCTGAAGAAATCCATTTCCCCAGACTCTGTGATGTGAGGGCCTCCGTGGTCCTGGGCAACAGGGCCCACCTTGGAAAAGAAAGGTCCCAGCACACGCTATGAGCAGAGGCTGAAGGGGTACCCAGAGCATGGAGCCCACCTGGAAGCCAGCTTGGCTCTCTCAAGGCTGAGCTCCCTGGGATTAGGGAATAGACAGTGATCCTCCAGGGAGACAGAAGGTCCCAGGAGCTGGCAGGTCAACCACTTCACCCATCAGCTTTCACTTTAAGAAATCATCACACAAATTTAACGTACTGAAATCACAGCCAGGCAAGGCAACAAACATTATGAGGGCTGTAACATGGTCTGTAGAAACAGAAAGAGATGCCAGGAAAGATACCTGATGACCCCTCGGAGTGTCTAGATAGCACCTGAAACATGGGAGTGATAAAGTGTTTATGCTGAAACTAGAAAAAAAAAAAAAAATCTACCTTTGCCAGGGAAACCAGAGGAATAGCAATGTCACAGCCCAGCCCCAGAAAGAACCTGATAGGGAAATTTAAACCTTGGTCAGAATTTAAAAAGTAGACTTGCAGAGAGAGCTAAAGGAAGCTTTAGACTCCAGAGGCCAAAGACAGAATCTGTGAAATTAAGTTTTTGAAAGACACTGCTAAAGCTGAACCACCATCACATTTCTAATAAGCTCTGACACGAACCGAACCATGGGGCCTTAGTTATTTATTTTAAAAGAAAAAAGGATAGCTCTGCCACCATTTTCAGAGATGCTGGAGGCCTTTGGAAGAAATGCTTAAATGACAGTTAGCCGTCATTTAATCACTGCTTAGAGACTGTGGGACTCCAGGGACAATGTCTCGGGAACCTTATTTTTTGTAGCCCTCTGTACTACTGCAAGAGGTGCAGTATAAACTGTATGTATATTAACAGAACATATTACCAAATTATTTACTCCCTCATTCAAATATATAGTGAGTGTCTATGCACAAGGCACTGTGCACTAGACTCTGGGGATACAATAGTGATTGGAAAAAGCCATGGTTCCTGCTTCTGTGGCGCTCACAGTGGGAGAGGATAGACATTTGTCACAAAATTATAGATATAAATGTAAAATGACAACCTCTGACACATGCTATGCAACTAACCCAGCAAAGGCCAAGATTCAAAGGGCTAGTAGACTTCTTCACCAGGTAAAGAGTGGGTGGGTGGGTGGGTGAGAACATCCAGGCAAAAGGAATAGCGTATGTCAAGACCCTATGTCAAGAGAGAGAACATTTGAGGATCCAAAAGGTCATCAAGTGAAGAGTAGCATGGCAGAAGATAAAGCTGAAGAGGAAAACAAGGTCTAGACTGTGCAGAAGCCCAGAGGCCATGTTTAGAACTTTTCTCTTTATTTAAATCATTAAAGTGTTTTAGGCTAGGGGTGTGTGTGTGTGTGTGTGTGTGTGTGTGTGTGTGTGTGTGTGTGTGTGTGTGTGTGTGTGTGTGTGTGTGTGTGTGTGTGTGTGTGTGTCTAGGGGGGTAAGGAGAGAAAGAAAGAGACTGATTGATTGATTGATTTGTATTTTGACAGGTACACTCTCACTGAAGCTGGAGAACAGAGTGGAGTGGGTCTGGAGCAGATGCTGGGGGACCACAGGCTGTGCAGTAGTACAGGTGAGAGATGATGGAGGCTTGGGCCAGAGTGGAAATGTATAGATACAGACAAATAGACATATTAGGGGAAATCAGCAGAGGTTGTGAAGGTGGGATATGAGGGTAAGAGGGAAAGGGAGGAACCAGCTGGCTTCCTGGCCAGCGTAAAAGAATGCATGGAGATTCCATTTGCTGAAAACAGAGCACTGGAAGACCATGAGGCTCGTGATGGTTGGGGTGGAAGACAGGAAGAAAAAAACACGGGCACACAGAATGTGCTGTGAAAAGGTCCAGGAGGCGATCTGAATAGAGGTCTGATATCACAAAAGAGATCTGGGCTGAAGATTTACACTGTGCTTCCTTTCAATGTGGGTGATAATTAAAACGATAGTTGTAGATAAGATCACTGGGCAAGGGTGGTGAAGAATAAAATCAGAGAAAAGAGGGCTGAGGACTGAGCCTGAGGAGCTCCAGTTTTTTACGATGAGGTAGAAGAAGAGGAGCCTGCAAATGAGATAAGGAGCAGTCAGAGGAACGAAGAAAACTAGGGGAGGCTTATAATAATAGGATTCCTTTTCTGGAACCACAAGATGCTAAATGATCCCCGTATAAAACATTTTATTCTTAACATAGTTATAAGAGAGGCTGTACAGGGTGACAGTTAAAGTAGAGGCCCTAAAGCTGTTCTGTCTGGGATCAAATCTTAGCTCTTCCACTTGATGGCTGTGTTACATGTAAGTTATTTAAACCTCTCTGTGCTTCAGTTTCCTCATCTGTAAGATGAGAGAGGATAATGGGCCCTAATTCACTTGACTGTTGTGAGGATTAAATGACTTAACTAAATAATACATTCAAAATGCTTTGGAAGAGTGCCTGGTTTGCAGTAATGGTCATTTGATATTAGCTATAATGACATACTTATTATTATCTATATACAGCTGTCCACTACCAGAAGGATTATTGAACAAGCATCATATAAAATGACCTTCAACAACTCCAAAGTTGAAACAGAGCTTAAACTCAAAGATCATACTGAAGCAGCCAGTGGTAATTTCTAATTCTGCAAAGCCCTGACAGTTTTTTTTTTTTTTTTTTGGCTGTGTTGGGTCTTTGTTGCCACGCGCAGGCTTTCTCTAGTTGCAGGAAGCGGCGGCTACTCTTCGTTGTGGTGTGCGGGCTTCTCACTGTGGTGGCTTCTCTTGTTGCGGAGCACGGGCTCTAGGCACGTGGGCTTCAGAGGTTGTGGCGCGTGGGCTCAGTAGTTGTGGCTCGCAGGCTGTAGAGCGCAGGCTCAGTAGTTGTGGCGCACGGGCTTAGCTGCTCCGCAGCGGCATGTGGGATCTTCCTGCACCAGGGCTCGAACCTGTGTCCCCTGCATTGGCAGGTGGATTCTTAACCACTGCGCCACCATGGAAGCCCCGCCCTGACAGTTTTTCATGGGCCAAGACCATATCTCTATAGCCTTCTTGAAACTTAGTATAGTGTTTTAGATCTAGAAAGATGCTTATCTGCTGATACTTAGCACATGCTAAAGAATTCCTCCTGGGGCTTCCCTGGTGGCGCAGTGGTTAAGAGTCCGCCTGCCAGTGCAGCGGACACGGGTTCGAGCCCTGGTCTGGGAAGATCCCACATGCCGCGGAGCAACTAAGCCCGTGTGCCACAACTACTGAGCCTGCGCATCTAGAGCCTGTGCTCCGCAAGGGGAGAGGCCGCGACAGTGAGAGGCCCACGCACCGTGATGAAGAGTGGCCCCCACTCACCACAACTGGAGAAAGCCCTCGCACAGAAACGAAGACCCAACACAGCCAAAAATAAATAATAAATAAATAAATAAATAAATTTATTAAAAAAAAAAAAAAAAAAAAAGAATTCCTCCTGAAAAACAGGCTTCTTAGAACATGATATCTCCCATCCATTCACTTAAGCATGATCATCTTCCAAAGCCCAATTCAAGTCCCACCTCCTTTGTTAAAGCCTTCTTCAACCATATGCCAATTTAAAGTGAGCTCTCTGAACTCTGAACTCCTTGATCAATACTTGTAATTATATTATCCAACTGATGCTTAATATGATCACTTGTATTTCAACAAGTATTTCAGTAGATATTACTGAAATCCACATTCACTGCCTTGGCAGTCTGCTAGGCACTGGGAATAAAGAGGCTTATGAGATAAGGTTTCTGTCATTAAAGAGTTTCCACTCTAGTAGAGAAGACAGAGAGCTAGCCAATAACCAGAACACCATGGTGCTCTGTACACAATATACATTTTGTATAATGGAGGAGGGAGCCAGCAGTCACCTAGAGGACTCAGCAGAGGCGGCTCCCTTTGACTGGCACTTTGAAGGATAAGGGGGAGTCAACCAGGCTGTGTGTGTATATGTAGGGGCAGAGGGGAGTAAGAAATGAAGGGAAGGATATTTAAGTCAGAATAAAATACAATATGTGTGCAGTCCAACTGTGGAGCCAAGTCTTGTAAACAATGTATGGGAGGGACCTGGTCTTCTATCTCTTGAAATCCACTGCTCCACTTCCCAATCTAACGTAGTACAGAGTATACAGTAGATGCTAAGTGGATATATTTGTTTTATGAATAAGTGGATTTGATTAGTTGCACCCAAAAGGAATAATTTATGTTTTTTTTTTTCTTTTGGCAATGTGTTGAGAAACAGTTGATATAAAAGTAAAAAAGGGGTTTCCCTGGTGGTGCAGTGGTTGAGAGTCTGCCTGCCAATGCAGGGGACACGGGTTCGAGCCCTGGTCTGGGAGGATCCCACATGCCGCGGAGCAGCTAGGCCCGTGAGCCACAACTACTAAACCTGCGCGTCTGGAGCCTGTGCTCCACAACAAGAGAGGCCACGATAGTGAGAGGCCCGTGCACCGCGATGAAGAGTGGCCCCCGCTTGCCGCAACTAGAGAAAGCCCTCGCACAGAAACAAAGACCCAACACAGCCATAAATAAATAAATTAATTAATTAAAAAAAAAGTAAAAAAGAAGTAAAAAAAGAACACTACAGGGTTACTCATAACATGAAGAACAAAACTTTCTAAAGATACAGTTATAGTAAGTCTAAATGATGAAATACTATGCAGCCACTAAAATGATGCTAAAATTTTTGTAACGCCATTCGTAAAAGGCTTAAGATATGACAGACAAAAAAGCAGCATATACAACTGCAAGGACTGTGCTTCAACACTATAGCTACTAGTCACATGGTACTGAGTACCTGCAAGGTGGCCAGTTGGATTTGAGATGTGCTATAAATGTTAAATATATACTGGATTTAGACAGTTTAGTATAAAAAATGGAATGTAAAATATTTTGTTAATAGTTAAAATACTGATTACATGTTAATATTTTATTGGAATTAAATAAAAACTATGATTAAAATTAATTTGCCTATTCCTTTTTACCTTTTTTCAATGTGGCTACCAGAAAATGTAAGTTTCTATATATGTGGATCAGACTATATTTCAGGGCTGGTATAGATGACATGATCTCAACTGCATAAGAAACGCATAGAAAACTGACTAACTTAACAGTGGTTTCGCTCCCTGGATTATAGGGCTATTGTTTTCCCCTCGTCTGTGTATTTTTACATTTTCCAAATTTTATTCATTGATAATCAAAAGGAATGACAAAAGAGAGACAAGGCACAAATAAAAACGGAAAAAGATCTCAGTTTGGTTCAAAGACTTGGTTGCTGGAGGTTGAGAAAAGCAGCCCGGGGATGCTCAAATGAGTTTCTCACTGATGGAGGGTTAGCACACAAAGGATGTTGGCCAGCTGTTCTCCATCCTGACTGGAGACAGAAAAAGCGGAAATGGGTGTTAACCGCAGAAGGGGGCCTGTAAGTTAAATATAGGGAAGAATTTCCTGAAGTGAGGGTGTTTAAACTCTGGAATGAGTTATGGAAGCAGCCTCATCCCCCAAGGTCATTTAAAATACTATAGATGCCCATATGCCTTGTGTGTTCCTGTCTGGAGGCAATGAGATGACTTGTCAAGGTTCCGTCTAAAATAGCTGTCTTAGAGTAAATAACTCCAATAAAACTTTCTTTTTCATTTATTTTTGACCAGGCTTCACTTTTCCTATTGAGGATGCCAGCCTGCAATGAGTACTTTGAAAGGCAAGCGCATATGATACAGCTACCTTAAGTAGTGCTCTTGAGACTTCAAACACAATGTCATTTGATCTAAATTTAAAAACCAACGTCAGCTAGACAACAGGGTTTTTAAGTCCCTCGGGGGTCACCTGCTAGAGACTAGTTCTGAATTCAGCATGAGCAAATGATGGAGGGAAGGAGAGAAGATAGACCTGCTTTTAAAAAGTAAGGCTTTAAAAAAATGTTAATGCTGGATAGGGTCTCATTTTCACAGGTGGATGGTTTGGCTTAAGAGCTGAACTATTATATCGCTACCTTCTGGTTTTATACAAAGATTGGCTCACTTGCTCTAGATCTTCATTATTTTTAATTGACTGAAAAAGCCCATTTTCTTAAAATGTGTCAAAATTCTTAGCTTCTTTCTTTCTTATTCATTCGTTCATTCAAAAAAGCTTGAGTGAGCTTTATTCTCTCTATTTATAAAAAGGAATAGAGAACTAGATCAGAAATAGGTCAGCAGAAATACTATCTAGAGATTTTACCACTGAAATGATATGACCTTACATAAAGCCACTAGTTGCTTCTCCCAAAGTCACATCATTAAACGCTGGAGGGAATCAGAAGTATTCCAGCAAGCTGCAGAACAGCCAAGGATACTTCTCCTCAGTGTTCTCACTAAGGTCACTGAAATTCATGTGGTCTCTATAAAAACGGCACACCTGGTCCTAAAACATCAAGTAAGTAAGTCAGTGCAAGGCTGAGCGCCATCATTGTAACAGACTGTCCACTGAAGCCGGGGCTCAGGCTCTAAGTCCCACATGACAGCGAGACTGAATAATGCATGAGAATATTTTTGCAAGTCTTGTTCTTCAAAATATTTGTCTTATCTACTCATTCAGATTATAAACTAAACAACTGTCAACTAAGCAAAGGCAGGGCAAATCTTACACTTCTGAATTTTCTTTTGTCTCTTGAATAGTGCTATATGCAGAGGAGACCCTTAATGAATTGTTAAATGCATGAATAATACTTAATATTTTGTATAGTCCTTTTTAGTTTCTAAACCACTTGGACAGACATTATCTCATTTGTTCTGTACAATTATGCTTGGGAAATACGGCTGGTGCTATTAACTCCATTAAAAAAAACTGATACTCAAAAACAGTTTATGAAAATTAAATGAAAGAGCTGAAGTTGGAGCCTACGTTTTCTGACTCCCAAATTCAGTGCTCTTTCCACTGTTATTGTGAAGCTTTACAGTCAGTAAAAATTGAACTTAGAATAAAAGATTCCATGTATAAAGCAGGAAAGATAGTTTTGAAATCCTGCTTTTATCATGTCTTATTCTGAGAAAACAAAAACAAAAACATGAAATTCAAGGAAGACAAACACTCTGGGCAAACATGTTTTAAGCCAACTCATGTGCTTCCCTTAGCTTTCTTGTTTCTTAACCAATGGAGTTGAAACATATAATCAATTTTGTTACCTTTGGTCTTAAAGTTTTTAAATTCTTCACAAAGTTTTATGACTCTTATGAGTTTCCTACCTCTCTGAAGTAAATGGGGTAAAATAAGCAACAAAGAATGTCTTCACCAGACCTGCCTGTCCTGATTTTGCAGTGTATTTTTCTAGTACTCTGGCTTTGACTTTGATGGGCTTTCCTGGAGAAGGTAATAGGTGTTAGAAATTCAGTGGCAGAGAGACAGGCGGGCTGGGGAAGGGCAGAGAAGGAAAAGAATGACCACTAACTAATAAGAGGCAGCCTGGTATAATAAAAAGAGTATGCAACTAGGAGTCAGATAACCTGGGTTTCTGGTCCCAGTTCCATCACTTATTATCATGTGATCTTGGCAAATCACTTCATATTTCTAAGTCTCAGTTTTCTGACCTGTAATTTAGTGATCATCATCCTTGCCCTGCCTCCTTCACAGGGTTGTTAGAAGCTTAAATAAAAACATGGAAAATTCTGCAAATAAGAAACTTTTATTTTACATAACTTCTAACTAGAGGTGAGAGTTACCTAAGAAGGTAGGTACCAAAAAAAGTAGGTAGGCAAATAGATTTGTAGGGTACTTATCTCTAAGGCTTCAGAAGGGTCATATAAAGGACTTGGGGAAAAGTGGAAGGGAGATGGTGAATATTTTGTACCACTAACGTACAAGGCAGCATGAGCCATTATTAAAAATGTGACCAAGAACCATGTTCTATACCTATCTGTAAGGAGAAGACTGTAGATTTTAAGGGAAAAACAAAATACCTATAATAAAGAATGGATTTAATTTTTAAAACAGAGATAATAACTATGATTCACTTATCCATTACATATTTATAATACTTACCATTTATTGAGTACTACTATGTGCCAGGAAGTATGCTAAGTGTTTACGTATTTAATCTTTATATCAACTTTCTCAGGTAGGCACTATTATCTCCATTTTACAGATAAATTTAAGCTGCGAGCTTAAACTTGCCTGAAGTCACAGAGACAGTGAGTGGTAAGGTTGGTATTCACACCCATAGTCTTTTTTTTTTTTTTTAAAGATTGATTGATTGATTGATTGATTGATTGATTGCTATGTTGGGTCTTCATTTCCGTGCTAGGGCTTTCTGTAGTTGTGGCAAGCGGGGGCCACTCTTCATCGCAGTGCGCGGGCCTTCTCACTATCGCGGCCTCTCTTGTTGCGGAGCACGGGCTCCAGACGCGCAGGCTCAGTAGTTGTGGCTCACGGGCCTACTTGCTCCGCAGCATGTGGGATCTTCCCAGACCAGGGCGCGAACCCGTGTCCCCTGCATTAGCAGGCAGATTCTCAACCACTGCACCACCAGGGAAGCCCACACCTATAGTCTTTACATGCTCTTTACAACTGGCCAGCGGCTTCCTACTCTGGCCTACACCCCAATCTTCACACACTCTAATTCTCCTTGTGCTCCAGGTCCACTAAATGCCATCTCCTTAGTGAAGGCTTGTCCAATTCTCACCCACACCCCTCACACCAGGAAGTAAATGACATCCTCAGAATGTTCCAAATAACTTATCCACCTTTCTTCAGTACTCATACTTTCTGCTGTCTATTATATATTGTTTGTTCCCATTTCATTGCCTGCTCATTGCTGCTTAAAAGCCTAGTGGGTAAGACTTGGTGGAGAAGTGAACCTAAGCTACCAAGGGAGCACGTGTTATCTCTGCACCTGCTGAGTGAGTGAATGAATGAGGTAGGACATGAACTGGATCTTGAAGTAAGAGCGACATTTGGAGAGGGCAGAGGCAAAAGCAGGTGATTCTAGGTGGTAGGAACTTGTCTGAGAAAAGAACTGAGGTCAGAAATGAGCGGGGCATGTCTCGAGGTCAGGTGAGCTGGGGTGAGAGACGGTGGAGGTGCTGTCCCGGGACCTGCATGTGGGGGCCCCGTCGCACAGCCCATTCACAGCAACACAGCACGTAATCTCTTCCTCTCAGTTCTAAACTTATCGTCTCACTGGCAGCCATCAAGCAACGCCTTGTGTGTACATTCTTCCCTGACCATAATTCAGCACCAGCATCAGCTGTGCATGCGCATGTCAACTGGAATCTTGGACCACTTTGTAGTTAGTAGTAAAAGAAAGAAAAAATGTGATGTTTAAGTGGCATGCTGGTGGCTTTTAACCAAAATATTCAAGAGTACAACCTCTGAGCTGAAATTCTGCTTTTCAAAATTGTGTTGCTTCGCAGTTACAACGAGGTTACTGATCCAAGGATGAGAAAAAGGAGACTTCTTTTGGAAAGGACTAGCATAAAGCGCTGAGAACTGTGCCCCAGGTAACTGCGTTCATGTGGAAAAGGGATAGTTTTAGGATTAATCAGGTAGATGCTTTGATACTAGATAAGAATTCTGTAATGTGAAAGAAAAAAAAATCACTTCATTAAAGGAATTTTAATCACATTGTCTTTTCTTTGAAAAACAAAACAAAACAAGCTGTCACATAACTTTGAAGCTTGCCATAAGGAGGAATTCAGTGGCTGCACTGATCCTCACAGCCAGTTTGAAATCCTCGACACCAAAAGAACATACGGCAACCTGCTTCCACAAGGGACCAATCTGTGAATGGTAACAATCACACAGAAACTGGAAGTGTTTTCTTTTACAAAAGATGTAAGAGGCTCCCTTAGGAGCGTGAGTTTTTTTACCCTTTGCCCTAAGGAGCACGGGCTTGGGAGGTAATTCCTCAGTTCATGGCTGCTCTCAGAAATTCTGAGGTTTCCTCTGAGGCTAAAAGTGTTTGTTCCAGCTTTGTTTAGATTTGTAACCTCCAGCCTGGCTTCCGCAGCGGTCTTTACTTGGATCGTAATGTAGCATGCATTTTGTGGTACTTTGCATCTGTCTCAGTAGCCTACTTTTCATTACAGCACCATAAAGTGGTATCTACTACTCATTCAGTGTTAATGTGCTTGGGACAGTGGCTCAGAGGGGCACTACATAATGTGTGAGTGTGGGGCTTAATGGGTTACTACATCAGTGCCAGGAGACCTAGACTCCAGTTTTATTGCCACAGGCTCATAGGTCAATCATGCTTGGAAAGTCATTTATATTTTTTCTTTTTTTAAAAAAATTAATTTATATTATTTTTGGCTGAGCTGGGTCTTCGTTGTTGCATGTGGGCTTTCTCTAGTTGTGGCGAGCGGGGCTACTCTTCGTTGCGGTGCTTGGGCTTCTCATTGTGGGGGCTTCTCTTGTTGCAGAGCACGGGCTCTAGGCACGTGGGCTTCAGTAGTTGCGGCACGTGGGCTAAGTAGTTGTGGCTCGTGGGCTCTAGAGCGCAGGCTCAGTAGTTGTGGCGCACAGGCTCCAGACGCGCAGGCTCAGTAGTTGTGGTGCACGGGCTTAGCTGCTCCGCGGCATGTGGGATCTTCCCGGACCAGGGCTCGAACCCATGTCCCCTGCATTGGCAGGTGGATTCTTAACCATTGTGCCACCAGGGAAGTCCCTGGAAAGTCATTTAATTTACCTGAACCTCAGAAATGAGAGTTGTTGGAAATGACAGTGTTTTAGGAGGGAAAGGACAGTCAGGTTGCAGTGAGGAAGCATTTCGGGTAAATTGTCTAAAGAGATCACAGAAGAAAGGGAAAGGGATCTGATCTCTAAAGTTCCAGTAATTTGTTGTGATTTTGTTTCTCACTTAAAATATTTACTTTTTTCTTTTCTTCTAATTTTGTATTTTCAGTTTTGTATTGTTTTCTTGAAAGGGTTCCTAAATTGTATAAGCTCTAAGTACCAGAAAACCCAGATTCTCTCTGTTTCTAAAATGAATTTGCACTCTAGCCAAGTGGTCTATTCTTTGCCAGTAAAGCTACTTTGCCTTTTCTAAAACTGTTCCCTCTATATGAAGGGATCGGTGTGGATGGTGGTGGGAGAGAAGCAAGAGGGAGAGCACATTCTAGACAGAAGGACAGCGAGTGTGACGAGTCAGGAAAGAGCTTTTTCACGCTAAGAGGAGGTCAGTATAGGACTATACATGAGAGGAGGGGGAGAGGCAGGTGGTCGGGAGACCACAGAAAAGGGCTTGGATTTTACTCTAGCCGCTGAAGCTAGGGAGTGATTAAGATACGGCTAAAATTTTAAATAGTCACTCTGGCTGCTGCAGAGAATGAACAGAGGTGGGACAAGAGTGAAATTAGGGAGACAAACTGGACTGGTGCAGTGTCTGGGTAAGAGCAGGTGTGACTTGGGCTGGGGTGGTGGCAGCAGAGATGGTGGGAAGTACACTTGGTGGGTAGAGATGACATGGTTTGCTGATGAACTAGACTGGCTCAGGTAGGAGTGAAGAAAAGAAGGAAATCAAGGATGTTTCTCTGGTTTGAGCAACTGGGTAGACAGGGTGTCATTTGCTGAGCTGAAGAAGCCTGGTGAAGGACAGTTTTAGATGTTGAGGCTGAGGTGCCTGTGATACTCCAAGGGGAGGTGTCAAGCAGGTCTCTGACTATAGAGTTTGCAGGAGAGGTTTACGCTGAAAACATAACTTGGAGGGTCATAGCATACAGATGGTTTTCAAAATGGGGGCAGTGGATGAGCTCACATGAGAAGAAAGAGAGAGAAAAGGAGAATACTATGGAGATCTCCATATTTAATGATCAAGAAAAGGAGGACGGACAGGAAAAACAGGCAGAAAAAGTGCAGCTGAAAGGAGGAAAACCAGGGGAGGGTAGTATTGTGGAAGCCAAGAAAGGAGAATGTTTCAAGAAGGCAGGAACGGTCAGCAAGGCCAAATGCCACTAAATACAGACTAGTAGGATAAGGATGGAAAAGTGGCTGCTGGGTTTGGCAACACAGAGTTCTAGACACCTACCTAGATAAGAGGAATTTCAGTATACTGATAGAACTGAAATCAGACTGGAGTATGTTAAGGAGGAACTGGAAAAACGGAACATAAATAGACTCATAATCATCATGAAAATTAAGTCAGTAGCTAAAAATCTATACTTGCCCTCTCAACAAATGAAAAATACTAGGTTTTTCAGACCTTCAAGATATAGATAATTCCTATGTTACATAAACTGTTCCAGAGGACGGAAAAGAATAATAGAAAAGAAGGGAAAGAGCCTCAATTTATTTTATGGGGCTGTTACAACCTTGTTACCAAAATCAGACAAAGATTATTATATGAGAAAGAAAAATTATAGGCTAGCCTCATCTCATTTACAGAGGCAGATATCCTAAAAATATTAGCAAATCATGGAATCTAATTTAAAAAATGATATAAATGAACATATTTACAAAACATAGACTCAAAAACCAACTAATGGTTACCAAGGGAGAAACATGGTGGGGGAGAGATAAATTAGGAGGTTGGGATTAAGAAACACACACTACTATATATAAAATAGATAACCAACAAGGACCTACTGTATAGCACAGGGAACTCTACTCAATATTCTGTAATAACCTATACGGGAAAAGAATCTGAAAAAGAATGAATATATGTGTATGTATAACTGAATCACTATGCTGTACTCCTGAAACTAACACAGCATTGTAAATCAACTATACGCCAATAAAATTTAAAAAAAAAAGATATGATCTATATATCTATACCTGTATCTATAATGGAATACTACACAGCCATAAAAAGAATGAGATAATGCCATTTGAAGCAACATGGATGGACCTAGAGATTATCATACTAAGTAAGAAAGAGAAAGACAAATACCATATGACATCACTTATATGTAGAATCTGACATATGACACAAATGAACTTATCTATGAAACAAACAGACTCACAGACATAGAGAACAAACTTGTGGCTGCCAAGGGGGATAGCGGGTAAGGAGGGGATGGATTGGGAGTTTGGGATTAGCAGATGCAAACTATTATATATAGAATAGATAAACAACAAGGTCCTACTGTATAGCACAGGGAACTATACTCAACATCCTGTGTGATAAACCATAATGGAAAAGAATATGAAAAATAATGTATATATATGTATAACTGAATCACTTTGCTGTAAAGCAGAAACTAACACAACATTGTAAATCAACTATACTTCAATAAAATAAGTTTTTAAAAAAATAAAAAAGTAAATCAGCAAATCGAATCCAACAACATACAAAAAATAATTCATCACAACCAAGCAGATTATAGCCCAGGAGGCAAAGATGATTTAACATCAGAAAATGTTATTACTAGTTATTAACACAGTAAAGAAGAATATAGTGTTATCTCAACAAACATAATAAGCATTTTATAAAATCCAAAATATACACATTCATGATTTTAAAAAAAGCAACTCTTAGTGAACTGGGAATAGAAAGAAACTTCCTTTTGCTAATAAATAATATCTATCCAAACTTGCAATAAATATAATACTTAATGGTGAAAAGAAGCATTCTCTTTAAAGTCAGGAATAAGACAAGGATATCCACTATTGCTGCTCCTCTTCCATAATAAAACAAAGGACAAGAAAAAGTAATAAAAGTTGTAAAAATAGGAAGAAACGACACCATCATTCACTAAAAAAATATGACTGTACCCACAGAAAAATCCGAGAGAATCTAAGATAAACCATTGTAATTAACGTTAGCAAGGCTGCTGGATACATTCTCAAAATACAAAAATCAGTAGTAGTCCTGTATACTAGCCACAAAAAAGTTGGATGTTGTAATAAAAAAATTTAGAACAGCAACCAAAATGGTAAGCTACCTAGGACTAAGTATCTAATAAAAGATGTGTAAGATCTTTATGAAGAAAATTTTAAAACTTCACTGAGGTATGTTTAAAAAATGGAAAGAAAGCGTATAAAGAGATAGCATGTTCACAGTTAGAAAGACTCAATATCATAAAGCTGTCAAATCACTCAAACACAGTTCAGAAAAGTCCAGAAAAGCCAAAAGAGTTCTGAAGAAGCAGCATAAGTAGGAGCCTCCCCCGACCAGACATCAAGTAAGTTGGGGAAATCTTCCTCTTCCCTTGCTATGAAGGAACATGATTTAAGAGTAACACTCCTGGCCTCTCTCCATCCTCCCACTCGCTCTTAGAGGAGGAGGGCCTTTTCTAATCAGTGAATTTAGAGGGAAAAATAAAACCTGGGAATTCTTGGCTTAGCCCCATCTGGGTTCTTGCAGGAGTCACCTGACAGCCCTCTACAGTATAGTTAAGGGCCTGCCTCTGCGGGGAAAGCCTGAGGTTCTCCAGTTCACATCGTGATTGCAAGAGTAAGTTTAATTTTGAGTGATGTCTTTGCAAGCCCTTTTATGATAGATCTAAAGTCACTTGGAAAATGCAGCTTTATCAGTAATAAAACCGACATTTTGATTCCTATTAGTCTGTCTCTTGTATCTCCTCTCTCAAGTGGTTCCAAATGTCAGGGAGAAGAGAGATGCTCAAACCTCAATAAGACTTATAGAAATTACACCTTATATTAATTAAAAATGTGGTACTAGCCTATAGATAGACAATAAAATGATGAAGCAGAATAGGGAGCCTGGAAACAGATCTGTGTGTAAGTGAACTTGATGTATGAAAGAGACGGCGTTATCAACAGTGGACAAAAGATAGAGTCTTCAATAAATGACACTGGGACAATTTGCTGTCTGTACTGAACAAGATTCATTTTAGTTGATTAATCAGGTGGTGCTGTGAGTTGCCTCTTTTTTTGATCATTTTAAGTTATTTACCATTTGTGTTATAAAACCTTTCATGAATTATATACCTGTTTCCAACTAGATCACAAATCCCTTGAAGGTAGGGCTTGAGCCTTATACTTCTTGTTACCTCCAGAGTACCTATCACGGAACTTTACACTGGCAATGTTAAATACATGCCTGCTAGCTCACTTTTAAAATTATTATTATTATCATTACTATTATTGTTTTACATTAGAACTCAGTTCCTAGACCTCATTCCTCAGGGCATACAGGTCCACATCAACGTGAATTTTTGATAATTATTTTGATATTCTGAGTAGAATTTTTTAAACAATTGTGTATTTGCTTAATAGAAGTCCTATCTAAAGTCAGACATCCAGAATTTGCATTTTGAAGATCATGAGACAAAAACAGAAAACATCAAAGGTAAATTATAGATGTCACTTTCTTGTTATCCTCAAGAAATTGGAACTATTCTTGTACTTTCCTCCCCACAAATTACTTTTCCACCTACCATCTCACTTCATCCTCACCACAGACCAGCGAGATGAGCAGAGCAGGGATTATAGATGAGGAAATTACGTTTCAGAGAGGTAGGAGTTTAAATTTACACAGCAAATCAGAAATTTGAAATGGCAAGGTTACATGGATAACTTATTTATCTGAGGTTTTTAAAATAGGTTATTACACTGTGATAAAGGTTGAACAATTTGGCTTGAATAAAGGGATCTCAAAACTTAAAAAAAAAAAATTCACATAGCAAATCAGAAAAAGATCTGGGATCAGAAGCCAGTGCTCTTTAGAAGAAACCATGCTGTTCCCAGTTGTCTAACTCTAAAGGCCTGTTTTGAATTCACGTGATTTTGTAAGTCATTGCCCATCATCCAAATTCAAATTACTAAATGACTTGAGCCAACAGCTTTCCATTTATTTAAGTCAAACGAATCATCTAATGTTTTCTTTGCATCACTTTCCCTCTCCCCTTGTCTTTGGAAGAGGGTCATGTCCATCCTGACAAAGCACTTTTAGGCAGCAGCTTGCCCTTATGGCACAATAGGCACTGACATCACGTATGAGAAACGTTCCAGTATGTGTGTGTCTCTTGGTTTCAGACTAGGTCCTGACAGTCTGACCTATTCCTTGTGTGCTTTCTTCCCTTCACTCTCACAACCACTGATCCTGAAGCTTATTCTGTCCTTTGCTTGTTCTTTGGAAAAGTCTTGGGGGCTCCATGTCCCCCTTTTACGAATCACATGGCTATCCTCCAGTCTCTGCTTCAGCCAAGCGCTCAAGGATTCCTTGTCCCGCCAACCTTCCCATGTCCAAACAATACCCCTTTGAACCCGCCCCCCTTCGTGGGTGTTTCGCCCTCTTAGCCAGACTGGAGCTTAGACCTACACAAGTATGATGGCTGCCTTTCCTTTTCTTCAGATATCTTATTACAGAAGAAAACCCAGAAGGCAGGTGTGGAGCGACGTGGAAGTCAGGCAAGTTTCTCAGGATTATTATCCACACTGCAGTTTCTGGGTATGAGAGATAAAGGTACTCACCACCTGACCATTAGTCCGTGCTCCATGAAGTTTTTCAGGTTAGGGAGGGTTTGCCTCAAGTCTGGAGTCCCTAGTCCATGTTGATATCTTAGCTGCAAAGGTGGAAAAACAGAATTAAAAGAAATTTTGGCAGATACTAGGCAATGCTTCCCAAACATGATTCACTAAACAAGTGTCCCCCCGACCCCACGCCGTTTTAAACGCTGAAAGAGGAAATGTGAGTGTATGATCCCAACATCATCAACCTCACTTTTTGGATGGTGTTTAAAGGTAGCTCCTCATTTCCTGCTCCCTTGCCCTCTAACCCTGGAGAAGACTAAGAACCACCAACTGTGGGATCAGGATATTTCCAAGACCCCTGTAGAGTTTGCTAACATCAACTCCAGGGACATATACCATAAAACCAGTATTTCATTTTAGGTACTGAAGGTTGGTATTACACACTCTGAGCACATCCAGTCTTTTTTTACACTGACGCTTTTCCCTTTGTAGAATCAAGAATAAGGGTCATGTTGCATCTCTGATCCCCAAGTGTCTGACACAGTGCTAGTGCTCAGTCAACGCTTATTAAACAAATAAACAGCAAGTCACTTTTGACAGAGGCTGTGCTTTATGTTATTTCTCTTGTGCCTCTAACTTTCCTCTTTCTCTAGGACCAGAGTACAGAGCTATAGAGCTAGTATGAGGAAACTATGGCCTGTGGGCAAGATCTGCTCTTAGCTTTACTTATTTCTGCTAGAGGCTGATTTTCTAAAATTATATGTCCTTCTATGTGCCTTGGGTAACCTACTAAATGGTTTTCATCTGTCTGTTCCCGTCTCCTCTCACTTTGTCTCTGAAGACCATTTGCTTCCTTCACTAAACATAATAGAGACCTGAGGTTAAGTATATGTGCATATTCATACAGACGCTCACACACACAGCATCAAATACAGAGTAAGTATACAACACAGCCCTGTAGAAATGTATTTTTCAAATGACATAATATATATGAAGAAAGGACTCTGTAAACTGCATACTGATGTACAGATATGAAGGGTCATCTGTATTGAAGTTTTACTTTTCTAGCACCTAATTTAAAAGTGGCTAAGTTAAACTTTTAAATATTTTCCTCTTTAAAAAATTAAACCACTATCAACAAAAAATCAAAGTTAAGTTTTCTTTTGTTTGTATCTAGTACTCAATTGACTTTTCACTTAAGTGTGAGTGACTGACATTTAACAGAGAAAGAGTTCACTCTCATTACACTGAACTTTAAAAAGAAACCCCCAAACCTAATCAGGTCTCTTGAATGGTCTGAATACACACATAAAATAAGGAGGTAGAAACACAGAATGTTAAAGCTAAAAGGTATCTTGAATATTATTTAAGCTAATCCTTTTCTTGTGCAGATGGGAAAACTGAAGCCCAGAAAAAGAGCAAGGAAATTCTCCAAAGCCACATGTTTCAATGGCAAAGATATTATTAGTCAGAGTCTCCTTTTCACACCCGTGCCACTACACCAGCTACCCCAAAGTCTAAGAGGAAAATTGGTTAAAAAAAACCAAAAAAACAAAATCTTGAGAAGACAAAGGGAAAATATTCTTTTCCTTTTCCAAAGCTAGCTTGGTGACCTAAATCACCTCCTGAGATTTGCTGACCTTGAATTATAAGATCTCCTCCATATTAAATGACATCATTTCTTATATTAATATAAAAGCATTTTTTCCATACATTGATAAAAGTAAAATGGCTGACATCCCAATATGACATTCCTGAATTCATTGTTTCAATAAAAAAGTGAAATTGTTTACACATGGCATGGAAATTTCACCTGTGATTCATACTGAAAAATATTAAATATCAAAAAAAATAAAACCACCCCATACTAAAATAACACTAAGCTATGTGTCCCTGAGCCAGTATGTAGTCAATTGCCTGCCCCAGGCTCCACAATGGAAGGTGGGTGTTGAATTCTTTTCAGAGACCACAGTGAAAATTTCTCTCCAAGTCTGATTTCAACTAAAAAAGGAAAATGTGGGAATTTCAAGCCTCCACCCAAGTCTTAACTCTTCATTTGTTGTATAGCATTATTATCTTTATCATAGAATCTTGGGATATCTAGCTTAAAGAGATCATGGAGATTATCTTTTCCAACCTCCATCCTTTCATAAATGAAGAAACTAAGACTCAGTAAGACAAGTGTCCTGCCCAAGGTCTCAAAGCTGATAAGGGACAAAGCCAAGGGTAGAACCTCTCAATAACAACTCTGAATTCTTTCTATCATGTCGCCCTCTTAACTTTCAACCTACAGAACTAAAATAGAAATTCATACATAATAAGAATATATTAAAATTTAAAATAAAGTACATGTACTGTTTTAAGTCTAACCTACTGAAAGGCTTACAATGAAAAAGCAGCAGTTCTTTGCTCTTCAGTAGCGACCACTTTTAGTTGTTTCTTCTTTACCTTCATATTTCTAAATAATACACTTATATTAATATTTCTTACTCTTTCCCCCTCGTTTAGACATCATCTACTATGTTCGTGCTATGTAAAATGAGAATTTAGCTCTTTTCTTAGCACATTTTATCTACTTATCCCCATACATTACCTACTGACTTCTTATTAAATATGAGGATTTAACTCTCCACTCTCCCAAATATACTTCTCCTCATCCTCTCAAGATATTCAATTATTTCTGAATATAACATTTTTTGTTAAATCAATATTTAGTGTTTACCTTATACCTACAAAAATACTGTTTACTGCTAAGCCATATAGTATACTATTCCTTTTTTGACCTTTTGTTTGTTTTTCCTAAAGTGATAATTGCCATTTTCCCCACTTGTTGAGTACCTATCTTGTGGATAGTACTACTTGTTGAGTATCCACGTACCTATCACTAGATTTTCCCCCAATTAGGACAAAACTTTAAATCCTTCCCAATCTGATTAAAGACACCATATAATCTATCAAGCCCATTTCCCCCCTTGGAGATTGTTTCCTGAAGCACCCTTCTCTCCGCTCCAATCTGAACAGGCTGCTCTCTAGGCTGGTTCCATTGTTACCTTCCTAGAACTTTCTTTCACCATAATCCTGGAAATTTTGTTTACAGTCATCCCCCTGTATCCCCAGGGGATCAGCTCCAGCAGCCCCTGCAGACACCAAACTCTGTGGATGTTTAAGTCCTGCATATAAAATGGTGTTGAATGTACAATGAACATAGTCAACCCTCCACATCCAGGGTTTTGCATCGGTGGATACAGAGGGCCAACTGTACTTCTGTGCTGAGGCTCTTGTTTCCTAGATCTCATCACTTCTTTCTTGATTTACTGCCTCATTTTGGTGGAGCATATTCTATAACAGCTTTCTGGGAAAGGGCCACATGAGAGGTATCTTTTTTAACACCCTGAATATTTAAAAATACCTTTATTCCATTCTCACACTTGAATGATAGTTTGCTTGCATATAAAATTCAAGACTGAAATGATCTTTCCTTTGGAATTTCTTAAGTATTGTTTCACTGTCATTTAACTTTGCATGTGGCAACTGAGAAACCAGACAACATTCTGATTCCTGATCCTTTGTGTGTGAGCTGACTCCTCTCTCTGGAAGCTTTTAGGATTTTATTCTTTAACCTCAGTATTCAGAAATTTCACAGTGATAAGCTTTTGTTTGGGTCCTTTTTTCTTCACTGTTTTGATCTCACTTTAATGAGTCCTTTGTTCTTGTTTTGTTTTGTTTATTTCCTTCCAATTTTATTGAGATATAACTGACACACGGCTCTGTATAAGTTAAAGTTGTACTGCATAATGATTTGACTTTACATACATCATGAAATGATTACCACAATAAGTTTAGAGAACATCCATCATGTCATATAGACACAAAATTAAAGAAAAAAAATATTTTTTCCTTGTGATGGGAGCTCTTAAAATTTACTCTAACTTTCATATATAACACACAACAGTGTTAATTATATTAATCATGGTATACATTACATCCCTAGTGCTTACTTATCTTATAACTGGAAGTTTGTACCTTTTGACTACCTTCACCCAATTCCCACCCTCCCATCTCACCCCTACCTCTAGTAACCAGAAATCTGATCTCCCTTTCTATGAGTTCATTTTTGAAGTATAACTGACCTACAACACTATGTTAGTTCCTGGTGCGAAACACAGTGATTTGATTATTTCTATACATTACAAAATGATCACCACAATAAGTCTAGCTACCATCTGTCACGAGACAAAGATATTACATTATCATTGACTATATTCCCCACACTGTACAATCTCATCCTTGTGGCTCATCTATTTTGTAACTGAAAGTTTGTATCTCTTAATTACCCTCACCTATTTCACTCCTTCCCCCACCTACTGGCCTTCCTCTGGCAACCACCTGTTTGTTCTTTGTAGCTCTGACTCTATTTCTGTTTTGTTATGTTTGTTCATTTGTTTTGTTTTTTAGATTCCACATATAAGTGAAATCATATAGTATTTGTCTTTCGCTGTCTGACTTATTTCACTTAGCATAATACCCTCTAGGTCTATCCATGTTATTGCAAATGGCAAGATTTTGTTCTCTTTTATGGCTGAGTAATATTCCAGTGTATGTGTGTGTGCACGTGCACACACGTGTATACCCCACATCGTCTTTATCCATTCATCTATTGATGGGCACTTAGGTTGCTTCCATATCTTGGCTATTGTGAATAATGCAGCAATGAACATAGGGGTGCATACATCTTTTCAAATTAGTGTGTCTGTTTTCTTTGGAAAAATACCAGACTTGGAATTGCTGGATTGTGTGGTAGTTCTATTTTTAATTTTTTGAAGAGCCTCCATACTGTTTTCCATAGTGGTTGCACCAATAGTGCACAAGGGTTTCCTTTCTCTGCATTCTTGTAAACACTTGTTATTTCTTGTCTTTTTCATAATAGCCATTCTGACAGGTGTGAGATGATATCTCATTGTGGTTAGGATTTGCATTTCCCTGGTGGTTAGTGATGTTGAGCATCTTTTCATGTGTCTATGGGCCATCTCTGTGTCTTCTTTGGGAAAATGTCTATTCAGGTCCTCTGTCCATTTTTTAATCCGGTTGGTTGTTTTTTTGATGTTGAGTTGTCTGAGTTCTTTGTATATTTTGGATACTAACTCCTTATCAGATATATCACTTGCAAATATCTTCTCCCATTCAGTAGGCAGCCTTTTCATTTTGTTGATAGTTTCCTTTGTTGTGCAAAATATTTTTAGTCTGATGTAGTCCCATTTGTTTATTTTGCTTTTGTTTACCTTGCTAGTGAGTCCTTTCAGTATAAAACTCTTATCCTCTAATTCCGATTATTTTCTATTATCATTATTATTATTATTTTTTTTGTCTCCTCCTTCTCCATTTTCTGTTACTTTTGGGTTTCTTTCTTTCTTTTTCTGTTTGTTTCAGACTTGAAAAAAAAATAGAGGCTTTCTTTAATGTCCAGTAATCTTTGGTTGTCAATTCTTCTTTATGAATGAGACTTTAAAAAGCTGATCAGATAGTCTGTGTATTGGCAGTGCTTGCTGACTGGGGACTTCACTGTAGAATGAGTGGGTGAGCCCTTTCTGTGGGGGACATGCCAGTCCAGCAACTCTCATTGCTCGGACTGTATTTTTCCAGAGAGCATCCTCCAACCTTTTGCCTAGGGGTATAATCTGGATTCCATTTTGGGAGTTAAGCAGGAAAAAACGGTTGGGGAATTCAGTGTTGGTATGTAGGACTTTCACTGAATCCCTTTGTTTTTAGTAAGGCGTCTTACTTCTTGCCCCAGTATACCAGGCAGTTCAGAGTCCAAAGCTTCTTGGGTTTGATTTTCTTCAGAAAGTAAACCTCCAGTCTCCCACTGGGGTGTGTGCTGGGGTAGTTGCTTGGCTATGCAGAGTGGCGAGTGAACTGGGAGTCTTACTTCTCTTTCTATAGACTTTCAACTAATCCTCCTGTTCTTAGACTTATTCCTTACCCTACACTCTATGAGGTACCTGATAACTCCAAATCCTAAGATCTTCTGGAGTTCTATGGCTTGAACTACATTGCTTCTTGAAGGCTTTAGGTTTTAGTTTTTTCCATTCTGCCAACTCAGTTTATCACGCATTTATTTGCTTGTGATTTTCTAAAATGTTGTCAACTCTATTACCTGCTCTTGTCTCTTCTGTTCTTTTCATCCTTGCATGTTTACAATTTTAAACTATTTTATCTTTATTAGTAGCATTTCACTAGGGAGCTGACATAAATGAGTATATTCAATTTGCTTATCATGAAGTCCCCTATATATATACATATATATATAAAATAGCTTTCCAGTATTGGCTAACAATGGTTTATGCAGAGCTCACCACTCTGGCAGATAGCTCTCTTTCCTGTCTCCCAGTCTCCCTCTAGGCATCCTACATCTGGTAATATTCTTTTATTTCAAATTTTATTTTATTTATTTTTTTATACAGCAGGTTCTTATTAGTCATCCGTTTTATACACATCAGTGTATATATGTCAATCCCAATCTCCCAATTCAGCACACCACCACCCCCACCCACCACCGCTTTACCCCCTTGGTGTCCATACGTTTGTTCTCTACATCTGTGTCTCAATTTCTGCCCTGCAAACCGGTTCATCTATACCATTTTTCTAGGTTCCACATATATGCGTTAATATACGATATTTGTTTTTCTCTCTCTGACTTACTTCACTCTGTATGACAGTCTCTAGATTCATCCACGTCTCTACAAGTGACCCAATTTCGTTCCTATTCATGGCTGAGTAATATTCCATTGTATATATGTACCACATCTTCTTTATCCATTCGTCTGTCGATGGGCATTTAGGTTGCTTCCATGACCTGACTATTGTAAGTAGCGCTGCAATGAACATTGGGGTGCATGTGTCTTTTTGAATTATGGTTTTCTCTGGGTATATGCCCAGTAGTGGGATTGCTGGGTCATATGGTAGTTCCATTTTTAGTTTTTTGAGGAACCTCCATACTGTTCTCCATAGTGGCTGTTTCAATTTACATTCCCACCAACAGTACAAGAAGGTTCCCTTTTCTCCACACCCTCTCCAGCATTTGTTGTTTGTAGATTTTCTGATGATGCCCATTCTAACTGGTGTGAGGTGATACCTCATTGTGGTTTTGATTTGCATTTCTCTAATAATTAGTGATGTTGAGCAGCTTTTCATGTGCTTCTTGGCCATCTGTATGTCTTCTTTGGAGAAATGTCTGTTTAGGTCTTCTGCCAATTTTTGGATCAGGTTGTTTGTTTTTTTAGTATTGAGCTGCATGAGCCGTTTATATATTTTGGAGATTAATCCTTTGTCCATTGATTTGTTTGCAAATATTTTCTCCCATTCTGAGGGTTGTCTTTTCATCTTATTTGTAGTTTGCTTTGCAAAAGCTTTTACGTTTCATTAGGTACCATTTCTTTATTTTTGTTTTTATTTCCATTGCTCTAGGAGGGGGATCAAAAAAGATCTTGCTGGGATTTATGTCAAAGAGTGTTCTTCCTATGTTTTCCTCTAAGAGTTTTATAGTGTCTGGTCTTACATTTAGGTCTCTAATCCATTTTGAGTTTATTATTTTTGTGTGTGGTGTTAGGGAGTGTTCTAATTTCATTCTTTTACATGTAGCTGTCCAGTTTTCCCAGCACCACTTATTGAAGAGACTGTCTTTTCTCCATTGTATATCCTTGCCTCCTTTGTCATAGATTAGTTGACCATAGCTGCATGGGTTTATCTCTGGGCTTTCTATCCTGTTCCATTGATCTATATTTCTGTTTTTGTGCCAGTACCATATTGTCTTGATTACTGTAGCTTTGTAGTATAGTCTGAAGTCAGGGAGTCTGATTCCTCCAGCTCCGTTTTTTTCCCTCAAGACTGCTTTGGCTATTCGGGGTCTTTGGTGTCTCCTTACAAACTTTAGGATTTTTTGTTCTAGTTCCATAAAAAATGCCATTGGTAATTTGACAGGGATTGCATTGAATCTGTAGATTGCTTTCAGTAGTATAGTCATTTTCACAATATTGATTCTTCCAATCCAAGAACATGGTATATCTCTCCAACTGTTGGTTTCATCTTTAATTTCTTTCAACAGTGTCTTATAGTTTTCTGCATACAGGTCTTTTGTCTCCCTAGGTAGGTTTATTCCTAGCTATTTTATTCTTTTTGTTGCAATGGTAAATGGGAGTGTTTCCTTAATTTCTCTTTCAGATTTTTCATCATTAGTGTATAGGAATGCAAGAGATTTCTGTGCATTAATTTTGTATCCTGCAACTTTACCAAATTCATTGATTAGCTCTAGTAGTTTTCTGGTGGCATCTTTAGGATTCTCTATGTATAGTATCATGTCATCTGCAAACACTGACAGTTTTACTTCTTCTTTTCCAATTTGTATCCCTTTTATTTCTTTTTCCTCTCTGATTGCCGTGGCTAGGACTTCCAAAAACGGTTGAATAACAGTTGTGAGAGTGGACATCCTTGTCTTCTTCCTGATCTTAGAGGAAATGCTTTCAGTTTTTCACCATTGAGAATGATGTTTGCTGTGGGTTTGTCGTATATGGCCTTTACTGTGTTGAGGTAAGTTCCCTCTATGCCCACTTTCTGGAGAGTTTTTATCATAAATGGGTGTTGAATTTAGTTGAAAGCTTTTTCTGCATCTATTGACATTATCATATGGTTTTTATCCTTCAATTTGTTAATATGGTGTATCACATTGATTGATTTGCATATATTGAAGAATCCTTGCATCCCTGGGATAAATCCCACTTGATCACGGTGTATGATCATTTTAATGTGTTGCTGGATTCTGTTTGCTAGTATTTTGTTGAGGATTTTTGCATCTATATTCATCAGTGATATTGGTCTGTAATTTTCTTTTTTTGTAGTATCTTTGTCTGGTTTTGGTATCAGGGTGATGGTGGCCTCATAGAATGAGTTTGGGAGTGTTCCTTCCTCTGCGATTTTTTGGAAGAGTTTGAGAAGGATGGGTGTTAGCTCTTCTCTAAATGTTTGATAGAATTCACCTGTGAAGCCATCTGGTCCTGGACTTTTGTTTGTTGGAAGATTTTTAATCACAGTTTCAATTTCATTACTTGTGATTGGTCTGTTCATATTTTCTATTTCTTCCTGGTTCAGTCTTGGAAGGTTATACCTTTCTAAGAATTTGTCCATTTCTTCCAGGTTGTCCATTTGATTGGCAGAGAGTTGCTTGTAGTAGTCTCTTAGGATGCTTTGTATTTCTGCGGTGTCTGCTGTAACTTCTCCTTTTTCATTTCTAATTTTATTGATTTGAGTCCTTTCCCTCTTTTTCTTGATGAGTCTGGCTAATGGTTTATCAATTTTGTTTATCTTCTCCAAGAACCAGCTTTTAGTTTTATTGATCTTTGCTACTGTTTTCTTTGTTCCTATTTATTTCTGCTGTGATCTTTATGATTTGTTTCCTTCTGCTCACTTTCGGTTTTGTTTGTTCTTCTTTTTCTAGTTCCTTTAGGTGTAAGTTTAGATTGTTTATTTGAGATTTTTCTTGTTTCTTGAAGTAGGCTTGTATAGCTATAAACTTCCCTCTTAGAACTGCTTTTGCTGCATCCCATAGGTTTTGGATCGTCATGTTTTCATTGTCACTTGTCTCTAGGTATTTTTTGATTTCCTCTTTGATTTCTTCAGTGGTCTCTTGGTTATTTAGCAACGTATTGTTTAGCCTCCATGTGTTTGTGTTTTTTACATTTTTTCCCCCTGTAATTGATTTCTAATCTCACAGCATTGTGGTCAGAAAAGATGCTTGATATGATTTCAATGTTCTTAAATTTACTGAGGCTTGATCTGTGACCCAAGATGTGATCTATCCTAAAGAATGTTCCTTGTGCACTTGAGAAGAAAGTGTACTCTGCTGTTTTTGGATGGAATGTCCTATAAATATAATTAAACCTATTTGGTCTATTGTGTCATTTAAAGCTTGTGTTTCCTTATTAATTTTCTGTCTGGATGATCTGTCCATTGGTGTAAGTGAGGTGTTAAAGTCCGCCACTGTTATTGTTTTACTGTCGATTTCCTCTCTTATAGCTGTTAGCAGTTGCCTTATGTATTGAGGTGCTCCTATGTTGGGTGCATATATATTTATAATTGTTATATCTTCTTCTTGGATTGATCCCTGATCATTATGTAGTGTCCTTCCTTGTCTCTTGTAACATTCTTTATTTTAAAGTTTATTTGATCTGATATGAGTATTGCTACTCCAGCTTTCTTCTGATTTCCATTTGTGTGGAATATCTTTTTCCATCCCCTCACTTTCAGTCTGTATGTGTCCCTAGGTCTGAAGTTGGGTCTCTTGTAGACAGCATATATTTATGGGTCTTGTTTTTGTATCCATTCAGCGAGCCTGTGTCTTTTGGTTGGAGTATTTAATCCTTTCACGTTTAAGATAATTATTGATATGTATGTTCCTATTACCATTTTCTTAACTGTTTTGGGTTTGCTTTTGTAGGTTCTTTTCTTCTCTTGTGTTTCCCACTTAGAGAAGTTCCTTTAGCATTTGTTGGAGAGCTGGTTTGGTGGTGCTGAATTCTCTTAGCTTTTGCTTGTCTGTAAAGCTTTTGATTTCTCCATCGAATCTAAATGAGATCCTTGCTGGGTAGAGTAATCTTGGTTGTAGGTTCTTCCCTTTCATCACTTTAAGTATATCATGCCACTCCCTTCTGGCTTGTAGAGTTTCTGCTGAGAAATCAGCTGTTAACCTTATGGGAGTTCCCTTGTATGTTATTTGTTGTTTTTCCCTTGCTGCTTTCAATAATTTTTCTTTGTCTTTAATTTTTGCCAATTTGATTACTGTGTATCTCGGTGTGTTTTTCCCTGGGTTTATCATGTATGGGACTCTGTGTGCTTCCTGGACTTGGGTGGCTATTTCCTTTCCCATGTTAGGGAAGTTTTCGGCTATAATCTCTTCAAATATTTTCTCGGGTCCTTTCTCTCTCTCTTCTCCTTCTGAGACCCCTACAATGCGAATGTTGTTGTGTTTAATGTTGTCTGAGAGGTCTCTTAGGCTGCCTTCATTTCTTTTGATTCTTTTTTCTTTATTCTGTTCCGCAGCAGTGAATTCCACCATTCTGTCTTCCAGGTCACTTATCTGTTCTTCTGCCTCAGTTATTCTGCTATTGATTCCTCTAGTGTATTTTTCATTTCAGTTATTGTATTGTTCATCTCTGTTTATTTGTTCTTTAATTCTTCTAGATCTTTGTTAAACATTTCTTGCATCTTCTCGATCTTTGCCTCCATTCTTTTTCCGAGGTCATGGATCATCTTCATTATCATAATTCTGAATTCTTTTTCTGGAAGGTTGCCTATCTCCACTTCATTTAGTTGTTTTTCTGGGGTTTTATCTTGTTCCTTCATCTGGTACATAGCCCTCTGCCTTTTCATCTTGTCTATCTTTCTGTGAATGTGGTTTTTGTTCCACAGGCTGCAGGATTGTAGTTCTTCTTGCTTCTGCTCCATCTGGTCATATTCTGTCCATTCTCAGAGAGCCAACACCAGTTCCATTTCCTGTAGGAAGGTCTCTGATTACTCCAGGATAGGGGCATTTTACCCCTCTGCCAAATCCCTTCTTACACCACCTTTCCATTTGCTGTCTTTGGAAAGCCTAAACTAACTGAATAGATACTTAAAACATATTTGTTAATTAATTAATTAGTAAGTTAAAATTAATGCTGTATGGGAGAGAATGAGAGGCATCTTGACACACTGGAATGAGCATAGATGCAGACAATGTGGGTTTGAAATACCAGTGCTGTCACTTATTAGTTGTTTGACTTTGGGTAAGTCAGTTCTTGTAAATGGGATGTTATCTGCCTTGCAGAGCTGTTATAAAGTTTAAATACGATAAAGTATGTAGAGGACCCAAAACGATATCTGGTACATAGTAAGTGCTCAATAAACTATACCTATTATCATCATGCTACATATATACTCTCTCTATATATTATATCATTATCATAGCATCTATCACTAAGCTGGGCATAAAACTGGTGCTCAAAAATGGCTTATCACTTAACTAACTACGATTAGAATCAGAAAAGGAGAACAACAGAATTCAAATCAAAGCGGAAAAAATCTTAAGTACATAGTTCACCTTTTTAAAAGCTAATTTTTACTAATTTACTAAGTTTCTGACTACAAGCACTCGAGAGAGGCAGCAATAAACACATATACAGGGCCTTCCTGGTGGCGCAGTGGTTAAGAATCCACCTGCCGATGCAGGGGACACGGGTTCAAGCCCTAGTCCGGGAAGATCCCACATGTCGTGGAGCAACTAAGCCCGTGCACCACAACTACTAAGCCTGCGCTCTAGAACCCGTGAGCCACAACTACTGAAGCCCGCATGCCTAGAGCCCGTGCTCCGCAACAAGAGAAGCCACCGCAGTGAGAAGCCTATGCACCGCAACAAAGAGTAGCCCCTGCTTGCTGCAACTAGAGAAAGCCTGCACGTGGCAACACAGACCCAATACAGCCAAAAATAAAATAAATAAAATAAATAAATTTTAAAAACCCCATATATACGTATCAATATCTTTAAAATAATTACACAGTGAAGTGGAAAGATCGACTCATGATATGGGTGGTCAGAAGACCTGGGTGACAGACACAGCTCTGCCATATGGCTACGAGTAAGTCCCTTCCCTGCCTGGGCTAGTCAAATAATTTTCAAACTTCTTTTTTTGGTAGCCCTGGAATCCTTCATTCACATGAAATGTTATGTAGAAGCCCCAAGTGTGAAACAAATAGGAAACTGCTCTAACTGTAGGCAGTTGTTGGGGAGTAGAGTTAGAGCCAAGGAGGCATTCCCATCTGGAGTTTAAACCCCCCTGGACTAGGTCATCTCCAAGAGCCTTTCAAAGTTCTGCGTGTCCACTTTAAATGCTCTATAAGTTATAGGAACCATGCATCTATGGATTTTGATATAAAAATACAGTTAGGGTAGCACACATTCACAATGTGAATGATGAAGGAACATCGGTCCACTCAGCCCCATTTCAGGTTTTGCTCACTTCTGATGGTGTCAGAAGTCAAAGTTGGCTAAGAGGGTGTCAAATCTTTATGTGTTCACTGAGGGGTAGGTCTGATGGAAGAGTCTCCAGAAGATACATTTCTGGACACCTTAAGGGAAGTGTCCAAAAATGGAGGGAGTAAAATGGGGTTCAGTCAAATGCTCTACTATGTCAGGTAGAGATGACCCCGTATTAAAATATAAATACTTCAGGAAAGGAACAAATCTATATTTTTATTAAGTAATTCTTTAACAAGTTAGCTCCCTGGTAAGGTATTAGTAAAAACAAGAAGTTAAAGGAGGAGTGAGGCCAAGGGGGAAAGAAAGAACAAGGATAGGGAAAGGAGAGAAAGAGCTACATTTACTAAGTTCCTACACATCCTATTCATACGACAAATATTTATTTAGTGTCCACTAGGCTAGGCACTGCGAATCAGCTCTCTGTCTTCTGAGTGACTGGCTGGACTCATAGTCTGTTCTCACCATATAATGTAACCTTGAACAAGGTACAGAACCAATCTGTGCCTTGCCTATAAAACAGGACCAACAATATTTGTCTCATAAAATTGTTGTAAGAGTTCAATCAGGATTTTTATAGAGAATAGAAACTTCTGAGGCCTGATTAGAGAGTATTCATTAAAACTACTGAGGGCCTAGAGCACTTAGCTCAAGAATTCGGATTTATCTTCCTTGACAGCAGTAAGAATCTACTACAGGGTTTTAAGCAGGAAAGTGAATGGGGAAAACAACTCCAGGAGCAGCTGTGAAGGATAGGTTAAAAGACTAAAAGTACTCTTTTCTCTAAGAAATCTTTCTCCAACATTCCATCAAAACCTGCCCTTCCCAACTACTACCAATAAATCCCACAGTTCCCTAAATGCAGCTCCTTCTGCTCTCAATTCTTACTGGGGAAGGCAGATGCCAAGAAATGCAGGCAAATAAAATGTTGCTTTGGGTCTGTCTAACTGCCACAGATTAGTCTCTGAAATAAACACCTTTTGTAACAACTTCCTACTGCACCACCACCCAAAGAGTCTAAGCAGTTTTAAGTGGAATTTTGGTTTCAATTAGCTTGAATTTCAGCTTTACTCTGATTGGTTTAGAACTCCATGGGAGCAATTAAATTTCTGTGCAACTCTACAGTAGGCTAGTAGGTGAAAACTACACATAGATGATAAATTAGATGGGAAGTAGGGAGAAGCAATGTTCAGTGGTTTCCCCAGAAAAATGAACAAGTGCTATTGTCTACTAGCAGAAGAAAATCCCTATACTAAAATAACCAGGAAGATCTAGCTTTATGGTTACTGGAACAAAAAAAAAAAAAAAAAAAAGGAAAGAAAACCAGAGCAATGAATACATTCAGCCCTCAACAGACACTATAACCATGTCAATTCCATTCATTATCTTCTTTGTTTTCTTCTCCCACACCACCTTTTTGTATAAAAATACAGTATTTTTCCAAAGCCACATGCTGGTTTCATCTCAAATCACTATATATAGACAGATCAACTACGATGTTAGAGCTCTTGTAATTGAAATTAACTAGTTCATACAGCTTGATTAATGGTGCTCCGCTGGCTAGGTTAAGACCAGTTGCAGCTCTGGAAATCATATTTTAAAATAAAGTGTGATTGTACTTTTGAGAAATAAATGCTGAGTTCTTGTACTCAGTGAGCATCCTCCTATTGAGCTAAGGCCTAATATTTAATATCAAAGTGCTCAATTTTATTTTTATTTTTCAAACACCCAATTTTTCCAGGCTGGTAAAGACTCTGGGGGCTCAAGAATCATTTTATCATTTAGGTTTTGGCAGGAGAAGTTCAGTTTAGATAACACATGCGCACACGCGTACACACACACACACTCTCTCTCTCTCTCTCTCTCTCTCACCCTTCCAAGCCATATTCATCTACACAAGGCCACTTATTGCGTGGCTTATTAGTTCCATATGGGACTTGAGCTGAGCTGCATGATAGGTTTGATACAAAGCGTCTGTTACCGTGAGGGAATGTGCATTAATACAATGCTTCAACAACGTTTACTACAAGATCAACACTTTCGTGATGGGATTACAATGAATTTGACTACAAAAAGAACTGGTCGAGAGGAATTGAAAAAATAAGAAATTAAAAATGCACATATACATCAAAGACTTAACTTTAGAATTCTGGCTTATGTAGTCAAAAATCTCTATAGGACTAGTTACCAATATTTCAATTCATTTTTAAATGCTAAGGTTTCACTGACATAAAAAAAAACTAGATTAAGAGCTTAAAAAAAGGGCACCACCATGTCAAAAATAAAATCTTCCTTCCTAGAAGAAAATACAACTCTTTCAAAGATGTGGAAAAGCTACCTGAATATTTAATATGAGTAACAATATTGTTTCTTACAGTGAGTCTTGCAATATATACCTCTAAGGAAAGGATAAAAACCTGATTATGGGCTTCTAGTTGCAAGAACAACCTAAGTACTTTTCCATCCTCATCTATAAACCTTGCCAGTTTTTTTCCAAAATCGATGTTATGATGTAAACACTGGACACAGCTGAAGCCTGACATTCTGAGGTCTGAAAAGTCTAAGAGTCAAGTCTAAAAGCTCTTAAGTCTAAGAAAGGAAAAGTTTCTTCCATTCCTCCTCCCAATCATCCTATCAACTACTCTTAGAATCACAGGATTCAAGTTAGAGCTGAGTGGCACTTTTGAGAGTATTGGCCCACCTGCTCCATTCACCCTGGAAGGTAAGTGAGAGGCTAAGTGGCCTAGCCAAGGGTGAAGAGGTGGAGTCCAGGGACCAGAATCTAAGTTTGTGAGTTCTAACTGCAGGCTCTTTTCTTTATAGCATATGTTGTATTTACGAGGTACAGGTTATATTTGAGCCAAACTTATCATTATAAAATCTGTCATATTAAAAACATTTTAATTAAGATGGTCCTTTGCTTCAGATTCTTACGTTTGCCAGAAAATAACTAGAAGCACTAATAAACTGATGCAACTCCAGGGTCACCCTGGTCTGTAAGTGTGGCCTCTGTCACTGCCGATTCTTGAGTTGCTGAAGAGGATCAGTAAAGCATACTACAAATGGACAAGCAAAGTACAACTGGAAATTTGTCAAAGGCAGGTAAATTAGACCCTCGATAGCAACTGCAATCAGCTTTAACTAGTGATCATCAAAGAAAGGTTACATTCTCTGGAGGCTGAAGGCTGTGTGAGTGGACAAACTTGTGTAGGATCCATTAGAGCAGATATTCATGATGTCAGGTCCAGCAGGCTCCACCTTGGCTCCCTGCCCTCCTGTTAACAGTCCTGTGCACTCTGATTTACCCCAGGCTACCTTATATTGACCTTTGGCCAAATCTGGATTCCTGATTCCCTTGCGAGCTAAAACTGGCTCCCTAAACTGATCAAATTTAGCCATTTCTACTTCCAGTTCACCGACTTTGATGCAATCTTGTTGTTAAAAGCTGTATCAGATCAAGGAGATCACAGTCTAATAGGGCAGAGACAGTTTTCTAGAATATCTTACAAATGGAATCATAGAATATTTAGCCTCTAGTGCCTGCCTTTTTTATGTTTTTGAGATTCATTCATGTTGTTCCATGTATGAGTATATGCTCCTTTTTATTGCTGAGTAGTATTCCATTGTATGGATATACCACAAATTGTTTATCCGTATGCTGGTTGCTAGACATTTGGATTGTCTCATGTTTGGGCTATTATGAATTAAGGTGTTATAAACATTTAGGCACAGGTTTTTGTTTGGACTTGTATTTTTTATTTCTCTTGGAAACAATACCTAGGGGTGGAAATTCCGGGTTGAATGGTAGATATATGTTTAACTTTATTTTTAAAATGCCAAACTGTCTTTAAATGGCTACACAAGCTTGCATTCCCACCAGCAATGGATGAGTGTGTTAGCTGCTCTGCATCATTGCCAGGACTTGATACTGTCAGTTTTAAAAATTCTAGCCATTCTATTAAGTATGTAGTAGTGTCTCATTATAGTTTTAATTTGCATTTCCCTAATGACTAATAATATTTAGCATCCTTTCATGTGGCTTTTTTTTTTTTTTTTTTTTGCCATCTGTAGCTCTTCTTTGGGCTATCCTGTACTTTCTGTGAGCTATCACTGATGAATACATCTGATTAATATACTCTGATTATCTGATTAATCTTAATATCTTCTAATTGGAAACCCTCTAAACTAATGCCATTTCTGCTTTATCTAGCCAGAGTAGATTCTGTTTACTACACAACACAATCCTATTTGTAAAGAGGAGCCACAGGGAGTTCTTATGTGTGAAAAAGACAAAAATGAAAATTCCATTATAAGAGCAGGGATTCTTTCATAGAAACTCAGGTAAATCTAAGTGTCAGAGTTTTATTGGAATGAAAAAAGCACTTAAATCTGTTGTCATAAATTTGATTACACAAGGAGTATAGAAGCCCATTCTGGCATCTCCCTAGCAATGCACAGTGACCACAAATATCTGACATGATTATTGGTAGAAACGACCAAATTCAATTCAACAAATAATTACTGAACTCTGTGTGTGTGTGTGTGTGTGTGTGTGTGCGTGTGCGCACGCATGCACACACACGTGATTATAATGAAAAAAGAGATACGTATACGGCATTGTTTACAGTAGGGGAAATCTGGAAATAATTTGAATATATACTAGTACTTTGGCCAGGTTCTAGGTTGAATGCTGATTGTGTTAATGATAATTAAAATAATGCTACAGCTGCTAATATATTTACTGAATAATGTGCCAAGCATTACGATAAGTATTTCAGATTGTATTATTTCATTAGTTCTCACTATTACGCTCATATGGTTGAAGAAACTGAGACTTAGAGATAGAGTTAATAGACTGTAGAGCTTGAATTTGCACCCCAGCTTTGTCTGACTCTAGCACTTCGAACTCTTAACCACTTAAGAACGAAGATGATAATGGTAATACCAATAGCATTTACCATTCTTCTCGACTTGCAACCCGTGCCAGGCACGGAACCTCACTGTTTACTGCTTCATTTAATCTTCGTAATAACCCCATGAGGTAGGTCGTGTAATTCCCACTCTACACATGACAAAGTGAAAGAGGTTAAAGGAGTTGTCTGAATTTTCGCAGGGAGCAGGTAGAGGAGCTGGGATTTGAATTCAACTCTGACACTTCACATCCCAACACACAGTCTAAATACTGTTTACAAGTTGGATAGAAAAGATTGTTTTCTCATTTCTCATTTAATTCTAATACTTAGAAAGGGACTCTCAACTCTTCAGAGAAACACGTTCCTTCTCTTGATATCAGACATTTGACAACAGTTACATCTCTACTCAGCTGTTGTTCAGTTAAGCTACACATATTTAGTTGTTTAAAATCTTTGCTTGTATTAATCCCTACAGCCTCTTCATCATTCTTTATGTCTCTGAACTCCCTCCAGTTTACCTTAAATAATCTGGTAATGAGGTGCCCTAAATGGAACACAGTTTTCCAGAGTGCTTTTTTCTCTTACAAATGATTTTTTCCCCTTCAAATATTAACTTTACTGTAATATCTACTTCATGCCTTTTAAGGTTTTTTGTGTGTGTGTGGAATTCTTCTGACCTCACTTGAATTGCATTAGAGTCCAAGCCCATGCATCCATTGTTTAGTCTCTCTGGTTGATCATAAATAAATGTAGCCTCAAAAAAGGAGAAGCAAAATAAACAAAAAAAACCCCTCCCAAATGGCAATGAACTGTCAAGTGCACACTGCCCTTCCAATTGGACAGATGTTCTTACAATCTGGTCTGGAATAACTCTGCTCATCTTTTCATCTCACGATTCATTTAACAAAAAGTATAATTAATTCATTGGATACGTACTGAATATCTACTACAGGGAAGGTGTGCAAGGTATGATAAGAGTGTCATAAAGTGACTCAGCCATGGATGCCACTCTGAGGCAGTTACCTCGTAAATGAATGATAACTAAGTGAATCTAGAAGGAAAGTACAACTTTCAATGAGAGTCTGAAGGGTGGGACAATAGGCAGAATTTTAAGATGGCCTCTATGACCCTTAGCCCCAGTGTTACTCCCCTGATTATTTTATATTTATGGCAAAGGGATATTATCTGGGTAGGCCTAATCTAATCACACGAGCCTTTGAAAGCAGAGAGTTTTCTCTGGCTAGAAGCAGAAGAGAATGTTCTGAGAGATTTGCACTGTGAGAAGTGCTTGATAGGACATTATTGGTCAGAGGATGGGGGGACCATGTGAGAAGGAATGCAGGAGGCCTCTAGGAGCAGAAAGCCAGTAAAGCCTGCTCAGACCTACAGTTGCAAGGAACTGGATTCTGCCAACACTTTCAATGAGTTTGGAAGTGGATTATTCCCAAGAGTCTCCAGATCAGAGCCCAGCCTGAGCAACACCTTGATTTTGGCCTTGTCGGCCCCTGAGCAGAGACCGGATGAGCCCACTCAGACTTCTGACCTGCAGAACTGTGAGGTTAAAAAATGCATGTTGTTTAAGCTGCTAAATTTGTGGTAATTTATTATGCAGCAACAGAACACTAATACAGGTGGAAAAGATTACATCTACCTTTTACTTGAAGATACTTGGAGCGAATTCGTGGGGAGAATGTGGCCTGAGCAGTTCCTTGACGAACAGGTAACATTTCTGTGTATCTACTATGTGTCAGGCACAAAGGGATAGCTCTACACAAGGACACAGAGGTTTTAGATAGCAAATAATATTTTGAACATTAAACACGTGCTGGGACATACTTTAAGCGCTCAAGGGGAAGGCGTCTGAGACACTGAAGAATTATCCCTAACTTTATTTTGAGGAGTCTGAACTTTTATTCTCCAGAGACTATGGTTCTCTAAAATATTTTGCAAGATCCTGTCAGGCTAAGAGCCAAATGTGGATGTTCAAGTTTATGGAAGACACACTGAAAAACTAAAAAATACATGAATAACTAGTTCAGAACAGGATGAAATCTTTGGTTGTTAAAGCAAAGCACAGCATTAAGTGACCTTGTTTATCAAACTGGGAAAGCACACCAGGTTGTATATAATAATCTTTTTCAAGTATAATGGTCATAAGTCAAAAATTACAATATAAATAAAATAAGGCTATTCACTACTACCATAGTTAATTAATACAAATTAGATAAGAGAAAGAGTTAAGAGCTATAAAAATTGGGGAAAAAGAGGTAAAATGATCCATTTTTAGAGATGATATGATTACACATTTAGAAAATCCAAGCAAACCAACTGAAGATTCATCACAAATTCAGTAGAAAATTTAAAAACAAAAATCAGTAGTCTTCCTTTATATAAATAATATTGAATCAGACTATTACATGGTGCTAGTTTAAACAGCAACAAAGATAAAATACCTAGAAACAAAAATAACCAAATGGTGAGATCCATATGATGAAAACCTTAATATCCTATTAAGGGACGCAAAAGAAGATCTTAATAAGTGGAAATTCACCCTGTTCTTGGATAGGAAGATTTGTTACTAAAAAATGACATTTTTCTATAAACTAATCTATAAATTTATTATGATACTAGTAGATACCAATAGGATTTTTTAGAACTAGATAAAGTATTGCAATGTTCACTTTTGTTTTGGTAAATAAAAACAATTCTATAGCATTTTCTATATGCTAGGCCCTGTCTTAAGTACTATACAAATACTAACTCATGCAATCATCATCGTAAGAACTGTAACAAAGCAGGTACTATTATTGTCCCCATATTATAGATGAAGAAACTGAGATACAGAAAGAGTAAATAATTTGCTCCCATACACCTTACACAATACCTACAATAAGACTATGTTAATAGCACAGATCTATTTTATTTATCATTAAATGCCTGCCAACTAACATTATGCCAGGTGCATGGTAATTAATAAACTTTTGGGGGGAATTGAGTTGCAGACTGCAGGGGTGAAATCCAAATTTGCTTATTTGATTTACGGAGAAATCTCCATGGGAAAAACTTTCTTGAAGTGTTGGGACCTAAGCCATAATCTGACAAAAATGAGCTGAGCCAAACTGGGCAGTAAATAGTAGGAAGAAAGGCAAATCAGTGGAGATGGAGGAAAGAATCTAAGTGAAACTCACAGGCAGGTAAGTGCATTAGATGAATGTATGTGTATATGTATGTGTGTGTGTGTGTGGGGGGGGGGTGTCGAGGGGAAGAGGAGCAGATTGGCCAAGGAATCATTTTATTTAATTTCTCACAATAGAGTGTGAATACAATTTTCTTCTGGACAAAGTGCATTGAAAATAAAGTTTATATAGTGTGTTAATCATCTAAGCAGGCATGAACAATTTTGGACAACTGTCCCAAAAAAAAGATACAAAAAAAAATCAGCACAAATTTTAGATTGTGTTAAAATTTCCATCAAGAGATTTGGTAAATGAGAGCTCCATTTGCTATTTAAATATTGCTCTCTGGCACTATTAGTTAATAATCTTTGAACAGGTTATGACACAAAACCACCCCATCAAACCAATTGGCTGTTCCAAGGACTATTCCAAGGTTATTAAACCACATGATCTTCTATCTTCAAACTGCCACTTTCACATTAACTACCTAGCTAACTTCCAAAATTCTTAAATCAAAAATAATCTAATAAAAAGCCAATTTAATATATATGAAGTGGTAATGGAGAGGAACTAAAAAGTGAAAAGGTCTTGGGTTGGAATTCCAGGTTTGCAAGTTAACACCTTTGTGACCTTGAGCAAGTCACTTAACCCCTCTGAACCTCTGGTTCCTCATCCACATAATACATGTAACAACATCTGCTTCAGAGTTATTGTATGGAATAAATAAAATAATGTATGTAAAACTCTCAACACAGTCTGTGAGTTATAAGTATCTTACAGTTGTTAGTTCTCATCCCCTTTCCTCAACAGCTATTCCTAAGAACAATACTGTTTTTTTACACTTAACCATTAATGCTGTACCTTATTTTTCTGCTTCATTCATTACTAGTTTTTCTCCTAACTTCCTTTAGTGAAGGCTATATGTTGTTATTTTTGGTCTCAACTGAATCAGACATGTCTTATATGTAACATTCTATAACAGGGGTCCCCAACCCCTGGTATCGGTCCGCAGCCTGTTAGGAACCGGGCCGCACAGCCCGAGATGAGTAGCGGGTGAGTGAGTGAAGCTTCACCTGCTGCTCCCCATCACTCCCCATCGCTCGCATTACCACCTGAACCATTGCTTGCATTACTGCCTGAACCATTTCCCTCCGCCCTGCCCCACCTGCGGAAAAACTGTCTTCCATGAAACCGGTCCCTGGTACCAAAAAGGTTGGGGACCGCTGTTCTATACCCTTAAAAGACAGGACTCACCAAAAAGAAAACATCCAAGGTAAGTGACATATTCACAACATTCTGAAGATAAGAAATGCCAAAGGGCTGAAGTAAGGGGATGGGAAAATTGGCAGAAACAGAAAAGTGGGGTGACAGTGTAGGGTTATCAGGAAGAAAGCGTAAAACAACAGGAGGTAAAGGGCAGAATTACGTTCTGAACCTAAGTCCATCAGTGTGTGTGTATTTATTTATCTAACTTGTATGAATATATACATTCCAAACAGAATTTGAGCTAGATATAAACTAGCTACAGTAATAAGACCTAGTCTACTCCTTTTTGTTCCACCTTCAGTCTTGTATAGGCACAAAGAAGACAACCAGATGGAATCATGTATGCATTCTGCCAATAGATACTGAACACCTTCTATGCGCTAGGCCATGGGTTGGAGTTATAAAATAAAGAAGAGGCAGCTCCTGCTTTCCGGGTAATAATAATATAATGGAAAAGACATTTAAAAATCAGAAACATAAATATGTTGAAGAATAATAAATATCACATTAGAGAAAATTATAGGAACACAGAGGAAGGACGCCTAACCAAGTCTAGGGGAGACAAGTATGTTTGGAAAGGAAGTGATAAGGAAGTAATAACCTATATGGCCACACAGTGCAAGCTGGATTTTATTAGGTGAAAGAGTAGGGAAACAGTATTCCAAATAGAGGAAACTGTGTGCATAAAAGCACAGAAGCAAGAGAGAACATGGGAAACAGCACACAGTTTGGTATGGGAAAGACGGGATGAGATTAGGGTAAAACATGGTTATTATATGAGCAGCGGCCTAGAAAGGAAGACCATAAGCAAGCTTCCAAGTTCTGAGTGCCCCAAAGAAGTAACCAGCATATCAGATGTTCAGGATTAGGTGTGATGGAGAGTTGAACAGTTAAACAGCTCCAAAGAAGGAATGATGGTTTTACACAAGGAGGGAAAAGTAATGGTCTGGAGAAATGTACAAACTACCCATCCCTCCCTCCCTCTTTATCACCTTCTTGCTCTTGTGGAGTGTCAAAAAACAAGTCTCCGATGGAAGGGGCTCAAGTTTCAGTTAACACAAAGAGAAGGAAAGCGTTTTATAGCTACTAGGGGTTTGCAAGGGGATGAAAGCACTGTCTCAAGAGTCTGGAGGCTCTTGCTCGGGCGAGGATGTCCTTGAGGTCCACTGAGCAGCACCAAAGGCTTCACTTGGGTGAGACTGTCCCACTGTGTTCAACAGAACTGTGGAGAAGTCCCTGGTTAAGGCACCGTCAGGAGCCTGCTCTAGTGAGGGCTACTGGAACTCTCTGAAGCAGTTTAAACAGTTGACTAAAGGACGGCACTGCCTCAGGGTATCTGTAACAGTCCTCAAGGTTCTAGTTTGTGGAATAGCTTGTTGTGGGCAAAGCTTGATACAAGGTTTACACCTAGATAATGTAAGAGCCCTGGTCAGGCACAGAACCATATGGAGTAGAGCATAACCTTAGAAGACACTTGCTTTTACCTTTTCAAAGAACAGTCCCATTTTCTACGGCATCTTTGACAATCATCTAGCTTTAGTATGTACACCTCTAATGACTAGATACTTAATTCATCCCAAGCTTTCCATTTCATTGTTGGGTAGTTCTGATAAAAGATATTATTTCTCATATGAACTAAGAACTCCCTCTTTCTGATTCCTACCTATTTGTATTAATCTAATCCATCAGCAAGGTTTAATTTTACTCCTTCTTCCCCTGACAGCCTTTGAAATATGAAGATAGCAATCTTCTTCTCTTGGACATACCCTTTACTTACGTTCTTGAGTTGTTTAGAGTAACTACATATGTAACATACATTTTTCCAGGATTATCAATAACTTCCATTACAATTTTGATCTCTATCAGGTCGTTAAAAAGCCATGTTAAGTAATCTTTAACAGAGAAGGGAGCCTTGATTTCCCAATGAATCCTTGCTTTGTCTGTGTCTCACTCAGTGCTGCAATATGTGAGAACACCAGCTTTTTAATTTTCTTGCTGAGGTGTGTCCTATGTCAAAACCTTCCTAGCCTCACTCACATTATGCTGTAGCCTTTCATGTACTCTACAATCCAAACACCTAAAAATACTTGCCATTCCTTAAATAAGCCTCAGATCTTGATTCTTTGATACAGCTATGGCTTTGTCATGCTATTCCTTCAGTCTGGAAGGTCCATCCTTCCAGGAAGGTCTCCATCTCTGGCTTATCTATCAAAATCTTACCCTCTCTTCAGGTATAGTCCAAATGTTATACACTGAAAAGCTTTCCCTCATTGAACCAGTAAGAAGAAAAATGGATATCATTTAGTGTTCAGCTTCTATGTGCCAAGCTCTTTGCCATATCCTTTAATACTGTATCTTATTTAAAGTTTATAAACCCTCAAGGTATTACAGATGTCCCTTGGTATCAGTGGGGTATTGTTTCCAGGAACCCTGCAGATACCAAAATCCAAAGTTGCTCAAGTCCCTACATGGGCCCACCGTATCCACGGATGCCAAACTCGTGGACGAGGTGGGCCGACTGTATTTAATCTTTGCTTCACAGATGATGATACAGGTTCAGAGTGTTAAGCAATTCCTAAAGGTTACACAACTGATAAAACCAATAAAACTCTAGTCTATCTGATTTAAAGCCATGAATATCAAATAACGCTGTTCCCAGGATACTGTTTTTATAACATGGATATTATGGATAAACATTACAGAGTGACAGAGCCAACTTTCTAATCTACTTCCCTCCCTATTTTCACAAAATAAATTTATGAACTGTCTCAGAAGGTAATACATTCCTCATCAAATAGTTTTAAGGAGCACAAGGAGTATCTCTTAGGAATACTGCAGAAAAATGTTGGAAATTAGAGGAAATGTCTCTGATCTCTAGGTTTTGTGACTCTCTGGATTTTAATTCTTGACAGGAAAAGACAAACAGTCAAAAAGCCTGGTTGTGGCTTTGAGACATTCACTAGCTGTATTTGGATCTCATTCTCCTACTGTTGGAAATGTAACAAAATCAGGCTGAATTTGGTTAAAATAAAAAGAATATTTTAAAGTTCACTGGTTTCTTATACCTTTAAAAAACCTTCCTTCATTTAAAAACTTCTTTTGGGGACTTGTGGGTTAAGATGGAAGATTGAAACATACACATTTACTTTTTTTTTTTTAATTTTTATTTATTTATTTATTTTTGGTTGCGTTGGGTCTCCGTTGCTGTGCGTGGGCTTTCTCTAGGTGTGTCGAGTGGGGGCTACTCTTTGCTGTGGTGCGCAGGCTTCTCATTGCGGTGGCTTCTCTTGTTGCGGAGCACGGGCTCTAGGGCACGCGGGTTTCAGTAGTTGTGGCACTTGGGCTCAGTAGTTGTGGCTCGTGGGCTCTAGAGTGCAGGTTCAGTAGTTGTGGTGCATGGGCTTAGTTGCTCCGTGGCATGTGGGATCTTCCTGGATCAGGGCTCGAACCCATGTCCCCTGCATTGGCAGGCGGATTCTTAACCACTGCACCACCCGGTACATTTACTTTTGCAACCTCCCAAAACTCCAATAACATGTCAGTAATGGGGTTTTCTATCTTTATGATTCCATTGTTTCTAATGAGAAGACAGTAATGTTTTAAATTATTATCCACTGTATGTATCGTGCTTATATGTAAATACAACAAAGAGAGAGAATAGGAAAGGTTATAATAGCAACAAAATTTTGGAAGCTGAAAAGCAGATGGATGAGTGGTAACTAAGCTGACTTTAAAAAGTTGAATTCTAAGCCAGAAGAGGGGGGTTGAGAGGTGATGTGAGCTATAATTCAGTAACAACCATAAGGCTCAGGAATTGGTGACCCCCAAGTACTTTTTAAAGTGGCAGTAAAACTGGAATTAAAGAACAGAAAACTGGGTGATCATTTTGCAGTGTATACAAACAGTGCATCATTATGTTATGCACCTGAAACTGATATAGTGTTGTATGTCACTTACATCTCAATTCAAAAAAAGAAACAAACCAGGAAGACTAGTTGAAAATCTGTAAGACAATTATATTTCCAGATCTCCTCCCAACTCCACAGAGTCAGGCAACAACCACTCTTACACCTTGGCAAATAAACTAGAATTTTATTCTTTGGAGAGGGAAACATCAACACAATTAAGGGCAAAGGCACTGTACTGAAAACAAGGTGATTAAATGAATGTATGCATAATAAACGCTGTGACCTCCAGTCCTCTTCCCCTCCACTCTGCTTCCAGAACACAGGCAAATACTCCACGGTGGGTAACTGAGAGATCCTAGACAAGCCCAAGAGGAAGGACCTAAGTAGAATGACATCAGGTGTGTTCCCCAATGAAAAGAGCGGAGCCAAATTACCCTACAGTGAACCCCACAGTTAACAACCTCTATCCACATATGAAGAGCTTCCAATGTTTTCTAGTCCTCTCCTCTTAAAAAGAAATATGCAATCAAGTATCACCAAACTTAAGAAAAGCCTCTAAGGCAAATGATAGTATCAAGATCAAACCAAAAACAGAAACAAGAATAACAATTTTAGGGGCTTCCCTGGTGGCGCAGCAGCTGAGAATCTGCCTGCCAATGCGGGGGACATGGGTTTGAGCCCTGGTCTGGGAGGATCCCACATGCCACGGAGCGACTGGGCCCGTGAGCCACAATTGCTGAGCCTGCGCGTCTAGAGCCTGTGCTCCGCAACAAGAGAGGCTGCACTAGTGAGAGGCCCACGCACCACGACGAAGAGTGGCCCCCGCTTGCCGCAACTAGAGAAGGCCCTCGCACAGAAACGAAGACCCAACACAGCCATAAATAAATAAATAAAAATTTAAAAAAAATTTTAAAAACCATTAATATGCTCAGATGGATAAAAGAAGATACTACACACATGACGCTATTCAGAGAAAAAGAGTTCTTAACAATTTAAAATATGAAAGTGAAATATGAAAAACAAAAAATAGAAGGGCAAGACATAAAGTTAAGGGAATCTCTGAGGAGTTAGAAGAAAAAGACAAAGAGATGAAAAACAGGAGAAAAGAGATAAGAACATTAGAGGATCAGTATGGGAGATCAAACACCTAAATATAATGTAGCCTAGAAAGAGAAGAGAAAATAAAGAAGAAATCATCAATGAAATAATTCAAAGAAATTTCCCAGAACTTAATGACATGAATTTTCAGACTAAAAGGATCCACTGAGTACCTAGCACAATGGATAAAAATAAACTCAAAGGCCCATCAGTCTGAAATTTTAAAACACTGAGGAGTTCTTACAAATTTCCAGAAAGAAAACAAAGCAAAGCAAAACAAAATAAGTAAATAGATCACATTCAAAAAAAGGGGAATCAAATATCTTTAGGTTTCTCAAAAGTAACACCAGAAGTTAAAACATAATGGAGCAATGACTTGAAAATTCTTTAAAAAAATCTATATCTATATACATATATATATAGATATTTTTTTCCAGCCTAATTCCATACCCAGCCAAAAAAGAATAAAGATATTTTTATATTTACAAAGTCACTAAAATTTACCTCTTCTCAGGAAGCTATAGGAGGATATTTGCCAACAAAACAAGAGAGTACACTGAGAAAGAGGAAGACATGGAATCCATTTGAGAAATGGATTTCAACATAAGAGAAGTGATGGGAATCCCTAGGATTATAGTAAAGGCATAGAGACTGGAGCATGTCAGAAGGCTTCAGGAGAGATTTCTTCCAAAGATTAAATTGACTGAATACCTGACAAGTAACAGATTGTACATCTGATATGTCTGAACATTTTGAAAGGAGATTTAGATAACTGGTGGAGAATTTGGGGTAGAATTAGCTATAAGCATATTGAAAACTAATCAGAGTAAAAATAAGAGAATCATAAACTTCAAAGAAACCAAAAAATATTAGGTAGGAAAAAAGTAATCATAGTATACTGCATTCTTATCTATGAGGGAAATTTACATAGAACTGGTAATTTAAATACTAACCTATATTGGTAGAATGGAATATAGCTGCAGTAAAGAGGTGGTGAAAGGGAGCTAAATTCTCCTCCTTCACTGAAGGAATCACTGGTAATCCTAAAACAAAACCCAAGAAGCATCAATACTGTCAGGTTATTTAGTTATCTGGAGGCAAATACTAAGAGAATCTGTTAAAATTATAGAAAAGTGGTTGCCTTTGGGGAACAAGGAGAAATACTATTTTTCATAATAAACCTTATGGAACTATTTGACTCTTTAACAGCATGTACAATTTTTATAAAACTAAAAACAGTATTAATGGTCCAGAACTCCACGGCTGAGTTATCTAAAGACACAATCCCTTCCCCTCTATTTTCAGAGTTTCAAATGGCATCATGTCACACATCCTGGTGAGTTGGTAACAATCTGCCTAATATTGCCACTAGTTGAACTACACACAAGGGCAGTAATTTACTACTACATCTGAAGTAATTAAATAAAAGTGTCAGTGAAAGACAAACTATTAGAAAATGCTGATAACACTTTGAAAACATTTGTCAGCTCTCTGTTTAACTAGAAGAGAAAAAGGTACTCAATAACTTATAACAACTTATTACCAAAGGAATAGTTTTGGGGAAAATGCTCACTCACTGCATAATTTCTCTTAAATCTAACTCCACTTCTCAAAGCCCTGCATTATCTTCCTAGACACATGCCAAGCCCAGCACATTTATAAGTGAAGACAGTAATTTCATTTGATACAAATGTGTACCCCCCTCTCCTTTTAAATGGCAAGTTCTTCCTTTCAGTGTTGAATTCTTAGTCCTTAATCCACAGAGGAAGGTCATGATTCTTTTTGTCTTCTAGGTACAAACCTTTCCTGAGTCCATTTTTCGTGCTGGGCACTGTGTTAGGATAAAGGGATGAGTAAGCTTTGGTCTCTCATCCTTAAAGAGTTTATTAGTCTAGTAGGGGAGACACACACAATATATAACAACAGAAATGTAAAAATATTGATATATTTGACTGAGGTTTTTTTTTTTTTTTTTTTTTGGCCGTGCTGTGTGGCTTGTGAGATCTTAGTTCCCCGACCAGGGATGGAACCCGGGGAGTCCTAACCACTGGACTGCCAGGGAATTCCCAACTGAGTTTTTCTTTCTTTTTTTTTTTTTTAAGTTCTGCAGAGAGAACAGATGATGAACAACAACTCTGTTCAGGAGGGTAAAGAAAGGCTTCATAGAAGACAAGACTGCAGAGCTGTACAGTGGAGACTGAATGGAAGTTTAGCACATGGATGACAGGAGGAGATATCAGGCAAAGGGGGTAAAAGGGGGTAAAAAACCAAAAGTGGAAGGTGGGCCTCACCTCAGTGAAGCAGTTCAGCTTTCCTGGCATAAAGGGCCAGTAGCTGGGGTTTTGGGGTAAGTGGCAGCAGAAGGTGAGGCTGAAAAGGGAGGAAGAAGACAGATCATGTGAAGCCTTTGGCATGCTAAAGTGTCCTTTCATTTTTGTTTTTGAGGGGGAAGGGTTGTGGGAAGGTAGCCTGTGGAAACTATTTGAAGGTTTTAAGCAGGTGGTTGACAAGAACAGATTTGCAAGGCTTACCCCCCGACCCACCCCGTTGTTTTTTCATTATAAGAGTGCTTACATGAACACCAAGTATCTGAGCAGGGACTCTACCTTGGAGACAACAGAGAATCACTTAACAAAAACTATCCACTGGGAAACCACAGGGGCACTAAAATGGTGTGACCAATGCCATTACTGGCCTATAAACTTTAAACAAATGCCAAGTAATATCAGAGTTCAGAGGACAGTACTGGACTGAACCAGGTCCACTGTAGTGACCACGTACTCAACAGCATAGAAAAGAATTTATTCTGTCCACCTCCAGGACTGTTATAAGGATCAAATAAAATAATGTACATAAAGGTCTTCTGATAAAGTATCCCGATCCTTCATTTATAAACTGTATGACTTTGGGTAAGGTGTTTAAGTTTTCTGAGCTACAAAGTCCTCATTTTTAAAGTGGAGACAATTCCTTCTATCTTATAGGGTCTCATGAGGACTGAAGTGCCTTGTCTGATACACAACACTTGTAAGAGTATCTTACGCATTTACATTGGCTTAGGGAATATCAACTGGTCAGCTATGCAGTCATTAAGTATTCACTGAGGAGATGAAGTGTAGAGTCCTGATTAGTCAGAATTCCTTGGAAAAATAAGCAAAACTGGAACAAAAATTTAAAAATACCACCATATTGTTCACAATCAAGTCAACTTGAGAACACAGCAACCAGTATCTGTAAGTTTAAAGATTTCTCCAGAATCTCATGCAGGAATTAACCAAGAATATGTTTGACTTTCTCACTGGCATTCCTATGTACCCACACACACTCACAAGCATGTGTGCATGTGCATGCAGAAACATTAGGACTCACTAAGGAAAAATAAATCTCGCACACTTGAAAATTAAGGAACTGCATAGGCAGCAAATCTCTGGGTGAAGGTGATCCAGTGGGTTATACAAGCCAATAATTTATGTCAGGGCTTCACAAAATGTTAGACACTAGGAAAGGAACCAAAATAAGTCAAATTACATCAATAAAAAGGTATGACTAGCTGTGCTGCCTGGGCTATATGCTATATCTTGCTATAAACAGAAATGGCTAGAATTTGGATGACTAACTAAACAGAGCAATAATAAAAACAAAGCACACTATAATAGTTGCTGCTAGATCCACAACCTTGGGGATCAATGAAATAATGCCTGTTGCCTTATATACACAATCTCGTGGGTTTTGTTTTTTTGGGAAAAATAAGTTCAGATCATTTCTAAACCAGCAATTTGTCTGCCTAGGTTTTGTTAAGTCTGTTATGGTTACAATAAAATATGATCTTTCATATTAAATCACTTATGACCTTGGTAAAATATTGCTTTATATTAACTGACTCTTGGGACACTTTAATTTTATGAAACATGCACTTTAGTTTTCCAAAGTCTGAAGGCAAAAGTAGATATTCCAAGTCTACTACATCATGTTAACAAACCATCAAAGATCTGGGAATACATAGGAAAAAAATACACCAAGCCTCCATCTAATTAGTTTCAAATATCAAAGGATGCCTGCAATTAAAAACAATATACAGCCAATACTTTAAATCCTTAAACATACAAGGAACAGGTCTGATTGGCTTCCTGGATTCATGTCTCCATGCCCACGGTCAGTCCATGGCAGAAGGTTACCAAAGTAAAAGGTTGTGGGAAAATTCAACACCCACTTTAGGGCAGAGGTCAGCAGCTTTACAGATGTGTGATGACAAGTATTTCTGGTATATATGGTTAACAGAACTAAAGAAAGATTACAGCTCATGGATTAAGGTAGTGCATCCACAGTTCAGAAATGTGTCTTATATCATTCCAGTAAGAGGCTCAAATTTTAAATTGCAAATATGTAACTAGGAGGTAAAGTCACCTTTGTATTACTGAGGGAATGGGACTTTCAGTTCCCTGGAACTGTGTGGGAAAGCAGATTTTGGTGGCGCATCAAACTTGGGGGCTCGCAAGGCTGTAACACAGCAGCGTGAGGACACCGGGCGTCAGCAGGCACATGGTCTCTGGCAGGTGGTGGAAGGTCATGAATATTTGCTGGTAAACGAGTTGGGAAAAAGGGCCTAGAAATATGACAGTGACAAACCTGCCTACTTTTGACATTTGGTCACAGGCCCTGAAGCTGACAAATGCTAACGGTGCCATTGGCTGCCACTGACATAAGTAACATGAATTGCCAATGCCCAGCTTTGAGTGGTTTCCTCTGTAGCAGACAAGCAGAAATATATATAATGAAGTCGCATATAGAGTGAAAAAGAAAATCTGATTTTTAAAAGAGTATTATATTTTGCTTCTTATATCTGACTAAACCCCAATGCTACTCAAAGTGCCAATATGCATTAAATAAGGAGCTTGTGCTGGAATATAACTAAACACAGTGCTTCTTTCATTGTCTTGATATGAAAAAAAAATTGCACCTGGACTAAGTAGTGTGTTTATTGACATAGCTGACTTACATTTGGTACAAGTTCCTTACTTTTGCTGCAGACTGGTAACGTGCTGGTCTGGAGAACACACTTTGAGTAGCACTGCTATAGACAACCTTGGCACATTTTCTACCCTAATGATATTCTTCTAAGTAAAGTAAGTTAGAAAATTATCACATTCTATTAGAAGTGGAGGGTGGGGAGGCAGAAAAAGAGCTAACATTTATTATTATCATGTTCCAAGGTTTTAAAATACATTATTTAACCTTTACAATAACCCTGTATTGGCAGTAGGTGCTAAATTTATCTGAAGTCATGAACTGGTATGGAAGCCATAAAATGTGTCCCTTAGATCTTCTGCAGCAGGGTATATACGTGCAGGCTGATGGCTCCAGCTGCTGCACCTCTGGACCCTCACTGCATTCATGCCAAACTTCCTACAGGCTGCTCCCAGCCAATGACTGTGCACAGCAATGCTGCTGAGGTAGGCCCACTTCGGTGAAACGTGCGACTCCTCCAATGGGTAACTTTGGCTTGAAGATTTCCCATCAACCTGGATGAACCTTTCTTAGAACTGAGTTGCAGTCCAAGAATCTTCCTACTTAGTTCTCCTTCCTTCCCTCTCTCCTTCTACAAGTATCATATCTGCATTGCAGTCTGAAGGCTCTTCCCACCTTCCTCCACTCCCTCTTTCAATGAATCGTTTGTCCATCTAATCCCCCCTTGAAGTCTGCTTCTTGTTAAATCCAAACTAATGCAGCTCTAGTAAATGTGGGTACTAGTATTGAACCATGTGATTATTTGGGGGGGGAAGAGAATGTTAATATAAAATTAAATACAGTGAGTCTAAGACATTGTGTTTTACTCACAGTAGAGAAAGTTTGATACAAGTAGCAAACTAAAAAGGCTGCCACTGCCTAACTTTCTCTTTCTGCACCTGGGATAATAACACACTAAGAGGCTTCCCTGGTGGCGCAGTGGTTAAGAATCTGCCTGCCAATGCAGGGGACGCGGGTTCGAGCCCTGGTCTGGGAAGATCCCACATGCCACGGACCAACTAGGCCCGTGAGCCACAACTACTGAGCCTGCGCGTCTGGAGCCTGTGCTCCGCAACAAGGGAGGTCGCGATGGTGAGAGGCCCGCGCACTGCGATGAAGAGTGGCCCCCGCTTGCCGCAACTGGAGAAAGCCCTCGCACAGAAACGAAGACCCAACACAGCCAAAAATAAATATAAATAAATAAATAAATTTATTAAAAAAAAAAAAAAAAAAAAAAACACACTAAGAGTGAGGACCAAAGGTGGAAGGTAATGATGTTGACAGTAAGACGAATAGAAGTGTATGTGCTAACAGATTTGCCAAAGTGCCACTTCTTGGTATTATTTACTTCATATTACCAGTTTTGAAAAAGCAGTAATAGCAAAAACCCAAAGCAAAACAAAGGGTACCATGTTGCTGCCATAGGCCCTGAAGGCAGTAGTTTATGGATTCCTCAAATGGAAAGTCACATTAGCAACTTTGCCAATTGTCTCAAATGCATATGCTGATGAATGGAAACGGAGAGATATTTACTGAATATCTCTCTTGGTTAAGGCAGTTTGGTGGGGAATTCATCAGAATAGTTATATTTTATATACACGTGGACTAATTTTCATAGGGGCATCTTCTTGTATAACCCCTCACCCACCAGAGCCTAGTACAGTACATTCAATTATACTTTTTGGCCATCATATTCAAAAGGCACACAAAATTCTGTATATATTCTGAGCTCCAAATTAAAATTAGAAGGAGATTATATGCAAGTAAGATATTAACTAACTTTTAAAATAAATGGTATTATGTATATTTTCATGGCTATGTTTTAGAGAGGGAGAGAGAATAAAAATGACAACATAATAATGAATGTCTTTGCTTTTCACATCTTCCACATCTTACCAGAGTAAAAGATCATGGACCATTACTAAAAGCTTTGCATTCACTTGTACTCTTAAATTCAGATATTAATAACTCCTTTATAGAAATAAATAAAAAAGCACTGATGGAAGATGTAAAGTGCATTAGTGTTCATGTTATCTCTCCCAGTATGAATTTAATGGGTATCTTAATAAGGAGATATAAACTAATGTCACTGATAAGGAAATCACATCATTTAGTAGCCTCCAGTGTACTTGATGGTGACATCTGAGTGGAATTACTATAAAGCAGATGATGAATTAGTGTTGGGGCAAAGGGACACATAAATGTGCCTCAGAGATGAAACAATTATATTCTATATCATAAGTTAAAAGTCAACTCAAAAGACAGTATAGTCAGTCTTAAAGTGGGCTAACCAATTTGGCTAACCCACTGCTCACAACAACTTGCTGAAGCTAAGCTGTTTGGATAGCTGGGCCACAGGCTTCCTTGGCTGTAATAACCTGAAAGTAACATTTACATGTTTTAAGTCTCTTTTAATCTCCTAAATACCATGAAGTGATGTTTATCAGATTTTAAGACACAGGCACATTCTGCTCAGATGATTTCACTCTCAGGGGACCTTATTATGAAGCCTTATTAAAAGAAGGCGAAGGTTCACAAGCCTTTAGGAAGAATCCTAAGTGACATTACAAACTAAATGTAAAATAATCTTTTTTGGCTTAGCTAGATAAAGTAATTTCCTTTTAGTGCGTAGTTTAGTGGTCATAGATCAGTAAACTATGGATAAAGTGACCACCACAATTAATATATCAAAAATGTAGACACTGGAGATTGGTTCAAGATGGCGGAGTAGAAGGACGTGTGCTCACTCCCTCTTGTGAGAGCACCAGAATCACAACTGACTGCTGAACAATCATCGACAGGAAAACACTGGAACTCACCAAAAAAGATACCTCACATCCAAAGACAAAGGAGAAGCTGCAGTGAGACAGTAGAAGGGGCGCAATCACAATAAAATCAAATCCCATAACTGCTGGGTGGGTGACTCACAAAATGGAGAACAATTATAGCACAGAAGTCCACCTACTGGAGTGAAGGTTCTGAGCCCCACATCAGGCTTCCCAAGCTGGGGGTCTGGCAATGGGAGGAGGAATTCCCAGGAATCAGACTTTGAAGGCTAGCAGGATTTGACTGCAGGACTTTGCCAGGACTGGGGGAAACAGAGACTCCACTCTTGGAGGGCACACACAAAGTAGTGTGTGCATGAGAACCAAGGGGGAAGGAGCAGTGACCCCATAGGAGACTGAAACAGACCTACCTGCTAGTGTTGGAGGGTCTCCTGCAGAGCCAGAGGGCAGCTGTGGCTCACCCTGCAGGGACAAGGACACTGGCAGCAGAAGTTCTGGGAAGCACTCCTTGGCGTGAGCCCTCCCAGAGTCCCCCATTAGCCCTGCCAAAGAGCCTGTAGGCTCCAGTGCTGGGTTGCCTCAGGCCAAACAACAACAGGGAGGGAACTCAGCCCACCCATCTGGCAGACAAGCGGATTAAAGTTTTACTGAGCTCTGCCCACCAGAGCAACAGCCAGTTCCACCCACTCTCATCAGGAAGCTTGCACAAGCCTCAACCACCAGAGGGCAGACAGCAGAAGCAAAAAGAACTACAATACTGCAGCCTGTGGAACGAAAACCACATTCACAGAAAGATAGACAAAATGAAAAGGCAGAGAACTATGAACCAGATGAAGGAACAAGATAAAAACCCAGAAAAACAACTAAATGAAGTGGAGATAGGCAACCTTCCCGAAAAGAATTCAGAATAATGATAGTGAAGATGATCCACGACCTCGGAAAAAGAATGGAGGCAAAGATCGAGAAGATGCAAGAAATGTTTAACAAAGACCTAGAAGAATTAAAGAACAAACACCTAGAAGAATTAAAGAACAAACAAACAGAGATAAACAATCCAATAACTGAAATGAAAAATACACTAGAAGGAATCAATAGCAGAAAAACTGAGGCAGAAGAATGGATAAATGACCTGGAACAGAGTGGTGGAATTCACTGCCACAGAACAGAATAAAGAAAAAAGAATGAAAAAAAATGAAGACAGCCTAAGAGAACTCTGGGACAACATTAAACACAACAACATTCCCATTATAGGGGTCCCAGAAGGAGAAGAGAGTGAAAGGACCCGAGAAAATATATGAAGAGATTATAGTCGAAAACTTCCCTAACATGGGAAAGGAAATAGCCACCCAAATCCAGGCAGCGCAGAGTCCCAGGCAGGATAAACCCAAGGAGAAACATGCCGAGACACACAGTAATCAAACTGACAAAAATTAAAGACAAAGAAAAATTGTTAAAAGCAACAAGGGAAAAACAACAAATACCATACAAGGGAACTCCCATAAGGTTAACAGCTGATTTCTCAGCAGAAACTCTACAAGCCAGAAGGGAGTGGCATGTTATACTTAAAGTGATGAAAGGGAAGAACCCACAACCAAGATTACTCTACCTGGCAAGGTTCTCATTCAGATTCAATGGAGAAATCAAAAGCTTTACAGACAAGCAAAAGCTAAGAGAATTCAGCACGACCAAACCAGCTCTCCAACAAATGCTAAAGGAACTTCTCTAGGTGGCAAACACAAGAGAAGAAAAGAACCTACAAAAACCATAACAATTGAGAAAATGGTAATAGGAATGTACATATCCATAATTACCTTAAACGTGAATGGATTAAACGCCCCAACCAAAAGACACAGGCTCGCTGAATGGATACAAAAACAAGACCCATATATATGTTGTCTACAAGAGACCCAACTTCAGACCTAGGGACACATACAGACTGAAAGTGAGGGGATGGAAAAAGATATTCCATGCAAATGAAAATCAAAAGAAAGCTGGAGTAGCAATACTCATATCAGATAAAATAACTTTAAAATAAAGAATGTTACAAGAGACAAGGAAGGACACTACATAATAATCAAAGGATCAATCCAAGAAGAGATATAACAATTATAAATATATATGCACCCAACACAGAAGCACCTCAATACATAAGGAAAATGCTAACAGCTATAAAAGAGGAAATCAACAGTAACACGATAATAGTGGGGGACTTTAACACCTCACTTACACCAATGGACAGATCATCCAGACAGAAAATTAATAAGGAAACACAAGCTTTAAATTACACAATAGACCAGATAGATTTAATTGATATTTATAGGACATTTCATCCGAAAACAGCAGCTTACACTTTCTTCTCAAGGGCACACGGAACATTCTCCAGAACAGATCACATCTCGGGTGACAAACCAAGCCTCAGTAAATTTAAGAAAATCAAAATCATATCAAGCATCTTTTCCAACCACAATGCTATGAGATTAGAAATAAATTACAGGGAAAAAAATGTAAAAAACACAAACACACAGAGGCTAAATGATACGTTACTAAATAACCAAGAGATCACTGAAGAAATCAAAGAGGAAATCAAAAACTACCTAGAGACAAATGACAATGAAAACATGATGATCCAAAACCTATGGGATGCAGCAAAAGCAGTTCTAAGAGGGAAGTTTATAGCAATACAATCCTACCTCAAGAAAGAAGAAAAATCTCAAATAAACAATCTAACCTTACACCTAAAGGAACTAGAGAAAGAAGAACAAACAAAATCCAAAGTTAATAGAAGGAAAGAAATCATAAAGATCAGAGCAGAGATAAATGAAATAGAAACAAAGAAAACAATAGCAAAGATCAATAAAACTAAAAGCTGGTTCTTTGAGAAGATAAACAAATTGATAAACCATTAGCCAGACTCATCAAGAAAAAAAGGGAGAAGACTCAAATCAATAGAATTAGAAATGAAAAAGGAGAAGTAACAACTGACACTGAAGAAATACAAAGGATCATGAGAGATTACTACAAGCAACTCTATGCTAATAAAATGGACAACCTGGAAGAAATGGACAAATTCTTGGAAATGCACAACCTGCCGAGACTGAACCAGGAAGAAATAGAAAATATGAACAGACCAATCACAAGCACTGAAATTGAAACTGTGATTAAAAATCTTCCAACAAACAAAAGCCAAAGCAATCTTGAGGGAAAAAAACGGAGCTGGAGGAATCAGACTCCCTGACTTTAGACTATATAACAAAGCTACAGTAATCAAGACAATATGGTACTGGCACAAAAACAGAAATACAGATCAATGGAACAGGATAGAAAGCCCAGAGATAAACCCACACACCTATGGTCAACTAATCTATGACAAAGGAGGCAAGGATATACAATGGAGAAAAGACAGTCTCTTCTGTAAGTGGTGCTGGGAAAACTGGACAGCTACATGTAAAAGAATGATATTAGAACACTCCCTAACACCATACACAAAAATAAACTCAAAATAGATTAAAGACACAAATGTAAGACTGGACACTATAAAACTCTTAGAGGAAAACATAGGAAGAACACTCTGTGACATAAATCACAGGAAGATCTTTTTTGACCCACCCCCAGAGTAATGGAAATAAAAACAAAAATAAACAAGTGGGACCTAATGAAACTTAAAAGCTTTTGCACAGCAAAGGAAACTATAAAGAAGACGAAAAGACAACCCTCAGATGGGAAAAAATATCTGCAAATGAATCAACAGACAAAGGATTAATCTCCAAAATATATAAACAGCTCATGTAGCTCAATATTAAAAAAACAAACAATGCAATCAAAAAATGGGCAGAAGACCTAAACAGACATTTCTCCAAAGAAGACATACAGATGGCCAAGAGGCACAAGAAAAGCTACTTAACATCACTAATTATTAGGAAATGCAAATCAAAACTACAATGAGGTATCACCTCACACCAGGTAGAATGGGCATCTTCAGACAATCTACAAACAACAAATGCTGGAGAGAGTATGGAGAAAAGGGAACCCTCTTGCACTGTTGGTGGGAATGTAAATTGGTACAGCCACTATGGAGAACAATACGGGGGTTCCTTCAGAAATGAAAAATAGAATTACCATATGACCCAGGAATCCCACTACTGGGCATATACCCAGAGAAAACCATAATTCAAAAAGACACTTGCACCCCAATGTTCATTGCAGCACTATTTACAATAGCCAGGTCATGGAAGCAACCTAAATGCCCACTGACAGGTGAATGGAAGAAGATGTTGTACATATATACAATAGAATATTACTCAGCCATAAAAAGGAACGAAATTGGGTCATTTGTAGAGACATGGGTGGACCTAGAGAGTGTCATACAGAGTGAAGTAAGTCAGAAAGAGAAAAACAAATATCGTATATTAATGCATATATGTGGAATTTAGAAGAATGGTACAGACGAACCGGTTTGCAAGGCAGAAATAGAGACACAGATGTAGAGAACAAACGTATGGACAACAAGGGGGGAAGTGGGGGAGGGGTGGGGGGGTGGTGTGATGAATTGGGAGATTGGAATTGACATGTATACACTAATATGTATAAAATAGATAACAAGAACCTGGTGTATAAAAATTAATTTAAATTTAAAAACATGTAGATATTGTTTCTCCCACTTTCTCTTCTAATTAGGTTCTATTTTAATGCTCAGTGCAGGGGCTTGACCTACAAGTGGTAAATGCCCAAATACCCCAAAACTCATTTACTACTAGGCATTTGGGAAATCTTCCATACTTTTAGGCACAAAGAAACGATATCTAAAAAAAGGAAAAAAAAAAAAGATATCTATCCAAAACTCAAGTCTATTCATTTATTCAGAGCTTACTTTCGTATTACATATCTTAAAATGGTTACAAAAGTTGTTTCCAATTTATCTTACCATTACATGGACAAGAAAAAAAATATACCAAAAATAGTCCATGCAGATTTGTTTCAGTGATTTATTTAAAATTCTTCCTCTACCAAGGAGTTATTTAATTACCCTAAGCCTCAGTTTCCTCATTTGTAAAATGAGGATAATAATAAAAACCTGAAAGTGTTATTATGAAAATTAGAGACAGAGTAAAAAGTGCTTTGCATATAGGTAATCAATAAAAGCAGACACTCTTATTTGTGAAGCTAAGACAAATTAACTTCCAATTGCTCTACTTCAAAATTCTTTTTCTTCTGGTTTATGACAATGACTGTCAAGTCCTTTGCACTGGCAAATATGTCTCAAAGACTACAAGAATGGTATCATATATACTTTTTTTTTTTTTTTTTTTTTTTTGGCCGCACTGCATGGCTTGCAGGATCTTAGTTCCCTGACCAGTGAAAGCGCCAAGTCCAAACCTCTGGACTGCCAGGGAGTTCCCACATATATACTTTTTTATTGTTGCTATCCTGTAACTGTTTAATGTCAAGATACAACGTACAAATAGCAAAATGCTTAAAACAGCTATGCACTGTTTAAAGGACAAAGCAAACCCCTGTGTAACCACCACTTAGTCAAGAAACAGAACGCTGGCGCCCTAGAAGCTCCCTGTGAGCCCCTTTCTCATTATAGCCCCTCCTCTCACCCAGAGCTCATCACTATCCATGCTTTTTGTATAGTTTTCATCCCAACCAATATAGTTTAATCTTGCCCATTTTTGAACTATACATAAAAAGAGTAACTTTGTGGAGATTCTCTTTTGTTGTGCTTCTTTTACTCAACATTAGGCTTGTAAAATTTACCTTAATCATTGCATATAGCTATGGTTTCATGGCTGCACAGTACTCCATTACATAAATATATCATGATTAAAGATAAACATATTGCTGACATTTTCAACTTGTTTCCAGTCTTCGGGTATTATGAACAGCACTGCCATAAACATTCTCATATGCATATCTTCAAGTTCACTGGAAAGTGTTTTCTAAAATGATTTTATCAGTTTACACTCATCACCTCTACCTAACCAATTTATTGTGCTTTCTTTCTTTTTTTTTTTTTTAAATTGGGAGGAATCATAGAACATTACTGCTAGAAGGAAATGAAGAGGTTATTTACTTCAACTTCCTTATTTTAAAAGAATCTAGAGCTTAGAAAGATTGAGAGACTTGCCTAATGTCACTGTGAGGCAACTCTTTGCTTAAAGGCTAGCGCACAATCTAGGGCTCTTGCTAAGACACTAAGCAGCCTTGCAAGGAAGGCAGTCTGGAAACAAAGAGATACAACTATCATCTATACATGTGAACACAGTGCGGACAAAGAAATGTTTTAAAGCCATTTAGAAAAACACGTCAACAACAACGTTCTGTTGTACAATGAGTTTTGAGAGCCTCATTAGATAAATAAGGACACTGAGGCCCAGAGTGAAATTTCTTACACAACACCACAATTATCAAGTGGCAACACTCCCACAAGACAAGCATGTCCACAATTTTAGCATACATCTGGGCAATATTCTTCCGCCTACATAAAGGGTAAATGTTTGTTTGGTGCCTTTAAATTTTTTATTTTAATAATTTTAATTGTAGTGTATGTATTCAACTCCCTACCCTCCTTTCTCCACTAATAACAAATGAATTCTTTGCTATTATCTAATCTTCATAAAACTTTTAATGACTAAGGATATTCCTTTATTTAACCTACCCCTAGATAGCTGTTTTCAGTATGATAAATGTCTTTTAACTGTTTTCAGGAAGTTAGAATTATTTCCTCATGATAAGAGTTCCTAAGAAGAACTTCTTAATTAAAGTTGAAAATTCTTATTAAATCTACTTCAGAGAAGAAACTGTGAGGATCAGTTATGAGCTTTTTGTGTGAAAGCACTTTGAAAACTATAAAGCACTACTTAAATGTATGGTGGTATTATCATTATTATTATAAGTCCATCTTGTATTGGACTTGACCCCTTATTTACCTGACGTGGTATTCCATAAATCTTTGCTTATTTTCTGTAAACAAAATCACCAACATACAGCATACTGTTTGTAAATGATCTCTTAGAGAATCTTAAAATCTTTTTGATCATGTTGTGGTAAGTCAAAAAGTTTGAAGGTGATGATTAAAAAACAAAACAAAACTGTACTTCCCAAAGAACTTTACACATACATCCATTATTAGTGCACACTACACTGTAACGTCACCCTGGCTAGAAGGCGAGCAGCACCAGGGCTAGGGACGGAGTCCTCTTCATCCTTTTCTCCTCAATGCCCAGCCCAGCGCCTGACACAGAGTAAGCGATCCATCAGCCCTGCTCGGAGCCACAGAAACTCCAAGAGAGTAAACAGAAATCATAATTTAATCATAAGACTAACCAGTCTTAGGACTCAGATGAAAGAAAAGAAACATTTTACATTTTACAGCAGATGAAAAGTGCCAAGCAGAGGAAAAGAATGAAGAAGTGAGCCAGGCAGTAGGAGATGGGAGTTTAGATGCTTCTTCCAAAAGCTGTCTTCAGTCCAGCCTTTGTCCTACTGCCATAGACTGCTTTTATACAGCAAGGGAACTGACAATCCTAGAGAGGACTGGGGGAAGAAAGGAGGTAAAAACAGAGGAAAACTGACATGTCTGTGACTCAGCAAATTCTTCACCCTTACCTGCAAGGCCTATGTATTATTTTCTTATATCTTATATCATTTGGGGGGGTTCTACAGTCTACCATAATTTTTTTAAAAGGCATTATTTATCAGAAGGTATTGGTGATTCACCAAAGAACTTGAAACAGCAAATATATATGTGTATTTATATATATAATATTTATATGAAATGAAATGAAATATATATATATAAAATATGAAATGCCTGAACTTAACATTCACTAATAATCAGAGAGCTACAAATAAAAGCACAGAGATATTATGTTTCTTCTCTCATATAAAAAAGGTTAATAACAAACAACATTGGCAAGAGGATAAAGAAACAGGTATGTCAAACTTTATAATTTATGTATTCTTTGACCTAGCAATGAGATACTTATCTTAAGGGAATAACTGAACACAGGTATAACTATCTAAGTAGAAAGATGCTTCTCTCATTGTAATGTTGTTCATAATAGGCAAATCTTGGAAATAATCTAAATGTCCAACAACAAGGAAACTGTTAATGTCCACACAACAGAATGCAATGCAGACAACAAAATTTTATACAACTATATTCATCAATATGAAACTATTTTCACAAAATAGTTAAATGAAAAAAGTAAGACACACAACAGAATGCACAATGTGAAACCATTTATGTAAAATATTACCTATTTAACTTATGCATGTATATTTATTTGCATAGATGTTTGGAAAGATGTTCACCAAAATATTACAATGGTTATCTCTGAGTAATGGAATCCAAAGTGGTTTTAATTTTTTCCTTAATGCTTTCCTGTATTTTGAAAAAAATTTATACTGAGATTGAATCATTTATATGATAAAAAAAAAGTTATTTCTATTTTGAAAAAGAAAGAAGAAAAAATACTACCTTAACTTGAAACTAAAAGCTCACTGATAGTGAACAAGGTGCCTGAATTTTCCTTCCTTGTACATGGTACTCTCACTGATGCAGCTAAAAAGGCAACTCCCCCACTCCTTTACTTATTATTCTTAACTTGCATTTAGCTTGTAATCCACTTCCACACATCTTCACCTCATGTTGTATTTGTGGAATATGGAATTTCTTTATCACAAAGATTACACTGTACTTTGCATTTTATTTAGTTAGCAAACACTTTTTTAGTACTTACTCAGTTCCAGGCACTATTCTAAATGCTTTAAAAATATTATTTAATCCTTATAACAACTCTAAGAGATGGGAATTATAATTATAGGTATTATTATCCCTGTTTTACAGATAAAGACACTGAAGCACAGAGAGATTAAGTAACTTATCCAAAATCATACAGCTAAAGTGATAAATTGGCATTTGAACCTTGCAGTCTAAATCCATAGTACTTGCTCTTAAATACTCAGCTATGCTGCATTTATTTTAGTTCATTTTATTCTAGGATTTTGGCCTTTCCCTTGATAAACTTATATTAATTAGGATACTAATTTTATCCTCCCTGGAAACCCAAATCAGCACATTTTAAAATGCTTTTCTCTACTAGACACCAAAATTTACATATAACAATTTTTTGAAGTTCATTTCTTTAAATAGCTTAAACCTAAGCTATGCTGGTCCCTTTGATGCCAACTAAAATCAGACCAAATTCACTTTTCATATATATTATTTCTCATAATTCACTTCATGAGGCTTAGCCATAAAAAATAGTTGGAATTTATATCCTACCTTCTCTGAACTAAGCATTATATATTTTATTTCAGTTGAGGTGCATTCTTTAAATATTTTTCTCCCAGCAACAAATGTTACTCATAGTAGTGCCTCGGAAAAGGCTCACATCATTACTGAATAAGCAACTTGTTTCTTTAATTAAAGAAAAAAACTTGCCAGCTTAAAATATTAAAACATGCAGAATAAAGGCCTAAAGTGAATTTTTAAAAACAACTAGGATAAGGAAGAGACAGAAGTTATCAAAGATGCTAAACCGAGTAAGGTGCTAAATTTTTACTTGGCTCTTAGGTAGCCACAGACAAAAGGGAAACCTGCTATTTAATGTTTCTTTCTGACTGATAAAAGGAAGTCAGCAAGTCCCCTGAACTTACAGTGAGAGGATTAGGATCTGACTGTCTTTGCTCACTATTCAGAATCTCAGTTTACCTAAATGTAAAGTGGGGATAATAATACCAACACTTTTAGGGCTTTTGAAAAGGATGAAAGGGGTAATATATGTGAAAGATCTCTGTACCCTAAAGTAAGCTATATAAATATGAGTTAAAACTGTTTTATTTTTCATTTGGAAAGATATTTTTGGCATTGGATTTCTAGTTTCAGTTTAAAGTAGGAGAAAATGTCCAACTGACATAAAAATAAATTATTTTATCTTGTTAATTTATCACCCTCAGCACTTGAAAGTACAGTGATCACAGCCAATATATCATTAAAAATGTTTAGTAAATTGGTTAATAACTGATATGATTCTTTAAAAAATTAATACAAGAACATTTAACCAATCACTTGCAAGTTCAAAAAGATAGTAAGTTATCCCTTAAATACAGAATGGAACTTTTGAAAAACAACTATATACATGATTTTTCTACTTCAATTAAAGCCTCCATTTAAACAGACATAAGTCAAGATGCATTTAAATATATATTTAAATACACACACATATTTAAATAGAAATAAGTTCATTAACTATCAATCTTAGGAAGGAAAGAACAATTTCCTGGTTGACTCATTCACCACTCATTCTTTCAATAAATATTTATTAAACATCTGAAACATGCCCAGGGAGCTCACATAGACCAGTTGTAGTTCCAAGTATAACAACTGGTAACAGTATGGTGCCAGGGCCAATGGTGGTCAGTCAAAAATGTCTTTCCTATCCCCACTATTAAGGTAACCTATTCCAGCCAGGCTGGCCGTGATATACCTTAAACAGCCCTTCCTTTGCACCTCTGCTCCTCCTCCCCTCTCACTAGCCAGAGGCTTTCCTTCCTTGAACTTCCAGTTCAGGTGCCGTATCTTTCTATTGAAGCATTCCCTCTCCACATGAGCCTAACAAGAATAACAACAACATGAAGCACAAAAAATGGCAGCTACTATTTATTGAGTACCCTTTCTGCAGACAAAGCCTGAGCTACAAACTTAACCCTCATTTTTTATTGTCCCCACAACAATCCTATAATGAGTATCCAACCTTTACAGAGATAAGGGAATGGAGGTGCAGTGAATTGTATTACATGCCCAAGCTCATCCCCTCGGTGGGATGCCCAGCCACGTCTTTGGGACTCTCCCTGCTGAGAGCCAGAACCGCACTTTGACTGGAACTTCTCCTTTGACAGTTATCACTGCATGCCTTGTACTAGTTAACTATTTACATAGTGTGCATATTTTTTTATCCCCAAATATGAACACTCTGGGGGTAAAGTCAGCCTCTCATAGGCCTTGCACAGCTCACTCAGATATTTGTGGATTGACATTACACACATACACGAAAATGTAATTGTTCTACTATTAAAAAGAAAAAAAGTCCACCAAGGAATACTTATGAGTAGAGGAGATCATCATCATTTTTCAAAGTGAGGATCTGACTGAAAATCCTCTTTGTCCACAGCAGTATGAAGCTTAAGTCTGAACTGATTTAGTGGAAACAATGTAGAGCCCATGGAAAAACTTAAGAGACAGGATTTCTGTCACAATAAAGTACTTTAATATTTACCTTACTGTCTCTTATATCTGAAAATGTCACTCTACAGAGCAGAAACAAAATTATATATGTATATGTAAAACACCTATTAGTGCTAATATGGTAACTGAAACCTTATTTTTAAGAAAAACATGGAAGAACAAATGTCCAAGATTAGTGGAATGGTTAAATAAATGATAATATATGCACATTATGCACATAAATGAAATACTACATATTAAAAATATTGACTTAGAGAGTTTTTAGTTGAGCAGTATACATAATGTTATCTCAACTATAAAGGAAAAGACAAAAAAGTTTGGAATATCCAGAAGGCGCATGTGAATTTTAAAAGACTATTTTAAAAATTCTGTTCTTCTATCTTTTTTGTACTTTAAAAAATTTCTACAATTGGAATGTATTATTTTTGAAGAGTATTTTTTAAAGAAAAATGATATGGTGGTATTAGCATAAGGACAGACATATATATTAATGGAACAGAATTTAGAGTTCAGATATAAATCTTTACACTTAGAGTCAATTAATTTTCAACAAGAGCGCAAGACAATTCAATGAGTAATGAGTAGTCTTTTCAACAAATTTTTCTGGGCTAAATGGATATCTACATGCAAAAGAATGAAGTTGGACCCCTTCCTTACACTATACAAAAAAAATTAATTCAAGATGGATCACAAATCTAAATGTGCAAGCTAAAACTACACAGAAGAAAACCTAAAAGTACTTGGGCTAAGCTTTCTTAGATATGACACCAAAAGCATAAGCAAGAAAAGAAAATGTAGATAAAACTGGACTTCATCAAAACCAGAAACCTTTGTGTTTCAACAGACACTATCAAGAAAGTGAAAAAGACAACCTGCAGAATGGGAGAAAATATTTGCAAATCATACATCTGAGAAGGGACTTTTGTTTAGATTATATAAAGATCTCTTACAACTCAATAATAAAGAAAAATTACCTAATTTAAAAATGGGCAAAGGGTTTGAACAGGTATTTCTCCAAAGAAGATATACAAATGTCCAATAAGCACATGAAAAGATGCTCAACAGCAGTAGCCTTTAGGGAAATTCAAATCAAAACCACAATGAGAATACAATGGAGAAAAGACAGCCTCTTCAATAAGTGGTACTGGGAAAACTGGACAGCTACATGTAAAAGAATGAAATTAGAACACTCCCTAACACAAAAATAAACTGAAAATGGATTAAAGACCTAAATGTAAGGCCAGACACTATAAAACTCTTAGAGGAAAACATAGGCAGAACACTCTATGACATAAATCACAGCAAGATCCTTTTTGACCCACCTCCTAGAGAAATGGAAATAAAAACAAAAATAAACAAATGGGACCTAATGAAACTTCAAAGCTTTTGCACAGCAAAGGAAACCATAAACAAGACGAAAAGACAACCCTCAGAATGGGAGAAAATATTTGCAAACGAATCAGTGGACAAAGGATTAATCTCCAAATATACAAGCAGCTCATTCAGCTCAATATCAAAAAAACAAAAAACCCAATCCAAAAATGGGCAGAAGACCTAAATATACACTTTTTCAAAGAAGATACACAGATTGCCAACAAACACATGAAAGGATGCTCAACATCACTAATCATTAGAGAAATGCAAATCAAAACTACAATGAGGTATCACCTCACACCGGTCAGAATGGGCATCATGAAAAAATCTACAAACAATAAATGCTGGAGAGGGTGTGGAGAAAAGGGAACCCTCTTGCACTGTTGGTGGGAATGTAAATTGATACAGCCACTATGGAGAACAGTATGGAGGGTCCTTAAAAAACTAAAAACTAGAACTACCATATGACCCAGCAATCCCACTCCTGGGCATATACCCTGAGAAAACCATAATTCAAAAAGAGTCATGTACCACAATGTTCACTGCAGCTCTATTTACAATAGCCAGGACATGGAAGCAACGTAAGTGTCCACTGACAGATAAATAGATAAAGAAGATGTGGCACATATATACAATGGAATATTACTCAGCCATAAAAAGAAACAAAATTGAGTTATTTGTGTGAGGTGGATGGACCTAGAGTCTTTCATACAGAGTGAGGTAAGTCAGAAAAAAAAAAAAAAATACCGTATGCTAACACATATATATGGAATCTAAAAAAAAAAAAAAAAAAAAAATGGTTCTGAAGAACCTAGGGGCAGGACAGGAATAAAGACGCAGATGTAGAGAATGGACTTGAGGACACAGGGAGAGAGAAGGGTAAGCTGGGATGAAGTGAGAGAGTGACATGGACATATATACACTACCAAATGTAAAACAGATATCTAGTGGGAAGGAGCCGCATAGCACAGGGAGATCAGCTTGGTGCTTTGTGACCACCTAGATGGGTGGGATAGGGAGGGTGGGAGGGAGATGCAAGAGGGAGGAGGTCTGGGGACACATGTGTATGTATAGCTGATTCACTTTGTTATAAAGCAGAAACTAACACACCACTGTAAAGTAATTATACTCCAATAAAGATGTTAAAAACAAACAAACAAAAAACCACAATGAGATACCACTTTACATCTAGTAGGAGGCTATAATAGAAAGGACAGAAACTGGAACTTTAATACATCGATGGTGGGAATGCAAAATGGTGTAACTGCTTTTAGCACAGTCTGGCAATTCCTTAAAATGTTAAACATAGTTACCATATGGCTCAGCAACTCCATTCACAAGTACTGGGTTGGCCAAAGAGTTCGTTCAGGTTTTTCCGTAACATCTTATGGAAAAACCCGATCAAACTCTTTGGCCAACCCAATATATACCAATATACACCCAAGAGTAATGAAAACATGTCCCCACAGAAAACTTGTACCTATACATTAATGCTCATAGCAGCATTATTCATAATGACCCCAAAGTGTAAACAATCCAATGTCTATCAACTGATGAATGGATGAATGAAATGTGGTATATCCATGTACATCTTTGAATTGCCAAAATGATTTGTTAATAAAAAGCAATGATTGATGCATACTACAATATGGATGAACCATAAACCTATGCTAAGGGAAAGAAGCCAGTCACAAAGACCACATATTTTATTCTATTCCATGAAATGTCCAGAATAGAAACAGAAGTGGAATGGTGGCTGCCTAGGGTCGGAAGTCTTAGGGGAACAGGGAGTGACTGCTAATGAGTACAGGGTTTCTTTATGGGCAATGAAAATATTTTAAAGCAGACTGGGGTGATAGTTGCACCACTAGTTGAATATATTTTTAAAAACATTGAATTATACATTTTAAGTGGGTGAATTGTATGGTTTGTGAATTATATCTCAGTAAATTGTTTGTTTGTTCTTAAGATATAGGACTTTTAAAAAATAGTTTCTACTCTATTATTGGCAATTTTGTAGGCAGCAGGAGGGAATGATGGCATTTTGACTATTAAAATACCCTCGGAATTTGTATTCTTGATTCCAAGAAGAATTAAGAAAATAAAAATGCATTTTCTCCTCATGTGTCATATATATTGAACTGTATGTTAAAGAAATAGACATGAATTTAAGCTGCTGGGTGTAAACTGGCATTGATCCCTTCTAAATAGCTGTGCACTGTGGGCCCCATGAGTAGTCAAGTTTTACAGAAAGACCATGTCCCTGGCAGAACAGAAGTTTCCAACTGTTTTTGGAAGGAGAAGCTACTGTTACTTTCTATGAAGTCTTAAAGTAAATTGAGAAAAAAGATAGGTAATAGAGTAAAAAGAAGAGAGGTCATGAAATCTCCAGGATCTAATCCTAGTTCTACTTAATTCCTGATCTCAGGGGTCTCATATGTAAAAAGGCAGATGTCTGTGCCTTATTCACCTCATAGGATTGTAATAAGGCCCACATTAACAAAGAAAAAAAGAAGAAGAAACAAAGTGGGATGTAGCTGGATCTGACCTCATAAGATTTGATCTTGAATTGTTTGTCATTTAATAGCTTCGTCATCCTCGAGAAGTTAGCATAGCAGCAACTCAATCTCTTAACTAAAGATAGACCTGGTCAACGCACTTCACAAGGTATGAAATGAGATACAGAAGTGTAAGTATACCAAAAACCATTAAGTTCAATACAAATTTAAATCATCATTAATATTTGTAAACTACACCCTCAAAGTATTACTCTTAAGTCCCTGAACTTTCAAGAAAGGAGAGAAGCCTGGCTCAAGAAAACTCAAAAGCAATAGGGAAGAATCCACTGATAGCTGCTGGCCTGATGATTTGTACTGCACAGTACTACCAGAATTCAAATTTGTAGGTCTCTTATATAATGTTTCCACATTTGGGGAACTGACACATGTGTCTTGGTTTATCAGACTATGAGCAACTGAGGTGTTTTATAGGAAAGCTGGATGACTACATTCTCTAGGACGGTGGTTCTCAAACTTTTTGGTCTCAAGATCCCTTTACTCTCTTAAAATTGAGGACCCCAAAAAGCTTTTGTTTATGTAGGGCATATACAAATATGAAACTGAAAAAGCTTTTAAGTATTTATTAATTCACTTTAAAATAATAATAGAAATCTATTACTTGTTAATATAAATAACATTTTTAATGAAAAACAAGCATATTTTCAAAAAACGAAATTTAGTGAGATGAGCGACATTGTTTTACATTTTTGCAAGTCTCTTTTGCAATGCCTGCCTTAATAGAAGACAGCTGGATTCTCATATATTCTTCTGCATTCATTTTGTTACCACATGTTGTTTCATGAGAAAATGTAATTGGGAAAGAAAGGAGTATTTTAATAGCCTTTTTCAGATAATTGTAGATATTCTTCCCTGATACTACCTCCAAACTTAACAAGTAGTAGCTTCTTAAAGTTTAGTAGCAATGTAGAATCTGAAGCCATTTCAATATATTTTTTACAGCTGTTACATTAAAATCCATTGGGGTGGGCTTCCTTGGTGGCGCTGTGGTTAAGAATCCGCCTGCCAATGCAGGAGAAACAGGTTCAAGCCCTGGTCCGGGAAGATCCCACATGCGGCGGAGCAACTAAGCCCATGCACCACAACTACTGAGCCTGCACTCTAGAGCCTGCAAGCCACAACTACTGAGCCCACGTGCCACAACTACTGAAGCCCGCGCGCCTAGAGCCCATGCTCCCAACAAGAGAAGCCACCACAATGAGAAGCCTGTGCACCGCAACGAAGAGTAGCCCTGACTCGCCGCAACTAGAGAGAGCCTGCGTGCAGCAACGAAGACCCAATGCAGCCAAAAATAAAAATAAGTAAAATAAAATAAATTTATATATATAAAAAAAAATCCATTGGGGTTTTTGCACTTTGAAAAGATCTTTAGCTGTACATGACTTCATAGCAACATACATTGGTCATTTTGAAAATACTGGCTCATTGAGCTATATACATTTTAAATGCTGACACATTCATTATAAAATATTTTAATCTCATTTGTTAAATATCACTACCAACTTCATCAAAAACACCTTTAAGAAATGGGAAGCTGTCAAGGTCATGGTGGCAAATGCAAGTTTTCCGACATACTACTGATACCGTCATTCAAAATCTTGAATCTCATCATCAGTTGATTTCCTTTAAGAGGCTCACTTCATTCATTTTTGAAAAAAATGTCTGCCAAATACCTAAGTCTGTATACTTGGCTGTGTGTTAGTCAATCTTTCAAGATGGTGCTCCATGAAAAATATCAGCTGGTTTAGTTAGCAACTCAATTGCACAAGTGCTTTATGCCTATTTCCCTTTCCATCACACAGAATATTAAAAAAATATGTAGTCAAGGGTCAACATTTAATATAATTAATAACTTTTACTGCTTCATCAAGGACATTCTTTTTTTTTTTTTTTGCTGCGTTGGGTCTTCGCTGCTGCACGTGGTCTTTCTCTAGTTGCGGCGAGCAGGGTCTACTCTTCATTGTGGTGTAGTTCAGTAGTTGCAGTGTGTGGGCTCAGTAGTTGCGGCATGCGGGCTCAGTAGTTGTGGCTCGTGGGGTCTAGAGGGCAGGCTCAGTAGTTGTGGCGCACAGGCTTAGTTGCTCCACGGCATGTGGGATCTTCCCAGACCAGGGATCGAACCCGTGTCTCCTGCATTGGCAGGCGGATTCTTAACCACTGCACCACCAGGGAAGTCCCAAGGACATTCTTAAGTTAAACTAGTTTTTGCCTTTTTGTTTTGTTTTGAAACTATGAGTTTGCTGAAAGTGCCCCTTTTTCTATCTTAGGTCAACAAACTCATGTTCTGAAACCAATTTCCTTTCCCTCTCCCTAAGACTTTACTCCTTCAAGTATCCCTTCTTTACCTTGTATTAGCAATTGCTCTCTTCATTTGATCACTCTCATCAGGATATAAACATGCCCTGATATTTCCCATCTTAAAAAATAAAACACACCAAAAAGGTTCCACATCCCCACAAAACAAATAAAAAACAAAAAACAAAACAAAAAAACCCAAAAGACCTCCCTTAAACCTACAGTCTTTTCCAGTTATGAACCCACATGTCTATCTCACTGCACAAAAAACACCTCAGAAGGATTGTCTATAATCAATGGCACTTCCTCACTTCCTATTCACTCTTCAACACACCTGCTGCTCTACTGAAACTGCTTGTTAATGACTTCCATGTTCCCAAGTCCACTGGATACTTCATCTGACAGAAGGAGCTCACATATTTAGTTGACTACTCTTTCCTTCCAGAAATTTACTTCTCTTAGTTTCCAAATTATTACTTTCTCCTGGTTTTCTCTCTACCCAACTGGCCATTCCTCACAGTCCTTGCTGGTTCGTCCTCCTCTATCCAACACCTAAACGTGATTTCCCAGGGCTAAATCCCACGGCATGTTTCTGTCTGCATCTGTCTCTCTCTGCTCTGGCTAGCTCTGCACTCTCTTCCTGGTTGATCGCACCTGGTTCCATGGATTTAAACATCATCTTTATATTCATGACTACCAAATTTGTACCTCTAGTAACTGACCTCCCACCCTGAGTCCAGACCCATATATTCTGTTGCTTACTTGACGATCTGCTTTGGATTTCTAAAAGGCAACTCAAGCTTAACATTTCCAAAGCAGAACTTTTGGTTCTCCCAACCCCCATCTCTTGGACCCTTCCCCATCTCAATAAACAGCATTTTCATACATCCAGTTGCCCATACGCAAAACCTAGGAGTCATTCTTGATTACTCCTTTTCCTCCATCTTCCACATTCAATCCATTAGTTCATCTCCCATAATATACTGCAACATATAACATTAGTTTCAGGTATATACAACATAATGATTCGATGTATGTATATATTGCGAAATATTCACCACGATAAGTTAACATCCATCACCACACATAGTCACAAACTTTTTTTTTTTCTCGTGGTGAAACTGTTAAGATATACACTCTCAGCAACTTTTGAATATACAATACGGTATTAACTGTAGTCAACATGCTGTACATTATATCTCCAGGACTTACTTATTTTATAACTGTAAGTCGGTAGCTTTTGACAACCTTCATCCATTTCTACCACCCTCTACCCCCACCTGTGATAACCACCAATATGTTCTTTTTATCTATGAGTTTGGGGTTTTTTTTAAATTTAGATTCCACATGAGTGAGATCACATGGTATTTAATTCACTTAGCATAATGCCCTCAAGGTCCATCCACATGTTGTTGCAAATGCCAGGATTTCCTTCTCTTCATGGCTGAATAATATTCTACTGTGTGTGTGTGTGTGTGTGTGTGTGTGTGTGTGTACACGCATGTACACACACCACATTTTCTTTATCTATTCATCCATTGATGGACACTTAGGTTATTTCCATGTCTTGGCTATTTTAAATAATGCTGCAATAAACAAGGGGGGTACAGGTATCTTTTCAAGTTAGTGTTTCCGTTTCCTTTGGACAAATACCCCAAAGTGGATATGCTGGATCAAATGCTGCCCTTTTCACTTTGCAGGGTGATGATGAGGGTCACATGGATATATATGTATATATATATATATCATTAACTACAAAGCTTTCCACAAACATAAGTTAAAAGTATTAGAATTTTTGATTTACTACTTTTTATGCTCTAGGAACTAAAAGCAAACTACTGTGCTATACACAAATACTAATATAATGTCCTTATAAATTTACTGACAATTATGGCAGGAGTTGGTTTCTTAAATCAACATTAATTACACTGTACCTGAATTTTACCAGGCCCATTCCTATAGTGTTGCAGGCTGCCCAACAGGGAAGACTATTTCCAGCCAAAAGGGCTAGCACTTGAAAAATATTAGTAAATGGTGTTAAGAACAAGGCATTTTGCTTTATTCACTTTCAATACCCAACCCAGCACACACACCCCTTTAGACAGTAGTGACAGGAAGAGGGCAAGCAGACCTTACCAACCCTCTCAGCTCTTCAAACAACACTTGAGGATTTCTACTTGAAGGCCTGTCTTTCTAAGCTTGTGCTTTCAAAACTTGAGCTGGACCGATCCCAAATACTGAAGTAACAAATATTACTAAATTCTGTCATTTCCTCTACCAAAAAAGTGATTTTACTACTATTTCTGGCTGTGATGAAAGGTCCTATTGACTATTCAAATCCTCAACCAAGTTATGGATGCAGTATTAAATGACTTCACTCCTTTTTCTCTGGCACTTTAACACATGCCAATGCTTTCATCCACCTCCACTAACGTGGCTTATAAATTACTGAGGTGGGACCATTTTAATAGTATGATTTGTTCACATCTCTAGAGTCTAAATGGGACTGACTGAGAAGACAAACTCCCCTTTGACAACATGTATTGGTATATATGTATATAAAAATAAACCTTCACAAGTTAGAAATATCTTATTAATATAATACCTGGTTAGGATCCATAATAATTAATGGTTCTTTGATTTGTTATAAGTTGAAATGTAAGAAAGTGATGGTAGTAAGGCTAAAGACAAAATGGAGTTAAAGTGAAAAAAGTTGAAGGTCACAAATTTGCTAAAAGTTTCTTTCTAAATGCTCAGAAGAGGCTTTCTGAATGAACCCTGAAACCTAAGAAAGTCTGTTTATAAGAAGTTTATTGTCATCTCCTTTTAAAACTGCCATCACAGTGATGGAAAAACACTAGAGAGCAAGATACTTGCTCCCTATGGAGTTAGAGTGGTTAACCCATTAAACACACACACAAATGTAATCTCTCAATTTCAAACAGTATAAAGTTGCAGAGGATACAAAATTACAAGAAGTAATCCATTTTTTAAACAGATGAATAAAACTAGTTCCGCATACTCGTGGCCTTGGTTCAGTTAAGAATAAAATCAGAAGCCACCTGGGCAGTGCTCTAAAATGGGAACCAAACAGGTGCTAGAGCTGAGTGTGATGTGAAGGGCTGGCTGTCCCCAATTTTCCACTGCACATAGTCAGTCTCCCTGTTGGTCTTGTTCTCAAAGCAAGCTGGGCTATTCTTAGCACCCCTTTATACCATACTGTGCCATTCCTATTGGGCCCTGAGAAGGAAGAATTAAGTGTGTGCGCGTGCGCACGTGTGTGTTTGAAGCTGGGATTTATGAGGAAATCCAGGGATTTCAGCCCTAGCCTTAATCAGGAGTAGGTTTCACCTGGAAACTTCCAACAGACTTCTGGTCTTAGGCCGTATGTGTTTTAAAGCAAGAAACAGAAAATAGGGCAAAGAGAGAAGAATCTCTGAACTCGGATCAGAACTTAGTTCTACTAAATGAGGCCAACCTTCCTGACATCCTGACTCCCAGACTCTGGACCCCAGTTTCCAGGTGCTCTTTTCCACCTTGGCTGACTTCACTGGAGGTACTCTCTGATTTACTTAGACCTCTTCTCCCTTAATGTATCCTCAGTCTGGCCCCTTCTTGACCATTTCTGTCTAAGTACTACCTTTTCTATGGTATGACATCTGGGATCAGTAATGTGAGCTAGGTAGCCTTGAAATTAAGGTCCTGTTTCCTAGACTGAGATACTCTTCTGCCAAAAATGGAGGGATGGAAAGCATCAGTTGTGGGAAGAATGGCACATGGAAAGATGAGTCATGGGCCAGAGGCTGTGAGCAAGGCTGCTTGCCTGGAATGAAGAACATGAGCTGGATGGCAGTAACAATAAAAGCAGTATGAGTGTGAGGTTATAAGCAAATGATTAATCGAGGACTGCAAACTAGAAATCTGATCCAGTATCAGAAAAGTATAAGAGTCTTAATAAAAACCAATTTTTAAAAAAACATTAAACTGAGATTAGATGAGGGGAAGAAAGGCAAAGATGACACCATATGAAGGAATTATTCTAGATCCATCAGAAATGAATATGGGAATTGTTCAGTGAGTCTTCAGAATCATACGGCTAAAAGGCAACTCAGGCTCATAAAAACAAAAGCATCACAAACCTTATTGCTTCTATAAAAAGGAAAGGTCTGAGGATACAGCTGATAATGTCACTAAATAACAGCCAAACAGTGGGATCTCATCCATGTGATATTCCAATTGGAAGGATGTCCAAATAAAAACAAGGCGCTGAAGCTGATCTTCCTTTACAACTAGAAAATTTATGGCATGTCCACCTCTTGAAGTAGAGCCAAGTGAGCTAAGGAAATGCTATATATTTCTTTCAGGAAAATGCAAACCCAAGCATCTGATAGCCTTTCTACAGCATGTGGAAAGGCATTAAGTGAGATACGAACTGGTGTGATGTTGGGAGAGCCACAAAAATCCAAGCTGGGTTGGAAGGACCATGTGCTTGGTCTTTTCTTTGGGGCCCTGGATAACAGATGAGGAGACTATTAGGGACTTGCCAAAGTCAGTAAACCTTTACTCCGTAAACAACTCCCAATGCAAAATGAGCCCCCAGAAGTGGTCTAAGAGAAGAAAGCTGTGTGAGAAGAAAGCTATTACCAGTCAAGCTGTAGAGGCAAGAGGTTATAAAGCCCACACATTCAAGTACAGTCTACTAGCAGGTAACAATTCAGTAAATGGTTTCTGAGTTTAGCAGGAGGATTGCAATTTGTACACATTGCTTCTTTGTGGCATTTATAATGGCACAGAAAAGGACTGTGGCCAAAAAAGAACTTTGCATTATCACTGTAACTAGTTAAATAGGAGTCAACTATAGTACTTATTCATAAACAGGGTTAGAGATCCAAGGAAGCAGGCTGCATGTGGGAAGTAGGAGGGGAGTAAAGAGGAGTTACTTACCTGTGCTATATTTTTGTTCAGAAGATAGACACCGTAATCAAACTGCAACTTCTCCCCTCCTTTTGGGTATAATGGAAACCTAAAAAAGGTAAAGTAGGGTCAGAAGTTTTCAAAAACTTGAGTAAAACAACCTCCAAGTTGTTGACAAAGGCAGAAGTTTCCTGGATACAGCATAAACATCTGAAGACTTGGACTAAGTCACTTATATAGTCATTCTAACCTATTATCTTAATATCTTCATAACATTAGTCAAATCAGAATGATGGCTGCTTTGTTTCAAAGAAAAAATTGAATAGGTCATGCAATAAGGGACAAATATATAAGAAAGTGACCCACTATCCTCAAGGAGTTGAGGCCACTATGTCTCTTATTTATATATCATAAACCTACCACCCTGAGATTAAGATCCTAGAATTTTTTTCCTCTAATACTTTGGACCTGACATCTCAACTTCTACTAAAAGGGACAGAAAGATTAAGAAAAATATCAGACGTGAAAGCGATATCTAAGGTTCCTGTTGCTTCTGAGGTGGCTAGTCAAATCAACAGCCCCAATGAGCAAAAATTCATCAAAAATTCATTCACATTCGCAGGGGTGGCTATTTGGATGTTACTTCTCCAAGGCAATGTACTCATGCCATAGAGTTCTCATAAGACTTTCCATTTTAACCTGATTCACTGAAGCAACAAAGGCATAAGATCTGTAGATCTCTATAAAAGTGATGAGTTAATTTAGGGAATAAGTTTCCTTCACTATTCCCTTTTCCTACTCCTGCAAATGAAGAAGAAAAGGTTAGAGTATATCTATGTTCTAGTCATATTTTCCCCTGATTCTCAAGACCAAGCATACATTTTGGCCTCTGCAACAGATTTCTCTACAAACAGATCAATCACAACTTAGACAGGGTCAAGAAGAAACTTTACTTTCCTTAGTTTTGCAATATATGACTATTCTTAAGAATAACATAACCTTACAGAAATAAATGGTAGGTGACAATTACTGGATATTCTTAATTTCAATTGTGTTTTAATTGTCTAAGGAAAAGATACATTCCATAATGCTTGGAGGATACTGTTTTCTAGAGAAAATGAAAGAAAGGAAACAGAATTTAAAGCTTTATATTACATTCTCGAGTTGCTGATTACATAATGTCCAAAAGGTAAATTTGTCGTACTGTAAAATTACAGGCACTGGGGAGCGAGCAAGGTCATGATCTGTCTGTATTCTCTACAGTGGAACACCACATGCTTCATACACCCATCAAGAAGATATAGCTTTGTATTTAATTGAAGCTATAAAAAATAAACTAGGACATACGGTTTGGCCCTAAATTGAGATGCATTAAAAATGACAGCAAAGCAAAGTCGGGATAAGCAAAGTGTAACACACCAGGCTTTTACAGGGTATCTGGGAATCATTCAAACTTGTATGGGGTAGCCTGCAAAGAAACTACCTAACTGAAAGGATATATTAACAAAGGGGCAATTATGAAGAAATTGACTAGTGTCCTAAAGCTCTATACTGTATAGTTGTTATACTATAAACCATTACATGTAGACTATCTGCATAGCTCTCCAAACTCACAAATATCTCCACTTCCAAGTTATAAATGCAGAAACTGTTTCAAATGTTGGAAAAGTAAACTGAAATAAGCATACACTGAAAACCAAGCCTCTGAATCCTGAAGAATAGATCTTACGACATTGACTTTATTACTTCATTGGGACTTCTTTATAGAAAGAAGGAGCCCCAAGGTGTGTATGTACCATTAAAACAAATCTAAAGAGTGATTAGAGCCAAAGGTTCAAATAGGGAAACTTTAAGACAGATCAAATATTAGGACAGAGTTCACATCTTATATTGCTTTCAAATTCTTAAGGGGTCATGTCAAGTTTAACAGTATAATAGCTTCTAACCATTACACAGTCATCTTACTCTGCGAAAGTACATGGATTTATAGATCTATTAAGCAATCTAGAAAAATGAAATCCATCTAAAAGGGTAAAACCTATTACCATCAGGATATATGATACAAATCAAAGGCATCTTAATTCAATATACATAGAGAATCTCATTAGCAAACTGCAGAAGGTTTAGATAAGAATGTGGTCATTCAAGTACAACCAGAAAAATGTCCTTAGCACCATAAATAGAATTAATTTAAGGGAGTATTAGATTAAATAACTAGAGGGATAACTATACATTTCCTATTATTATACTTTTACAGAAAATGCAATTAAAATGAGCAATATTAAATTCTCTTCCAAATTAAATTATATTTCCAAGTTGTTTGAAAAATTCACTGACTCCACCTGGTAAAAGTCAATGAATTAGAAAGCAATAAATAGATTATCTGTGGAGATGGTTTGGAGCTCTTTAGTACCTAATAATTTCCGTGTGATTAAAGAATTATGACATGAGTACCAAAAAGCCAATGTGATCCCAGGTTGTATTAACAGAAAGAGAGCAGATAACCAGGGAACGTGCTAGTGCCAACTATCAATACTTAGTACTGGGTCAGATGATACTGACAGATCTATGTTTAGTTCTGGGAGTTAATATTTCTTTTTACAAGCATACAGATAAATAACTGGAACCTTTCTTATAGGTTATGTTTCTTATAGGTTTTGTAATAATCTCATTTGACTATAAAAAGCATGCAGTGAAGCAGAGTGGTCCAGTGCTTTTGTTATTTAAAAGAAACTAACTTGCCTTGGTCACCTACTTAGTGGAAAAGATATGACACCTCAGCATTAGGTCTTCAGTTATATACTCAGTATTCTTTCTATTGTCACTGGGTCCTTTAGAGAAGAACACCCAGGATGATTAGAAGAACGGGAGCCATAGTTTTGAGAGAAATGGTTGATGGAACCACAGATGTTTAGCCTGGAGGGCAGAAGTCTCATGGACAACAAATGAAGGACTTTCAGAGAGAAAAAAAGCTGGTTTTGTTCTCATGGCTTCAAGCAGGAAAACCCAAAGTTGATGGCAAAAAGTTACAGGAAAGTTGAGATCACCACAGAATTAGTCAAAATCCAAAAGATCTTGAGTAGAGGAAGCTAAGCAGAGGTCGGTCAACCAATAATAACCATGCGGTGAGCTGCGGCGGCTGTGGTGGAAGTGGCCGGGGAGCCCGGTCCCCGCTGGCACCATGCTTCACTTGTGGCTGCTGAAAACGGCTCAGAATCACCCACTGTTGGTGGAGCTCAAAAACGGGGAGACGTACAATGGGCATCTGGTGAGCTGCGACAACTGGATGAACATCAACTTGCGGGAGGTGATCTGCAAGTCCAGGGACAGGGACAAATTCTGGCTGATGCCCGAGTGCTACATCCGCGGCAGCACCATCAAGTACCTGCGCATCCCCGATGAGATCACCGACACCGTCAAGGAGGAGGTGGTGGCCAAGGGCCGTGGCCGTGGTGGCCTGCAGCAGCAGAAGCGACAGAAGGGCCATGGCACGGGGGGTGCCGGGCGAGGAGGGATCCCAGGGACCAGCAAAGATCAGCCAGAAAGGAGGCCAGGCAGAGAGGCGGGCAAACAGTGAGCCGCCCCTCTGTTCCCCAGGGACTGAGCCGCAACCACCGAGCATCTGCTTCCACCCCCGAGGCCGCTTTTCTACGCTCCAGTTTATGAGTCTGTTCAGAACAAAACGAAGAGGCAGGTGTCCGGGTAGGACCCCCTGCCTGTCATCTGTGATCCTCCTCTTTTTTTGTTAGCCAGGAGTTCTACAGTTGGAAATGTTATTCTGTGCTTCTGGTTTTGTGAAGTTGCAGCAGACTTGATTCCTGGAAGATTCTGTATGTAATGCATCTTTAAAGGCCTCACTCTTGTTTTAAGGTCAGGCATTTTCCAAACAGGTCTGTTTTGCATTTTGTGTTAGATCCCTGTGTGATGAACAGAGGGGAGGTTTTTATTTTAAGCTGTTTGCACTGAGACTGACAGCCTGGAGAATTTCCTGAAACACGGACCCCAAAATTGCCTTCTCAAAATGAATCCAGATGAACCTTTGCCTCAGAAGCTGTTCTGGGGGACAACACTGGGCCCCGTCCCATCACTTCCTCTCTCCCTCTTTGTGTGACAAAAAACAAAAAACAAAACAAAAAAACGAAAAACTACAACTATGAAAACAAAAACAAAAAACCCCCATGCATTCAGGGGTCTAGTGGGCTGAATGGTGGTCCCCCCAAAACATATGTCCGTATCTGGAAACCCAGAACCTGTGAATGCAACATTATTTGGGAAAAGGGTAAGAATCCTGAGATTAGAATATCCTTGAATATCCGGTTGGGCCCTAACTCCAGTTAAGTGTCCTTATAAGGACACAGAGGAGAGACACAGAGAAGAGGAGAAGGTCACCTGAAGATGGAAGCAGAGATTCGAGTTACACAGCCACAAGCCAAGGAATGCCTGGAGCCAGCAGAAGCTGGAAACGGCAAGGAAAGAATCTCCCCTAGAGCTTTCGGTGCCCTGCTGACACCTTGATTTTGGACTTCTGGCCTCCAGACTATGAGAGAATAAATTTCTGCTACTTTAAGTCACCAAGTCTGTGGTAATTTGTTACAGCAGCCCTAGAGCCTAACACGGGGGGAATCAAACACTGGATGGCCCATTGGACTCGATGAGGTATAGTAACTCATCTGTCTCCAAGATTCTGTAATTCTGAATATGCCAAAATAAATATATTGACTATAACTTCATATTTCCTTCAGGAACCAAGAAAATATTTCAAGAGTATAATGCCAAAGGGTCACGACGATAGGCATCAGCTAAGGCTGCAAAGTAGATCTACTGAAGTGCTAGCAAATGAAATGTGAGAAAAAGAGATTCATATGTATGGTCTGAAAGTAGGAAAAATTTTAAAATTAAATTTATATATATATAAATATTATATATAATACATATTCAAATTACTTCACATGTGTGTATGTATGTATGAAGGATATGCCACAATCAATTTGGAATAAAACTGCAAAAGAAATTTATTTTGAACCTTTCTTATTTTCAAAAGATACAATTATCATAAGCCCTTTCCTCTCCTCCCCAAACCAGACATTTTTTAAAAGGACTCCACATTGGTTAGTTTCTTGCCTTCACCTTCGGAGCCCCACATCCACGTCTGGTTCTTTGATGGCTCAGCTGGGGATAAGGATATGGCTATAGTTAATTCAAAATTTTTATTATGCATATTAAGATCACTTCTGCTCATTGTGTTTGTAGAAAATGTGACAACACATCCTCAGTATGTTCTGAGGCCATGAGTTTACTTCAAACTCAACTTACTTTCTCCTGTCTAGATTAGTCTTCTCCCACAACTTTTATCAGTTACTCAGGCTTAGAGTGGCATGCAATTTTTACCCTTCTTTGCATTTTATATATGCAGTGATCCACCAGGTCGACAAGCCATTTTCCCTGTGAAACACTCTCAGCTCTCCGTTCCCATCGCCACTCTAGAAAGTTCTTTGTTGTTGTGTGGACTGTAGGATGTTTAGCAGCATTCCTGTCCTCTACTCACTAGAAGGTAGTATCATTATTTTCCTTCTTAAGTAAGACTTTTTATCATGTCACTTAGCAGCCCTGCTTCCTAACCAGTTATTGTTTTAAATTTCAACTTCTCTGCCTAGCTTTCAAGGCCTTAGTGATCTGAACTGTCAGAGTTATCTGCAACCTTATTCCGTTCAAGTGGTTTTCTCATAGTCTCATGAACACACCAAGCTCATTTCTCTCTGCCTTTGCACACTTCCTGAAAATGCCCATGTCTCTCTTTCCTTCCACCTGGCAGAGTAAAAGAGACTGCTATGTTTTACTCTGTCATGACTAAAAAAAGAAAAACTCACATTTTTCTGCTGAGCTGTATAATAACACTAAAGCTTTATTTATCATTCATTCCAAGTTGATGAGGATGCAGTAAAACTGTTAAGGCAGGCCAGAGGCACACAAGATAAGAAATGGCTGGAGTAGAGTGAGGGAAAAGGAAGAGGAGATAAAGTCAGCAAGGTAATGGGTCCAGATCATGCAAGGTCTAGTAGGTCAGAGTAAGGACTTTGGTTTTTACTCTGAACGAGAGGGGAAGCTCTGGAGGGTTCTGAAAAGATGAGAGACACAGATGCTTTGGCTTCTCTGAGAGAACAAACTGCAGGGAAGGAAGAAAGGAAACATGGAGAGGCTACTGCAAAGACCCAGCCAAGAAAAGAGGGTGGTATGAACCAGGATGGTAGCTGTGAAAGTGGTGAGGAGTAACTGAATTCTCCTATTTTGAAGATAGAGCCAAATTACTTGTTGAAAGATCTCATATGAGGTGTGAGAGGCAGAGGAGTCAAGGATAACTTCAAAGTTTTGGGCCTAAGCAACTGATAAAATGAGGTTGTCACCTTAATTAGATAAAAGTACAGGCGACATTAAAATAGACAGCTAGGGGGTGGGGTGAGGGACACAGTGTGAGTGCTCAGTGCTAGAAGACTGGGCTGGAGAGGCCAGCAGGGACCAGACTGCAAGGGTCCTGTAAACCCAAGACATCTAGACTATATCCTTAAGGACAATGGGAGGATAATTAGAGATTTCTTAAGCACAAGAGTGACAGAATTGGGGTTTATATTTCTTAAAGACCACTCTGGCCACAGTGCAGTAAATAAAGGGGAACAAGACCTGGTTAGGAGGCTGTTGCAATGGTTCAGACCGGAATGGTGATGGTTTTGATTAGGGTTCCAGTAGTGGAGAAGAACATATGTGAACAGATTTGAGCTATGATTTGTAGGTAGAGTGCAAGACTCTGTGACAGACAGTTGTGACAGTGGTGAAGACAGAGGGGTCAAAGATGACCCTTCGGTTTCCTGATTGAGTAACTAGGTAGATGGTGGTGTCTATGAACTGAGATAGGGAATGCTGAGGAGGAGCAGGTGTATATACTTTACATGTATATAAGATAGATAATATATTTTACATAAAATATTCTTATACATAAAGTTAAGAGAAATTTGGGGTAAAAATATCAAGAGTTACAAAACCTTAAAGGGAAACTGAAACCCAGGTGTGAATGAGATGGCCTAAAAAAATCATAAAGAAGAGGGTTGTTTCAGAGCCTTAAGAATATCAACAAGAGATGGGGAAATGAAAAGGGGTCTAAGAAGGACTGCTCAGAAAGATTTGAGGAAAACCAAGTGTCTCACCAGAAAAGCACAGAGAAAGTGTTAATTTAAGAAGGAAGATATCATCAGTAGTCAAATGCTGCTGACAGTTCAAGCAACGGAGACATGAAGACATGTCTACTGGATGCAATTACATGAATTCATTGGTAGGTAGCTTTGGTAATACGGTAAACACAAGTTTAAATGAAGCAGTGGGAGATGAAGGAAGACTGGTGTGAGTTCAGGAGTGACGAGGTGAGGAAAGGGAGATGATGTGAAGTTTGCCACAATGAGAAGAGAGCTCAGTAACATCGTGAAGCATAGTGGGATGCCCTGAGAAGGTGAGAGGGAACAGGGTCTCCATCCTACAGGTGGTGAGAGCACAGGAGAAGGATTTGCCTTGGATGGCAGGTGGGCCAAGTCTCCCATTATAACAGGAAGGATGAAAGAAACTGATCACTAGGGAAACAGTTTATTCACTCAACAATTCTTCACTGAACTCACACTGTGTGCCAGGTATGGTGCTAGGTGGTGGGGATACAAGGGTGAGCAAACACAGACAATGGAGCTTAAAGTCCAGTGGAGCAGACATGGCTCACATAATCGCACCAACAAATACATAGTTTATAAATTAAGTACTCTGAAGGAAAGGAACACTATTCCAGAAAAGAGGTGGACAAAAAGACTGAGAGAGTCAGGGAAGACTTCTGAGAGAAAGTGACATTTTAGCTGAGACCTCAAAGATGAGTAGGGGACTTCCCTGGTGGTCCAGTGGTTAAGACTCCGTGCTCCCAATGCAGGGGGCCCGGGTTTGATCCCTGGTCGGGGAACTAGATCCCGCATGCCACAACTAAAAGAGCCCACATGCCACAACTAAGACCCAGCGCAGACAAATAAATAAATAAATAAATATTAAAAAAAAAAAAAAAAAAGATGAGTAGGAGCTAAGGGAAGGAATGTTCCAACTAAAGGAAGCAGCGTATGTAAAGAACCACTGCAGGGGTAAGCATGCTGCTTCATGGAATTAAAAGAAGGACAGTATAGTTGGTCTGAAGGGAGTTCTGGCGAGAGAGGAAGCTAAAGCTGGATAGGAAGGTAGACTATGCAGGGCCCTCTAGACCATGTCAGACCATAGTTTGATTTTTTTTCCTAAGAGAAATAAGAAATCATGGAAGGATTTTAAACAAAGGTGTAACTTGCTTAGATTTTCATTTGATACATTCCTTCTTTAATTAACCCTTTCTCCTTGAACTTTCCTGACAATGACCGATATGCATTTTGAAAAAAAATATGCTGACTGCTGTGGAGAATGGTTTAGAGAAGGTGAGACCAGTGTGTTGCAGTAATCTAGGTGAGAGATCACGGTTGCTTAGACTAATGTGATATTAGAAATGGAAAAAAGGAGACTAATTTGGAAGACTTTTAGGAGATAACTCATAAAGATTTGGTTATGGTTTGGAAGTGAAGGGTGATGGATAGAGAGGGATCATGAAGAACTCAATGTTTTGTTTTGCCCAAATGAATGAAAGTTTGATCAAATGGTAGAGCAACTTCAACAAAGAAATGTAATAGAACTGCTGAGCACTACTGAGACCCCAGAAATGGTAATTAATCATGAGTTTATAATGATACTATTGCGTGACTCTCTACACATCTGCTTGGGTGCAGCAGGTACAGAGAAAATGGACAACAGGGCTGTAAGAATGCCAAAAAGTCACGGGGGGCGGGGGCAAGACAAAGGTGTTACTAAAATAATGGGCCATATAATCTAAACTAGATAAAAAAGCCAGGTCTGAAGGTCACCAAGAAGAACAGTGAACAAGAGGCTAACACACAAGCTGAAGGAGCTGAGGTAGTCATCAGAGAGCAGGATGCCTGAATCAGATTCTGGATGTGGACTGAAAGAAATGATGATGTGATTCAGAGAATAACCAGGGGAGTAGATAAAAACTATGGGATGCAAGAGATCACTGGTGCCAAAAGATCAAGAAAATGAAAGGCTAGGGTGTTGAATGAATCACCCACTTGTGTGTTAGTGTCACCCATAACAGCAAGATTTTGAATAGAAAGAGAAAGACTGTTTCTCTTTCCTATGTTACCTGTTTCTTGTTTCTCTGTTGCCAAAACACATGATGAGTAAGGGGGTTATAACTGAGGGACCAAAAGAGTGGTAAAGTTGAAGAGCATATGTCTCAAAGGAATAGGTTTTCGTATGTTTGCTTTGCCCACAGGGTAAAGAGGTAAGACTCTAGAAAAACCAACAAGAGGAAGAAAACCCCAATCTCATCTCCTGAATCTGGATACCTACTAGCACATAAGAAAATTAATAGCTACCAAATGGGTACTCGTGAGGTCCTCGGGGAAAATTCAAATTCAGTTAGGGCAAGAGATAGGCTGAACTCCCTGAGAAGAGCCTGAAGATACAGGAAAATTTGCTGATTATACAGAGGCACTTTCAGAGGAAGCAGCTGGGGGAATAGAGGGCTGGGTCAGGGTCCACAAAGGAGAGGGCATTTTGAAGACGATGGAGATGATTACAAAAGGTTTTGATGTGTTTCGATGGAAGGCTGAGGTATTCCCATCTGGTAGCTTCTATTTTCTCTACAAAGTCAGAAATGGGATGATTTATCAAGAAGGAAAGGGAAAACTGGGGATGGGGAAAAAAGAGAGAAGGTTTAAGACGGTCATGTGGAAGGAGAATCAGATATCTAGGATGTATTAGTCCAACTGAAATAGATGACCTGAATTTACAGTGCTCCAATCTTTCCAACTGTTTGATTTTTTTCCCATAGGTAAGTGGGTTAGAGGTAAGGATGATGGGATAAGAATATCTAGGATATTGAAAAGAGAGAAACTACAACATGAAGCCACTAGGGTAATGACAGTGGCCTAGCCAGGGCAGGAAGATGGGGGCAGTCTATAAGGAGGTGCATAAATCTGCAGAGACTCTTAAAATGATAATAAAATGGGTTAAAAACAACAAATCTAATGCTTAATGCCAGTGATAAAATAATCCTCCCAGAAAAAAAGTCTTTTGTTGGTCTCAGTTCTAAACAATTGCTGCAGTGACTGTTTGATTTCTATATGTATGCAATCTTCAAATCAGGATGTTTTCATTATGCATATGCTAATAAATATTATATCAACACGGAAATTAATTCAAAGAACTCCCAGCTGTACAGTCAGCCCAACAAAGTGGACTAAACTACACGCTTCCAATTTGATTAAATTTCAAATGGTTTGGAATCTTCGAAGCTTCCTTTGGACACAGTTTGTGTCCCCAGACTGTCTGGTGTAACATATTCCCACATATTCCTGTGTTTAAACAGTAGGTTCAAAATAAACAATGATAGCAATGTGCAATTTTTCTTAGTTCCAAATTATTTTTTTTTCGTGGTGTAGTTTTAGATAAGGTTATTCAGATACAAAAATATTTACAATCAGCCTTGAACAAGGTATAGTAAAATACAAACCTTTAAAATTGCTCCCTGAAGATGGGCACACAGAAACTGTTCAAAAGAAAAAGTATATATATGTATATTTTTTTCAATAAAAGAAAATTTTCTGCTTTTCTTTTTTGGCTATTATCATCTGTTTCATGTCATGATTATTACTGAAAATAATTTTATCATATAGAGAAAGAGGTGTTGAAAATGATCTACTCCAAGTGTCAAAACACTAGGTACATGCTACTGAGAAGTGGTTTTGAATTGACATTACCTTCTCTAGACCCAGAGACATGGGAGGTAGAAGAAACAAGTCTCCTCTTGAGAAGGCTCCAGGGTAAATGATACTTTCAGAAGAGAGCCAGTGATTTTACTTACCTCTAGCAGTTGTATACTACAGATATATAGTAAAGAGGCTGAAGACTTGTATATATTATAGTCACTGAAGAGGGGTTTCAGAAAACACAGAGGAAAGGTCTAGGAGGGAAGTGAGGAGAGAGAGATAATAGATCAAAGGAGAAGCAGCAAACAAAAGATAACAATGTTGAAATAATTCATGGGCAGAGGGTGACAAAAGTCCTTATAAAAGAGTAAGAAGAAAGGTGATCTTCCCCTTTCCTCCTTTGGGGAAGGAAGAGAGAGAGAATGTATAATAGGAAATCATATATACCAGTGAAAAAAAGATATTAAATTTGATATAACAGGTAATAAGATGCCATCACAAGTTTTTAAAGGAGAAATTACATAATGAAAAGATTTACATCAGATTATTCTCTTTGCCAATATTAAATATAGTTCTTTAGACAGAGCTGTACTAAAAAGAGAAGGGAATTTCAGGGAAATCGAATTCCAAATAATTTCAGTAAGAAGGTTAAAAAAATCCCCATTTTTAAAAAACTTTGTAAGTTGCAGGGTTGTGAAAATTGTTAAAGAATTCAGAATCAATTTCCCTGTAGAAACCTTCCAGTTTTTCCACACCCTTTTAGTAACTGTTGAAAAATATTCTACAGGCAAATTTCAGTGAACAGAGCAAAATTAAAGGATGGAAAGCATGTCTATTTTAATAGTCATTTTTATAAAATAAAAATTCTGCCAAGTAAATCAAAATCACATTCCACAACATTAACAGCCATCCTGCATTTGCCCAGGTTTAACAGCACCTGTTTCCCACAAAATCTGTAAAGGTTTTTTTTTTTTTTAAACTACAATTAAGCGTGCAAGGTGCATAAACCTACATACTTGGTAATGCCAAAAGATGTTTCCATCTGGAATATGAATTTGGAAGAAAAACTGCTCACCATTTTAAATTTCTACTTCACAATGTGTGCACATAATATAGATTTGCTTAAATATATCAGTGCAACTAATGGTATATGCTCTGTAAGCCACTTAGGTGCTCAACCCTTTACATCAAAGTTATTTATTTAATTATAATACCTATTTCTGGGGGGAGAAGAAAAGAAAAGTAGAAGGGGGATTTAGGTGTAAGGAGTTAAGCTTTGAAGTCAGAAAGGCATAGACTCAGGCCCACAGTTTTGTTACTTATTTGTAGTGTGAACTTGGGCATACTACTCTGAACCTGTTTTCAAATCTCTAAAATGGGTTTAATAACACCGATCTTCCAGGACTGCTTGTGAGAATTAAACTAAACAAAAAAAAAAGCGAAGACCCAGCACAGTTACCAGGATACAGTAGGCATTCAATTATCATTATTACTATGCGTCACCTCCCCAGTACCTATCTGTAAGTGCCACAAGAGAAGATACTATGTTTGCTGTACATTAATAGTAGGCAAGGAGCTCCAGCACCAGAGTAAAAGAGCCAGTGAGCACTGCCAAAATAACAACAGGGATGCTGATGCTGGATTTTATTTACTGAATATCTATTATGCATTAGGTATTGCACTTAGCATACATTATCAATACAATACAAGCACTTGTCCTATTATAGGCACTGTTATTGAGGTGCCCAAGGTCACACGGTCTTTTCTAACACTCAACTACAACCACAGATCTTACCCAACTCGACCTCACCTCTGCCCCAAGTTGGGATTAGCTATTCCTCTCTCATAGAACCCTGTACACTCACCAACGCAGGACCTTTGACACTATTGTAATTGCGTGTTTATGCCTCTGTATCTTCCACAAGAATGGAAACTGTTATTAATACTGTATCCTAGTTCCTTGAGCACAACGTCTGGAACATTTTTACCTGTTCAATGGAGGGAGGAGTAAATGTAGGGATGAAGTGGTAGAGCTAGAATTCCAACTGGTGCCTTTTGACTCCTCATCTTAAACTAGTTCTACACCATGTACCCAAGCCCCACCCCCGCCCAGTAATAATCCCATTTTGTAAATTTGTATTATTTTGTAAATTTCACTTAGTCAAGATTTCTATAAAAAATTTGTGGGATTTCTTCAACTCACAAATGAGATGTTCATGAACCAAATTATTACCAAATTTCACTGATTTCATAAGCTGGCACCTTGAAAACAACCAAATCTAGCTTTTATGTGGCAACCTTTTGGGTTTAGTAAGTCAAAAAGGCAGCGAATGTTGACACCAATAACTATAGATCTTATTAAAGTCCAAAATGCAACTCCGAAAATCCTAGTAACAATATTACATACATTTATTACTTTGGAGACTTACATAAAGCAAAGCAGACAAAAAGCTTGGCAATAAATCCACACATTTTTGAAATATCCGCTTAATTTCACTAAATTGATTTTTCAATAACTGTGTGCATAAATCTGTTAACTACCTAAGTTTAAAGGTTAATTCAAGGTCATCTATCAGAAAGCCTAAAAACTTCTACCTGCTTTCTAGATATCAAAGCTCAAAATTGCATACATAAGTTAGCTAAAGTCAGTGTTTGAGAATGAATAGGCTGTCTACAAATTCCATATATTCAGAATATATTTGAGAAAGATGTATTTCAATTATGGAATTGCAAAAGGAATTACCTCAACTCATAATTTTACCCAATTTCAGCACACAAAAAGACAATTTAAAGGCCCTTAAAGTCATTCTGTTTAAGTATGGATTTCACAGGAGGAGGAAACTTGAAGAATCATTGATCTGGGAGCAACCAATGCTAACGCCTAGGTTGTCATAATCAATCTGCTTTAATTATCAACAAGTTTTTCCCATTTCTGACCAGTCATTTAGAGCTGACCTTCGACAAGTACTTACAAGTCATCGAAATCTCATTTTATTTTATAGCCTCATATTTGTTACTGGGCTAATCTTTACCTGTTCTACATCACACAACAGCTTACATATTTGAATGGCCCAGCAGTAAATTTCCATGGTCCCCCCTGGGTCAGTCAGATGTTAGCTGTTAAGTAAAGCTAAAAGGATCTATGCTTCATAAATTTCCTTCAGGGTCCACATTTGCTCTTACAGGCTAGGCTTTCAAGCCCAAACATCTTTATAGCTATGTGCAGTGATTTATTAACTCCTCCTTGTTTTTATCCAAAAAGATCAATCACATATGTATCAATAAGCTGGTGTGCTGGTGACTGCTTTTTATTGTACATATAACCACCTGCCTTTAATACAAACTTGAGTCTAAAGCTTTTGTAAACTCTTGCGGGATTTTAACAACTTTCACCTGTTTCTAATTTGGTACAAAACATATGGTTTAGCTCTGCTATTTTGTTCTAAGCCAGCCTTTCCTCTTATGGACCCAACAATATAAAAGAAAACAAATCCAGAGCACAAAAACCTAAATTTGGAGGATGTCACACACACACACACACACACACACACACACACACACACACACACACACACACACTTGGCCCATTACTTATGAATAGCAGTTTTGACATATAACAGGAATAAATTATTATTTAGTTTCCTTTTTTATTTTTAAAATTTTTATTTATTTATTTTAACATCTTTATTGGAGTATAATTGCTTTACATTGTTGTGTTAGTTTCTGCTGTATAACAAAGTGAATCAGCTATATGTATACATATATCCCCATATCCCCTCCCTCTTGCGTCTCCCTCCCACCCTCCCTCTCCCACCCCTCTAGGTGGTCACAAAGCACGGAGCTGATCTCCCTGTGCTATGCAGCTGCTTCCCACTAGCTATCTATTTTACATTTGGTAGTGTATATAAATTCAAAATGGATTAAAGACCTAAATGTAAATTATTTTATAGTTATGAAATTATTACATTCCTTGGCAAACAACTAGATGTGTCCTACATTACTCTTGAGGTTTCTAAGAATTATGTTCAAACTGTGAAAATGGCTGTTTAACCTCAGGACCTCAAAAAAGGTAACAGCCATATCTAGTTGCCTGTGAGGTTACGGAAGAGAGTTCCTATCTTTACATTCAGGAATCTACATTGGGCCAGGTGAAACCAAGGTTTTCTTTTCTCTTTCCTTATCCCTCTCTAAATTAGACCAAAAGTTTAAGAAGAGGCAGGGTGCCGGCAGAGAGAGAACTACCACCTAACACAGCATGGTAAAGTCAATACTAAAATTAAGAGTGTCTGGGTGATAGGGCAGGGAGGAGTAAATCCTCAGGAAAAAGTGACTAACAGAAATGTCTAGGAAAGGCAGAGAAGTCAACATACCTCCCACGGCTCTCCCAGACTCTTCTACACATAGTTACTTTTGCAGTCATGGTGGGACCTGACAACACTGGCCACAGCTGGCATTTAATCTCCCATTCAAATTCCTCTCATCCTTTGAGTCCCAATGCAAATACTCAGTCCACTGAAGCCTCCCCCCAAGTCCCAGATCAGAATGGATGGTGCTTTAAGATTCATCAGTATTTATCCTCCGTTTGGAAGCAGGTAATCACATTATGGATTTGCTTTATAATCATATATTTACATATCTCTCTCTTGTACAATAATCTACATAACAGGCACTGAATAAATGTTTGTTGAATTGTATTAAATTGGTTTACAAATAAAAAGGTTTTGTATAAATAAAACATACTTAAAAATTAATGTTTATTTATCAAAAGAATACATGTACATGGTTTAAAAAGTCAAACTGCTCTACAAACTTGATGGTAAAAATATTAGTTTACATGTTTCTTAGGTAATACCTCACCTCTACCGCAACTCCTAAACCCCTGAGCCAACAATTCTCAATGCTTTAAGCTGCTTTTTAAAATATTTACCCTACATATACATAATTAATATTCTATATTCCTGTTTCTTGATTCTCTGGTTTTAAAAACAATCTATTGACAACCTACTGGAAAAGATGAGGATTTCTCTCTCTTACACATTGCTTCCCCATCTCTTCCCAAAACAACCACACTTCTTCCTCCCATTCTCTCAACAGGGTCAACGCCACATTTTGGGGGAATTCCCTGGCAGTCCAGTGTTTAGAACTCAGCGCTTTCAGTGCTGGGGCCCGGGTTCAACCCCTAGTCAGGGAACTAAGATCCCACAAGCTGAGCATGGCCAAAAATAAACAAACAAACAAAAACACATTCTTTGGTGAAATCAATGTGCAATGTTACAGTATTATAACTACGTAACTATTATTTTGAGTAGAGCCATATAATGAATGATATTTATATTTTCTTTCTTTTCATCATTGGTTCTTCCTGGAGTTAATTACCATCTAATTTCTTCATTTGTTAAATTTATTGATGTACCTCTAACTAATTCATTCTCTGACTCCCTGAAAGCAATGAAAATTCCCTCAAAATATAATTAAATACATCAGATAATCTTTCACTCTTTCTTTGTCCTCCTGCTCTCTAGGCCAGTTGAAGAGCTGACCTTCTACAATTTCCCTTCACCATCATCCTGAGATCCCTCTGCTTCTCTGCTGTGCTGGATCCCTTCTTTTCCTTGAATGATGTTTTACTTTTACTTGGTTTATTCCCTTGTATTAATAGAGCACATCTTCCAAGAGTTTCCTAGGAAAGGTGCATAGGGAGATTTTTTTTTTAAGGACCTCCATGTCTGAAAAGACTTTTCTACCATGTATTTGACTGATAGTTTGACACATATAGACACACCTGGTTTTTACTGTGCTTCACTTTATTGTGCTTCGCAGAGACTGCATTTTTTACAAATGGAAGGTTGTGGCAATCCTGCATCGAGGAAGTCTATTAGCGCCACTTTTTCCAACAGCATTTGCTCACTTCACCTCTCTCTGCCACATTTTGGTAATTTTTACAATATTTCAAACTTTTTCACTATTATCATATTTGTTATGGTGATCTGTGATCAGTGATGTTTGCTGTTACTATTGCAAAAAGATTACAACTGGCTGAAGGCTCAGATGATGGTTAGCATTTTTTAGCAGTATTTTTTCATTAAGGTTTGTACACTGTTTTTTAGACATAATGCTATTGCACACAACAGACCACAATATAGTGTAAACATAACTTTTATATGCACTAGGAAGCCAAAAAATTCGTGCGATTTGCTTTATTGTGGTGGTCTAGAATCAAGCCCACAGTATCGCCCAGGGATGCCATATATAAGACAAGCTTATAGAAATAATTTTCCCACGGTATTCTGAGGGCACTGTTCCATCACTTTCTACCTTTCAGTGTTGCCTTTGAGCAGTCAGATATCACGATTCCCATTCCATTGTATTTTTCCCCCTCTGCAAGGCTTCAGAATCTTCAGTTTACCTCTAGCATTTCGAAATATCACAGTGCTTGGCACTCACTGGGCTCCCACAATCTGAAATCAAGTCCTTCAAATTATTAGAATTTTTCTTATGTTATTTCTTGAATAATTTCCTACCCTCTTGTTTTCTCTTCCTTTTCTGTACTCACCATTAAATGAATGTTGGATTATCAGATATTTGAAGAATGGCTCTGATTTCTTATCTTTTCTCTCATATTTTGAATCTCTGCCTTTTGTATTTTTTTTTTTTGAGCTTTCCTTAACTTCACGTTCCAACTTTGTCCTGTTTTTTTTATTCCATCATTTTACTTTCTGAAGCTTTGCTTGTCTTTTAATGAACGCTCGTTTTCATACCATCTTGTTTTTGTTCTTAGATGTAGTACTTTCCCTTGTCTCACAGAGCATATTAATAGTCTTTAAATTTTGCTTTTTATAAAAAGTCAACTTTATTTATTGAGGTATAATTGACATATAACATTATATTAGTTCAGCTGTACAACATTAGATATTTATGTGTTTTTACTTTTTGTTGATCCCTAGTCTTTCTTCCCTTCACATTTCTTTTTTGATATTTATTTTGGCTTCTGTATCTCGTGTGAGAGCTCTCCCCAAATATCTGATGATCCTTGGCTGACCATTCATTCATTCACTCATTCATTTATTTAGTTTTTGGCTGTGTTGGGTCTTTGTTGCTGCATGCGGGCTTTCTCTAGTTGTGGTGAGCAGGGGCTACTCTTCGTTGCGGTGCATGGGCTTCTCATTGCGGTGGCTTCTCTTGTTGCAGAGCACGGGCTCTAGGTGCGTGGGCTTCAGCAGTTGTGGCATGCGGGCTCAGTAGTTGTGGCGCACGGGCTTAGTTACTCTGTGGCATGTGGGATCTTGCCGGACCAGGGATTGAACCCGCGTCCCCTGCGTTGGCAGGCGGATTGTTAACCACTGCGCCACCAGGGAAGTCCCTGACCATTCATTTTTAAAAGTGAGGCACTAAAACAGTGATTGATGGGACTCACTCATTCCCAGAAATACCCCCAGAGAACTGGCCATAACTGTGACACAAGTTTATGCACAAACCAAGCTCTGGTGATGGAACGGACTTACTATGATTGGTAAAAAGCCAGTTGTAATTTACTGCTGGGGGCTGAGCCCCACCTTCCATATAGCAAATGAAGAGAAAGAATAATTAACAAAATGGAGCTCTGCTGATAAGTAGGAAGCCAAGAATGGCTGTGGGTAGACAAGCAACTGCATGTGCCATGGCCCCTCCCACAAGCTACGAGCTTTATAAATTTGGTGAACATCTGTATGTATCACTTTTTATACTTTTAAAATACAAATGTTTACATGAACAATGAGAGATCATGTATATCATTCTGCAACTCACTTTTCCCCTCAGTGCTGTTTTTTAAGAGGTATTTTTGCTGATATACATATGTAATGCATTTCTTTGAACTCTTAATTAGTACTCTATCTTATGGATATTCAGACTTTACTTCTCTACTTCCTTACTGACGAAGATTTAGGCTGTTTCTACTTTTTTCTAATTTTTGCCCTCCTTTGAGCAAGTTTTTCTAGTATGAATACAGTTTCTAAGTATGTCCCCATTTTACTAGATTCCTCCAGAATGTTGCTGCTGCTAACCCTAGAGAACAATGTGTAGCTTTGGAAGTAAAATTTGACCTGTCTGTGACTCAGGTTACACATCAATACAAGGGGAATAATAACAGCATTAATCTCATACTGCTATTGTGACTATATAATTTTCAACAGTACCTGAAACATAGTAAGAGCAACTATAATTTTCTGAGTGATTACTATTGTTGTTATTACTCTTTATATTCCTAGAATAGAGTACAGAGCCTATTCGTATCTGTCGTGGGTTTTTTACTGTGTGCACCTGGTTAAATAAGAACTATTTCCCAGAATACCAGCACATGTGTGGATCCGGGCTAGAGCTGAACAAAAATTGGCACGAGATTTGGAGAAGAGACGTGAAGCAGCAGCCATGAAGCTCTGAAGTGAATGGTGGTTAGACCCAGTAAGAGACAGACGTGGGCTGCCTGCAGATTCCACCTGGTCTTGGTGCTCCTGTTCTGCATCTAGCTCTTGTTCCCAACCGCTGGTGCTGCTGACAAACAGTGACTCCAGGCCCACTAACAGATGCAGTGGTAACAGTCCTCCCTAGATGTTTCCCCACCTGCTCTCCTTTGGGGTTCCACTCGGCAGCTGGTTAGATCTTGCTTCCCACCTCCTGGCCTGAGCTGTCCACCTGCACCAAGCTTCTGAAGGGCTGGTTAGTGACTTTCTCTGATCCTCCAACTCCCCGTTTTGGATTCTTCTCCAGCTTCTCCCACAGTTTTGTAATATCTTATGCTTATAATAAATCCCTTATACCATAACACTCATACTGATTCTGCTTTCCTGACTGAAATCTGACTGATGGAATTAATATCCTTTCATAATTCTTTGAGCTGTTTCTTTTAACTACTGAACCAAAAGCTTTTTATATTGTCTGGATTCCATCCTTCTTTCTTGCCTTCCTTCCTCCCTCTTTCCTTTCTTTCTTTTGCTATTTACATGCTGAAGTTTTCACTCACTAACTTATAAAAGGAAATTTTTGTTTTAAATTGAATCTTGACAGGAAGAAGGGATTCTCCCATGATTTTCTGGACAAAAAACCAAAGTCTCCAAAAAGTATTTGGGTATCCTATTTATTTTTTAGCCAAACTAATTTCTGATATATTTTCATAAAAATCAGAGTAGCAGAAGGCCTAGTTAAACCAGGTACATATATGTGTACATTCGTTTATTCAGATATTTTATGTCCTTCATTATCATTTTTATAATGTTATATATTTTTCATTGATAAAGGTCTTTCACATTTTTATTAAATATATTACGAGGTACTTATATTGTGGTCACTCTCTATTTGGTTATTACTGGTATATAGAATTTACTTAATTTTCATGTTGATCTTATATCCAACAAATGTGCTAGTTTTCTAATTCTAATAGTTTGCAGATTCCCTCACAGCTTCTACATAACATTCATATCTGCAAAAGACAATTTTGTCCCTTTATTTAAAATATTTATACTTCATCTCTTTTCTCCATTTAATTACATAGACCAGGACCTCAAGCATAACGTTTTAAAATATTTTATTGTATAATAACTGGCATCCTTATCTGCTTTCTGACTTTAATGGAAATAGTTTCACTATTTAGCCTAATGGTTATTATAGGATTGATAACTATTCTTTAGCATTTTAAGGAAATTCCCTGCTTTTTCTAGTTTTCAAATAGTTTCTATAACAATGACTAGTACTATTTGCAATCATTTGAGGCTTTACCATGTGCCATATATATTTTACATGTACTGGCTCACTGAATCCACCCAAACACCTAATGAGGTGGGTACTATTATTATCTCCATTTTACAGACAATAAAGTAAAGCATTGGGGGATCAAGTAATCTGTCCAAGGTCACATGATGTAACTGTTTTCTATTACTATTTTAAAAAAATACAAAACATTTCTCAGATTAAAACAACAGATTATAAATCTTAAAAGTTCTCATTACAAGGAAAAAATTTGTAACTTTGTATAGTGATGGATGGTAACTAGCCTTATTGTTGTGATCAGCTCTCAGCATATACAAATATTGAATCATTATATTGTATACCTGAAACTAATATAATATGTCCATCACACCTTAAGTTTTTAAAAAAGCCACTCATTTATTAGCTCATATTTTTTGTAGGTCAGAAGTCCAGGCACAGCATAGTTGGGTTCTCTGCCCAACATCTAACAAGCATGAAATCAAGACAATACCATATACAATAAGTAAGAGTTTAGATTCAAACTCATGCCATCTGGTTCTACAGTTTATGCTCCTAATCAAAACCTATTATTGTCTTTCTAAATAAGTGTTGAATTTTATTGAATGCTTTTTCTGCACTTAGTAAAAAAACAACCACATGATATTTCTGTTTATCTGTTAATGAGTGAATTATGTGGAAGACTTTTTAGTGTTGAGCCACTGACTCTTCTCAACTGCTAGATTCAGCTTGCACACATTTTAATTTGTATTTTTGTATTTATGTCCATAAATCAGTTTGCCTACCAGTCTGTTTTTCATATTGTCCTGATCAGGTTGTTTATTAAATGCCTTCAAGGCAAAAGCTTGCTCACCTTATCTCTCTAGGTTCTTGCCATCACTCAGCTTTTGACCTAAGTATTCTTTATTTTATTGTCAACTAATAGATACATTTAAGATTCTTTTTTTAATCCTACATTTTCAGTGTTGGTCCAGATATCTATTCTATCATGCTCTGGAAACAGATCTTATTCAGTTTTCCCATTCCTTTTTAAATCAATTTTGTTATATTTTACATACTTTTTGCTAAAAAATTCCATTCTACCTAAAAGTTGTTCACAGTATGTTCTTATGATTTTTCAGTCTCTGTTGTATCTATAAGTGTCTCCTTTTTTGTTGTCATAATTTCCTCTCTGTATTTTTTTACTCAGCCACTTTTAAATAATACTTCTTCACTGCCATTCCCTCTAATCTCTATTCCTAGAATTCCTATTAGATGCATGTTGACACCTCTTAATTAACCTCTGTGTCCTATAACTTCTGTCTCATATATCTCTTTATCTCTCTGGGCTGCAATCTGGGTGACGTTTTTCATTTCTATTTACTATTCACAAATTCTCTCCTTAAGTGTGTCTAGTCTACTATTTATGAGGGTCTTTTTTTTTTTTTTTTTTAATATTTGTCTCACAAATGACTTTTATTTATTTACTTATTGGCTGTGTTGGGTCTTCGTTTCTGTGCGAGGGCTTTCTCTAGTTGCGGTGAGTGGGGGCCACTCTTCATCGCAGTGCGCGGGCCTTCTCACTATCGCGGCCTCTCTTGTTGCGGAGCACGGGCTCCAGACGCGCAGGCTCAGTAGTTGTGGCTCACGGGCCTACTTGCTCCGCAGCATGTGGGATCTTCCCAGACCAGGGCTCGAATCTGTGTCCCCTGCATTGGCAGGCAGATTCTCAACCACTGTGCCACCAGGGAAGCCCAAGGGTCTTTTTAAAAAATACATTTTTCTATGTCTTTTGAGTCACAACTACCTATTTCTTTTTATTTTTTTATTTTTATTTTTAATTTATTTGGCTGCACCTGGTCTTAGTTGCAGCACACAGGATCTTCGTTGCATGGCAGGTGGGATCTTTTTAATTGCGGCATGCAGGACCTTTAGTTGCGGCATGTGGGATCTAGTTCCCTGGCCAGGGATCGAACCTGGGCCCCCTGCATTGGCAACATGGAGTCTCAGCCACTGGACCACCAGGGAAGTCCCAACAACTACCTATTTCTGTTTCATAAAATCTCATTCTTTTTTTATGGATGCTATTTCTTCCTTTGAGAATTCTGAAATTCTTAAAAGTCTTTTTTTATATTATTATTTCTATTTCCTTATATGTGTATTCTCCTATTTTTTGGCCTTTCTTCGTATGTCCGTGGATTTCCCCTTTGGGTTTCCTACCCCCCGGACGTTTCATAAAAGATTAAAGTAGAAAAGAGTCAACTGAAAGAGCTATAAACAATTTAACCCTCAGTAAGTGTATGACTCCTAGATGAAGAGAGAGTATCTATACTCAAATTGAGTTTTAGTGTCTTCCAGGAGTTCAAGTGTTTGCAACACAATAGAGAAGAGAGGAATATTTTACTCAAAAGGCATCTGGTGAACATAATGATTAGCTGAGTTCTAGGAATCAATCTTTTTCTAATATTATCTGATGTTGCTCCATGTATACAAGTGTACACTCAGGCACACCCATGTGTGAAATTCACGACAATGAATCATTTCTAATTTAATGTTTGTAACCTTTTATTTCATTGGCTAGTTTTGAGTGTGAAAACACTGCTTATTGTTCCTCTGAATTAGTCTTGTCAAACAAATAGGTCCTGATGTCAGCATATTTTTGCAGGGAGTGAGGACTGGGTCATTTAAGCATAATTACATTATTTTCACTGGAAAAGCCAAAAAACTGAAATAGATATTCTGAACTAACAACCTTTAAGTTGGCCCTAAAACTTTATCTAAAAAGTACTTTCTAGTCAATAATCGGGCCTTTACTCTCAGTGACAAAATGACTGTTGAGACTAGTCCCAAACCACCCGTCAACCAGCCATATCATTCTCTGCTCAAAATCAGATTGTCTTTCTTGCTCTCCCAGGGGTATGTCTGATGAATCTTGCAATGTGTTCATAAGACAAGGTAAAGAAAGGAGTGTTATTGAATAAACGGCACAAAACAAGGTATTTTTATTATCTCTCAAATTAGATAATAAACTGAGATAATATGCTCACTTTCTTAGTCTGTATCTGCTCTATAAAAACATCTAGCCTTTACAGAACTGATTTTAAACTAATCATTTATTTTAAAAGGGAAAAAAAGAGATGGTTTTAACTGTTTTTTAAAAAAATGATAGAGTAGGCTTTATTCAAATCTGTTTGTTAAACAGACTATTTTCACAACATCTAAATCTACTTTTCAGTGATCCGTTCCATCATTGCTACCATATACTTTTAAAAATTCAGAATTATTTTTTCAAAGAGAGAAATGATCAAATTCCAGTTCATACATCTTATAAATATTTTACATCTAACACACATAGCTTTACAGTTCATGCAACAGGTAGTGTCTAAAAAATCAGTTAATAAATCTCAAGAACATTGAAATGTCTAAACACAGTGTCTTCTAGATTTTTTTTGTAAGAAAAGTAATCTGTAAACATCTATACCTTCAGTTCAAGCTTGGTCATTTGCTGTGGTCATTGTGGAAGAAGTGGGTATGACTTTATAACCATTTGGAAGTCTTTGCAAAAATATTACATTGCATGGGTAAAGAACAAGTCTTAGAATTACCATGTAGTACAAATTTGTGAAATCAATTTCTGTATTTAAAAACATAAAACAAAGACTACTAAACAGTCCAAAACTGTTGTAGCTGAATATTCTAAATACGAGCCAACAGTACTACACTAAAAATGTCCAGAAATAAGGCCTCTGAAATAAATATTTCCATTCTTTAAAAAAAAGACAAAATAAATATACATCACATGGTCAGTATACATATAAAAGTCATCAGTTTAAACCATTCTAGAAATATGTATCTGAAGTAAAATGGCCTAGGTTTTGCTGCTGTCGTCATCCTCTATTGTTTTTAGGGCATTTTCTTGTTATGCACATGACAACTGCTACTATAATGGCAATCTGTACAGCTCCAATAATTGCTGCAGTAAGAACATGAGTGAGCTTTTGCCTACTTGGCACTACATAGAGAATACTAAAGTCTGTCTTTTCACAGTGCTGTCCAGTGTAACCAGATTCACATCTATAAGATGCCTGAGTAGAATAAATGAATTCACATTTTCCATGGATACAGTAACTATTGAGGTTTTCAGGGCAAAGCATGTGGTTTCCAATATAAACATCTTCCCTTTGATCACTAGCATCTTTCACATCTGGTTGATATTGTAGTCCATCATTTTTCTTTCCCAACAAACTAGTGTCATCTGTGTCTGTGCAATGACCAAGATGCCTTATATCAATTTGTTCTTGTTTTATATAAGATGCTTCTCGAACAAAACAGGGATTGTTATAGGAACTCCCATCAGAAGCAGACACAGGATTAAAACTGTATCCACTGCAATCTATATTACATACACACCCAACATTCTCTGCATCTTCATCACACTCAGCTTTATATTTGCAAGGTCCACACTTGGAGTGTTTTCTGCGAACAACTCTCCCTACCCCTTCCTCTTCTCTCTCTCCAGATCCAGAGCCATTATCAGAGTAGCATAGTCCCCTTGCTACTACTATTATCTCTTCCTGGTGCTTACAAGCAGCCCTTCTGAGAAAGCATTCATTTTGGTACGTGTCCCCATTTGATCCACAGATGGGAATATAATTTGTATGGCACATATACATAACTTCTGAGAATTTTGTGCCTTTTTGTTTTTTTGGCTGTGTTAAGTCTTCGTTGCTGCGCTCGGGCTTTCTCTAGTTGCGGTGAGCGGGCTTCTCATTGCGGTGGCTTCTCTTTTTGCGGAGCATGGGCTCTAGGTACGTGGGCTCAGTAGGTGTGGCTCTCGCAGGCTCTAGAGCGCAGGCTCAGTAGTTGTGGTGCATGGGCTTAGTTGCTCGCGGCATATGGGATCTTCCGGGACCAGGGATTGAACCCGTGTCCCCTACATTGGCAAGTGGACTCTTAACCACTGCGCCACCATGGAAGTCCCTGCCATTTTTTTTTTTTGAATTTTATTTTATTTTTTTATACAGCAGCTTCTTGTTAGTTATCTATTTTATACATATTAGGGTATATATGTCAATCCCAATCTCCCAATTCATCCCACCAGCCACTCCATTAGTATAATCCAAAGACCTAGAAAAATGTCTCTCAGGCAGTACATAATTACTGAACATTTGATGAATGAATGAATAGGTGAGCAGGTTCATTTATGCGTTTATAATTCTGATACTATGAACCCTGACTTTGAATTAGCATTTAATAATACAAATACTACAAAATTGAGTTAAGTGTCTATTCCAAATTGCATGCTAAAAAGACAGGTAGGTTCCCCCCAAAATGATACAAAATGAGAAAGGAAACTTCTTTCAATTAAGTGTGACCAACCTGTATCTTCTTAGAACAGAATACTGCTTATCACTTCCCCTAGAAATCTCTGAAGGAAAATAACATGCTATTTATTTACCAAATTCTTTTCAACCACCTCAGGAATCTCCCATTTTTTTATTTATGCAGAGACCACAAATAATATAGAAGCCAGAAAATAATAAAAGTCTTGTATCTCCCATACAGAACACTATTTAGCAAATTCAATATTAGGAGGTGACTTCTAAAAAGTTTTTCCTCTAGTAACTAATTTTTTAAAGTCAGAAATGACAAAATTATGCTACTGCACACTCAAAAATAAATATTCCTTCTATGGAATATTTTACAACAGAAGTTGTCTCAGTAAATTCATTCGTCATCTACACATTTTAAAAAGGTTTAGTAGAGCTGTCAATCAAACTCCAAGACACTTGCCATTTCTCATTAACTTTCCAACTGTATATTTATACAAACTAAATAATAAAATGCTCCAATTGCTTACTGGTGTGTTTAATTAACTTACAGCAGTAAATTTCTATAACTACCGTTAACACTTCTAGTATTTCATCACTAGACTCTCCACATCATGAACCTGGGAGTCATCATTTATATTAATGGGAGTTACTAACAAGCAGGATGGGAAGAATTAATTCTCTTGTAAGTCTTTTAAAAAGGTTTCCAATATTATAAATGAGTAGCACTCAAAATTCTTGGCATTATTATCATCAATACTTCCTCAAAAGTAAATATGGAGAACCACTATTATAAATCTAAAACTAATCAAGCAAGAACTGGTATATGAAAATTACATGAATTATGAGAAAAAGTAACCACCTGCATCAGCCCTGTATGAAAAGGAGACGCTGTATACAAAGAAACATGTATTCTAGTCTTAAAGGAAGTAGCTTTAAGGAAAAAAAGGGGGGGGCTTCCCTGGTGGCGCAGTGGTTAAGAATCCGCCTGCCAATGCAAGGGACATGGGTTCGAGCCCTGGCCCGGGAAGATCCCACATGCCGCGGAGCAACTAAGCCCGTGCACCACAACTACTGAGCCTGAGCTCCAGAGCCCGCAAGCCACAACTTCTGAGCCCACGTGCCACAACTAATGAAGCCTGCGCGCCTAGAGCCCGTGTTCCAAAACAAGAGAAGCCACAATGAGAAGCCTGCTCACCGCAACAAAGAGTAGCCCCCGCTCACTGCAACTAGAGAAAGCCCGTGCACAGCAACGAGGATCCAACACAGCCATAAATATATGAATGAATGAATGAATGAATGAATAAATAAATAAATTTATAAAAAAAGAAAATTATGTTTCACTGTAATGGAGACCCTGAAAGGAATAGTACAAAAGGATAGAGTCACTTTAAAAAAAGTAAATACTAGCTATATAATTGTGAATAATTCCAATACAGAATAATAGGGGTAACCAAGAGATAATTTAATTATCTACATAATATAGACACAATAAATATTCATAGATAGCATATATGTAAAAGCTACTCAAAAGCCTAATATATAACCAAGAGTGAGGCTGTTAGGTTGAAGAAGGTGTGTGCAGATTTAACTGTATTTTCAAATTGCCCTCTGAAACAAACTCTCACAAAGGATAAGAGTTCCTTTTCATCTATATGCTCACCAAATTAGGTACTAAACAGGCATTCGATTTTTGGCCAGGTTGATGGATGTAAAATGGTATCTCTTGTGGTGTTAATTTGCATTTTCCCAATTACTAGTGAGACTAGTAAAATACTAGTGAGTATTTTTTCCTTATGTTATTAGATATTTAGGGTTTGTTCTTCTGTAACAGCTTCCTTATACACTATGTCCATATTTCTATTGGGTTGACTGCTCCTTTTCTTATCAATATATAAAGGGTTTTTTCCCCACATATTCTGGATCCTGACCCTTGGCTGATCTATGTGATACGAATCTCTTCTCCTGATATGTGGCTTACCTATTCATCTTGTTTTTGTTTTCTTTTGTTATTAGCAAGTTTTAAAAAATGAAATCAAAGTTATGGATCATTTCTCGTATTATGGTCTGTATGTTTCTGTGATTTATTTAAGAGATCCTTTCTGAATTAGAAGCCATGGACTTCTCAAATTTCTCATGTCTACTTATTATTATCACCCAGTATACAAATATTTACTGACTGACTATTATATGCAATGGTAATTTTATATAAATTCCCTCTTTTACTCTTCACATTTCTCTAAAGCCAGTGCACGGAGACTAGTGAGGCGAAATAAACTGGTTCAAGATGTGCTTGATACTGAAGTTCTTTCAGAAGAGTGAAATGGAAAAGCCATTTCTCCTTTCCTAAGTTTAGAAAACACAACTTTTATTATTCACGTGCCAATATATATAGTTAATCCCTGTTAAATAGTTATACATGGAAGTGACTATATGTTTAAGTCAAATCAGTCATATATTTATTATAACCAACCTGTGATCTAGAACACTTTATAAAGATATATTACTATGCTTTGAGTAAATGGATATATGTATATTGATATTAACCACTCAAAGCTAATCATCTTTGAAAGTAATTTTCATTTTTACCTCAACTAAAGATTGAACTATTAACTTATCCCTCTTTTATTTATGCCTAAAAGAAAACTGCTGAGCAACTTGAAGTCACTCACCAGGCTGGGTGAGAAACTAGATGCTTTGGCCAATGGAAAGGTGCAATACCTGTTTTGTGCCAGGGTGTGTGTGCTTCTGTTGTATCTAGCCTTTGCTTGGGCAGCTCCTAAGCCTCTTCCACACTCAGCAGCTCAGATGTTTAGGGGCCACCTCCTAAAGCATGCCTTTGCTGGCTGCTCAACTCATCCCCAAGTATTTCTAACATGACCCTTATAATGCTGAGGATGACTGTCTACTGACTTGCTCTCCATCCCTGATGCCACTTCAGCAGCTGAGTAATTTCACCTAATACCAGCAACTTGTGCAGTGACAAACGTCTACTAGTCCTCAACATATGGTTTGACTTCAGTGATGTAACTCTTTTGCAATTTAACTCTCCTGTGACTTAACTATACATGAGTTAACTCTCATATCAATTTTTCATTTCAAGGAATTAGAGAAGAAAAACTCTGAATACCAATTGATCATTTAATCCAATTCAGAAGTTACATTTGGTGATCTTGTAACTGTAAATTATTGTGGGGAGAGGCGTAAAAAATGGCAGTGAATAGAACTATCTGGTTAAAAGAATGATATAAATTTGTTTTACAATTACACTATTATCCAGGACATAAATGTTATTCCTAGAAAACTGTCTAAAGAACTATTATAATAAGATGCTTTGGGAAGTTAAAATAAGTTCACATCTACCTAAAAATAATTTTCTTATTCTTTCCACCCATTTATTTCTTCAGAAAACCAAAAGATTCCACAAATCACTTACAACAAACTCTCCGGCTTGATATAATTATCCTCATATCCCTCATTATTTGCCTACCAAAAAATCTAACATAAGAATTAAAGGAAAGAAAGATACTACTTTCAATGTAACATCAATAAAATTAAGTCTTATTTATTAGAGTAAATGATTAATTCATATCAGAATCCAAAGCATCTATGCTGTCATATGATACACATTAATAACAGACTGCAGAAGGCCAGTCCATGCTACCTGGAGAGCTCATTGATGCTCTGGGGACCTCCTGTTGAGAAACACTGATTTCACATATTCTAATAATGTAACAATCTTTAACCCATGACTTAGCCTACTATTAACTAAATATATTATTCCTCTACCTTCCCCGGTCCCTCAAAGCATTACACTGAACCTCTCTGATTGGAGCACACTGCAAACCAGAAAAGCAGTAAGTTCAAGTTAGGGTCACATGTCAGAGTCATCTGGTTTTCTTTTTTATTCCACTGTCCCATTACATTACTGTATTTTAATTTAGTTGGTTGCAGAAAGCTGAGATGACAATAATACTAGAGAAGACTTCCTCATCCAGATAATAACATCAGCACTGTAAAACACACTTCATTAAAAACAACACACACAACAATATGCTTCCAAGTGTCAGAGATGAAATAGCTACACAATTACTTTTGACTCATTTTCCACATTTCCCCTCTCTCAGTGGACTGCCTAATCTCCATAAGGTGTTCATTTCCTGTTTCACCCAGCAACCACCTTCTGCATTTTTATTTTGTTGATTTCTGCTGCCTAAAATTTCCATGGGGATTCCTCATTTTAAAACACACTCTTTGCTCTCACTCCTGAACACAGCCCCATTAGCACGGCTGCCTGTGCCTTGGATTACAACAGGCACTGAAGTTAATAGCTTCCCATGGTCCTAAGGGAGTGTATGAAACAAGGATTGTCCTGGCCAGAGCATCTAGAGTTAAAACTATGGGCTAGAGCATGGAGTGTCAGATTACTTAATAGCATTTGCAGAAACTGAACATCCCTTTTGCTCTCCTAATTCAATTCAAAAAATATTTATTGAGTGTTTACACAATACAAAGCTCTCGGTAAGACAATGGAATAAGTTTCATGCCAAGTAAGATGCAGTTTCTACACTGAAAATATTTCAGACAAGAAAAAGACAAATAGCTCTAATACATCACTTGTATCACTGGGTTCTTGTTAAAATGAAATGAGAACATATATAAACATAATTCATTTCTGAGATACTATATAGAAAGAATTGTTCATAGGATTACAAAAGACTGTGACAGTCCATCAAACTATGGGGATTTAAGAAAGACTTTACGAGGAAAGTTTTAGATAATAACGGAAGAGCGTTATGTACAACCACAATTAGGTTATGAACTGAGAGGGCACTGGGATAAGACTAAAAAAGTAAGTAGCAGGCCAGGCTGGGAACTGTTTAACTATTTGAACATGCTCTACATTCCTTTTAAGAATAAGGGTTTCAGGGCTTCCCTGGTGGCGCAGTGGTTGAGAGTCTGCCTGCCAGTGCAGGGGACACGGGTTCAGGCCCTGGTCTGGGAGGATCCCGCGTGCTGCGGAGCGACTGGGCCCGTGGGCCACCGCTGCTGAGCCTGCGTGTCTGGAGCCTGTGCTCTGCAGCAGGAGGGGCCGCGATGGTGAGAGGCCCGCGCACGGCGATGAAGAGTGGCTCCCGCTTGCCACAACTAGAGAAAGCCCTCGCACAGAAACGAGGACCCAACACAGCCAAAAATAAATAAATAAATAATTAAAATTAAAAAAAAAAGAATAAGGGTTTCAGCATTCGCTAAACTGATAGGTTCTAAAACACAGACACTTACTTGACTCATTAGCAGATATTAGGCAGTAAACTCCCTGAGTAGTTGAAGTAAGAAACAAGCCTTCAGACCTGCAACAGTTTTTTTTACCCAGTGCTCTGGGAAACTTCATTAGTCCTTTCCATTTACACCAATGACTGAAAGACGATGTACCTCGTGGCATTACTACAAAAAGAAATCTAGTACTATTCTACTGGGTTGCATTTTTAATTTTCCTTAACCTTTTCTTAGGCCCACCTTTCCTTTTAGCACCTAGAATTAGAAAGAAAAAAAAAATTACATGGCTGCCTGGAATTACTGTTGCAAAGCTCAATGTATACATAATAGTAGGTGCAAAATTTTATTGAGCATCTTCTGTGTGCCAAGCACTGTGCTTCATTTAAACCTCATGATAATCTAGTGGCATAGATATTATACCAGGTGAACCAAGACTCAGAGAGGACAACCTTTCCCCAGCTGCTCAGTGATTAGAGGGGAAGTCCCAACATAACTTCAAAGACTTAAGTGATTAAAAAACAAAAACAAACTCTGCCTAGTTTAAATAAATTGAGGAAAGAGAGAAGAAAAGAGAGGCATTTTGCATTGTACCTTTTAGAGGAAAAACAAATGTTAAGTGAACCAACTGATAAATGAGATTTAAATAATTAACATTTTCAATAAGAACACGGTGACTCTGCTTAATATATAGGAATTCACATCATGGCATTTTTCACCAGTGAGCTTCCCCTAAACCAGGAAAGGGGTATTTCAGTCTCATATATAGCCCCTTTTTGATAAATATACTTCTTCCATCTCCTAAATGCTTGCTTAAAAGTACTACACTTAACAACTGGACCATCTTCTGGGCTTGATTCCCTCAGGGGGCCAGATCAACGTGAAGGCTTAGTTAACTTCTTATTTGACCTTACTTCATCTTTCAACCTCTTTCTCCATTTGTGAAATGAAGGGGTGACTCATACGACCTAAGAATATTCTGACTGGTTTTAAAATACAACGTCTACAATGCTGCATGTTCAGAAACATTTTTTTTCATCTTTATTTTTGTTCCACGGTGCACCCTTAGGTAGTTATAATGGAGCTGTACTATAGACATTTGGGAAAGTTTTCACATGAACAGAGATCTTTCAACTTAGGCCACACTCCTGTAATCAAGTAGAAAACCTGAAAGAACTAATAATTTTATTCATTTCAGCTATATTAGTCACACTGAAAAATATTTGTTTGATTATACTTTTAAGGTGCACAGCAAGAAAAAATAGAAAACCAAAGCATTTGGTTCACCCTCTGCCTCAAGTCATCACAATCATTGTTCAATATAAAGGTCTGAGGTTGGAGTTCCTGACTACTTTAAATGCCAGCATCTGAGCAACAACCTATAATAAAATGAAGACAAAAGGTTACAAAAAATGTTCTAATTTATAGGATAAACAGTAGAAGAGTTGAAAATTAAGGCCACATCACTTAAGCCTAAGCATCATGTGAAAATCTCCCACTTCTGGAAGGAGGCCATCAGATTTAATTGGACGCCATGAAAGTAAACATGCTAATTTAGTGAAAACAGCGACTACTTCTGAACTCTCCACATTAAAACAGCTTGATTACAAACAGAAGCTGAGAATGTTTTTAGGAAAGAATCTAGAATTTTTAATATAAGATGTGTCAACAGGTGTTTAAGTATGCCTAAAGCAGAGAAGAATAGCAATGAGGAGTCAGAATTACAGTCTGAAAAAATTTAGGTTTTCAATACATGCTAATGAAATCCCAAGGGTCAGTCACTATTTCTATAGAGAATCTGCTACTTATGCAAATAAAGTTCAAAGTATTCTCACTGATTCAAGGAGACACCATTAGAAAAAATTCTCATTCATTTATTAACAGGTCAATGTGGCCAGGCCAAGAGGTAGGCTGAAGGAATACAGAGATAGGGCATCACATCAGTCTGATCACTGCCACTCGGCAAATTCCTTTGTCCCTTCCCTCCTGGTTATGCTGAAGGGGAAGCTCCATAAACATCCAGACATGCCAAGGTGGCTGCAAGGTGGCTCAAGTCACAGGCCTGGGGATCTGTCTCACCAGCTCCTTTATGTATAAGTATGCATGATGGCCATATGCACCCCAGTCACAAAAAGGTGGCAGATCATTAAAACTGACCATTCCTTCTCTCATGAGCATGAGATCCACATGCAATGACTACAATCTGGGCCCATTATTGTCTGATTTTGGATATATCACAATGTCTTTGTACTCTAGAATTTGTTTCTAAAAGAAATCAGAACCAATAGGGTTAAAAAAGCAATTCCTGGGGTTTTAGAAGATCTTCCACAGGAATAAACATAAGCACAAAAAAATCCACAAAATGGGAAAAGCAGCACTACCATTTCTCTTGGTTCCAATAATTCCACTACAGAAAAATAGCTGACCAGCTTTTAGAGATCTGTAAAAACCTTGTCAGGGACAGGCCAGGAAGTTTCAAAAGTGCCTACCAATTTACACCACTCCCTATTTCTCCTTCTGAAAATAAAACAAAAAATTTCAGACATCTTTTGAGGGCTTGAAAAAGCCAAATGCTCTGACCAGCTATGTCGTAGCTCAATCTATTGAGCTAGTCTATTCTGAATGTATTATCTAACAGACAGTTAAGTAGCACAACAACAATGACCAACACATTTCATTTCAAAAATCACTTTAAAACCTACTTTTCAGTCCTCAGTGAAAAAAGAAATAAGGGGTAAAAGAACATTGCAGCTGGACTCTGGCTACATTCCTTCGTGTTTTGTGGTCTGAGCCTCAAAATGAAATGCAGCAAAGATTTCAGAGTTTCCCTTTACAGTGTGCAGGTGCACAAGTAATGGTTTAGGCAAGGCATCAGTCCAGACCTGGGCTTCAAACAGACCAGACAAAGGAAAAAACTAGTTTTTGGTGTTTTTTTCCCCCTTCTAGCAAAACTAGCTAAATAGAGCTTTGAACCCTAATGTATCACATTCCAAAAGCCAGATGAAACAGGTAATCAGAGAGGGCAGAGGCCGAGGATTCCTAGGCCTATTACAATAAGCATAATTTATCCAATGAGTCATTTAATTCCTATTTTCCCATGAAAATAGGATTCCACCTAATACCCTGGAAAGGTTCACATGAAAATCGACACACTCAGGAGAAAACAAAACCATGTCTAATCTGCTCTTTCAGTCATCCAGGCTAATAATCGAGAGGCTGATTCAATCAACAAGCATAATCAATAAATGTATTTGTATTTAGATATTTATTTACACATCTATGTTGTTCCCAAATGGATCTGAAGTGCTTTACTGCCCAGTGAAAATATTTGATAGTTCATAAAATCTAAGACAGCATCAACTGTGAACTGCATCATTAACTTATGTACCACTAAGAAAAGATAAATGCTATCAATCATGCCATTAATTGTAAGATGTATCTCATTTTTAGCAATATTAAAACGTCAAAAGTATTCACATTAGAATCAATAAAATACAATTTGTGTTTCAGTGAAAAGGGGAAGGTAGAGGTATAATGTAAAATTCGTTCACTAAAAAGCAATTCCTGTGGTTCTCCTGGCTGCCAAAGAGAAAAATGAGTAACGTAATCACCACAATCTCGCTGGCCTTCCCACATTGCTTCGGAAAATGAATCAATAAACAAACCATCACTACTACTCACACTGGCGCACACTACTTGGCGTGCTCGCACGCTAAGCTGCTCCTTCACAAGTTGAAGTGCGCTGCTGATCTGGAGAGAGAGTATTTATCATTTCGAGGAGCACCCCTCCTTCAAGCTCTCAAAGTGATTTTCCTACATAACTAATATTTTAAGGCAGAGCGTCATGCACAATTTGATAAAAATCTGGAGAGATACTTAATTTTCTTAATATGGAACCTACAGAAGGTTGGGAGGCATTCTCCACAAAACTACAAGGTCATCTCTGTGAAAGACATATCTGGTTATGGTACTCTCCTCCTCTTAAAATTACCTAGGGGTCCCTTCATCCCTTACAAGTAGTGTTTTTCATCATTACACAAACAAATGGGATGGAGTCAGCAAAAATGGTACAGTAAGTAGATCAAAGGACTTGTCCCTCTAGAGAAACATTGAAAAAAAAAAATCAAGCAAAAACTGTCAGTCAAAGGCTTACAACAACTGCCTGAACAATGAATCAAGAGAAAGGAAACTCAAAATCAGAAGGAATGCTTTGCAGCATTTTTACTTATCTTGTCCTTAACCCCCTCTCCAGCTCAGCAGTGGTCTTAAAGACAGCAGCCTGCCCTTGTGGGGCCCTGACCCCTGGTTCTTAAGGGAGCAGAGCAGATCTTATTCTAAAAAAATTTGGGTTGGTTTGTCCTAACTTGTCTGGGGGCGACCTGCAGGACTAATGCAAGGTACTTGCCTTTGTTTTGCCTAGTCAGAACTCACTCAGTGAGGAAAAGCAGAAGACACTGCTCAAGAAGTAAGGCAAACCAACAAACCCCATAGCCTCCTTGTGCAAAAGATTAAGGTTGAGACACACAACAAACTGTCTAAAGTCTGGGAGGAAAAGCTGGGGAGAGTTTCTTTGAGAAATTGGTGTATTCAAAAGTACCCACACACACTGGGGAATCAGAAGTTACAGTGGGAATGTAAGTTGGTGCAGCCACTGTGGAAAACAGAATGGACGTTCCTCAGAAAACTAAAAATAGAATTACCAAATGATCCAGCCATCCCACTCCTGGGCATATATCCAGAGAAAAACATGGTTTGAAAAGATACATGCACCCCAATGTTCATCACAGCACTGTTTACAATAGCCAAGTCATGGAAGCAACCTAAATGTCCGTCGACAGATGAATGGATAAAGCAGATGTGGTACATATATACAGTGGAATATCAGCCATTAAAAAGAATGAAATAATGCCATCTACAGCAACATGGATGAACCTGGAGATTATCATACTAAGTGAAGTAAGTCAGAGAAAGACAAATATCGTGATATAGCTTATATGCGGAATCTTTAAAAACTGATACAAATGAACTTATTTACAAAACAGAAACAGACTCACAGACTTAGAGAAGGAACTTACGGTTACCAGGGAAGAAGGGTGGAGGGAGGGACAGATTGGGAGTTTGAGATTGACATGTACGCACTGCTATATTTAAAATAGATCACCAACAAGGACCTACTGTATAGCACAGGGAACTCTGCTCAGTATTCTGTAATAACCTAAATGGGAAAAGAATTTGAAAAAAGAATAGATACATGTATATGTATAACTGAATCACTCTGCTGTACACCTGAAACTAACACAACATTGTTAATCAACAATATTCCAATATAAAATAAAATTTTTTTAAAATTAAATTAAATATTAAAAAATTTAAAAAATAGAAAAGAAGTTACGTACATGCTCAGAACAGAATGCACGCTCAGAAAACACCTGAGAAGACCCTAGGCTTTCACCTCTGGCTGACTGCTAGGCTTACTGCAAGAAGTGAAGGCTAAGGCCTTCTGGTTGAAATGAAAGGACACTACACAGTTACTGAAAGCTGGACAAAGAAATAAAGATCTCCAGTGAAGGTAACTACCTACACAGGTAAATTTAAAAGACAGTATTATGGGCACACAATGTATAAAGATGTCATTTGTGACAATAACAACATAAAGGTGGGGAGACAGAGGTATAGAGGAGCAGAATTTTTATGTACTACTGAAGCTAAGTGGGTATCATTTCAAACTAGATTGTTATAGGATGCTAATTATAATCCCCAGAGTCACCAATAAGAAAATATCTTAAATACACTGAAAAAGAAATGAGAAGGGAATCAAAATGGTACATTACAAAAAATCAATTAAGAAAAAAAAAAGAGGCAGTAATAGAGGAAATGAGGCACAAAAAAGGTATAAGAAATATGGAAAACAAAATGCAGAAGTAAATCCTTCCATACCACAAATTATGTTAAATATTGTATAAGTAGATTAAACTCTCAGTCAAAAGGCAGAGATTGGCAGAAAGGATTTTTTAAAAAAAATGATCCAACTATATACTGCCTACAAGAGACTCATTTAATTAATTGTTTTTTTAATTTTTATATTTTTGGCCTTACCACGGGGCATGCAGTATCTTAGTTCCCCGACCAGGGATCGAACCTGTGCCCCCTGCAGTGGACGAGCGGATTCTTAACAACTGGACCCCCAAGGAAGTCCCTGCAAGAGACTCATTTTAGATCCAAAGATACAAATAGGTTCAAAATGAAAAGATGGGAAAGATATTCCCAAATACAGTAACCAAAAGAGAGCTGGGAGGCTATCCGAATAGCAGACAAAATAGTCTTTAGGTCAAAATTGTTACAAGAGGCAAAAAAGTTCATTATATAATGATAAAAGGGTCAGTTCATCAAGAAGAAATAGTAACTCAAAACGTACGCACTAAACGAGAGCCCCCAAGTAAAAGAAGCAAATGTTGACAGAATTGAAGGAGAAACAGTCCTACAATAATAGCTGGAGAGCTTAATACTCCACTTTCAATAATGCACAGCATATATAGACAGAAGATCAATAAGGACATATAAGACTTGACAACACTATAAACCAACTAGACCTAACAGACATATATAATAGAACACTGCATCTAACAATATTCTACACATTCTTCTCAAATGCATGTGGAACATTCTCTAGGATAGACCATATATTAGGCCACAAAACAAGTCTTAATAAATTAAAAAATTCTGAACTCATACAAATTATCTCTCCATCACAATGGAATTAAACTAGAATTCAATAACAGAAGGAAAATTAGAAAATTCACAAATATGTGAAAATTAAACCCTTTTAAACAACCAATGGGTTAACTGAAGAAATCACATGGGAAATTAGAAAATACTTTGAGAGGAAGGAAAATAAAAATACAATATGTCAAAATTTATGAGATGTGGAAGTTTAAAGGTATAAACACTGACATTAAAAAAGAAAGCTCTCATATCAGTAACCTAACTTTACATCTAAAGGAATAGAAAACAAAACCCAAAGCTAGCAGAATGAAAGAAATAATAATGATTAGAGTATAGATAAAAGAGACAAAAACAACAGAGGGAATCAACAAAACCAAAAAGTCAATTCTTTGAAAAGATCCATCAAATCTTCTTATTCTAGCTAAAAGTTTTTAGCTACAATAAGAAAATAAAAAAGACACAAACAACTAAAATCAGAAATGAAAATAGACATCATTAAAGACCTTACAGAAACGAAAGGGATTATAAAAAATACTATGAACAACTGTCACCAACAAATTTGATAACCTAGATGAAATGGTCTTGTTCTTAGAAACACACAAATGGTATAAACTGAGTCAGGAATATATAAAAAATATGAAGAGGCCTATAATAAGAAATTGAATCACTAATCAAAAACCTCCCAACAAAGAAAAGTGCAGAACCACTTGGCTCCACTGGTAAATTCTAACAAACATTTAAAAGAAGAATTAACAGCAATCCTCAAACTCTTCCAATAAAGTAGAAGAGAAGGGAACACTTACTTCATAATGCTTTCTATGAGGCCACTATTACTCTGACAGAAAAGCCACGCAAGAAAACTATAGACCAATATTCCTTATAAATATAGATGCAAAAATCCTCAATGAATTGCTAGCAAACTGAAGCCAACAGCTTATTAAAAGGTCCTCTTTGCAGAAATAGAAAAGATGATCTTCAAATTCATGTGGAATTGCAAAGGGCTCTGAATAGCCAGAAAAGTACTGAAAAAGAACAAAGTTGGAGGATTCACAATTCCCAATTTCAAAACGTATTGTGGAATTGATATAACAATAGACAAATGAACCTGTGGGCTAGAACTGAGAGTTCAGAAATAATCTATGGCTAACTGATTTTCAACAAGTGTGCCAAAGCCATTCAACGAGGAAAGAATAGTCTCTTTAACAAATGATGCAGATACAGCTGGATATCCTAATGTAAAAGAATGGAGTTGGACCCCCTAAGCCATAACATATACAAAAATTAACCCAAAGTGGGTCAAAGACCTACATATGAGAGATAAAATGATAAGACTATTTCAAGAAAACAAAGGGGTAAATCTTCATGATCTTGGATTTAGCAATGGATTTTAGATATGAAACCAAAAGCTCTAGAAACAAACACACACAAAAAAGATAAATTAGACCTAATGAAAATCTGAAACTTTTATGCATCAAAGTACACTATAAAGAAAGTAAAACAACTATTTTAATCTCCTCTTATTCACCCCATTGATAAGAGACCCCTAGGGTCATGGGGATGGTTGAACACTCAACATCTGACACTGGACATATGAGATTAAAAGCAGATTACTAGTCACACATACTCAAATCCCAGGGGAGGAGGACACCACATGCCACGCAGGCTCACACGGGGTTACACTTGAGAAGAGAGTGAACAACCAGGAGCTATGGGTGGCAGGCTCTGTAGTATGAAAAGGACAGAGTGATGATGATTGGTTCCCAGGGGAGGATGTGATTGGTTTGTTTCCATAATTACCCATCTGGCAAGGAACTGAAATTCACTACTCAGGAATCAGCAGAGACTACCTAGACCCCTGAATAAAGAGGGTTGTTTGGATAGGGGGCCTGATCCACGGGAGCAGAGTTGGGAGGGACTGTTCAAGGCCCTCCTGGTTTCACCAGATATCCAGGCAGCACATAATACTGACCTTAATTTTAGGCCTTAAACTGTAACAACAACCTAGAGAATGGGAGAAAATACTTGCAAATGATTTATCTGATAAGAGTCTAGTATGCAGAATATATAAAGAAGTTTTACAACTCAACAAAAACAGGAACAACCCAATTAAAAATATGGGCAAGAGGTGAGGGAGATTAAGAGGTACAGACTTCCAATTACAAATTAAATGAGTCACGGGTTTGAATTGTACGGTATGGGGAGTATAGTCTTAATTATGTAATATCTTCATATGGTGACAATAATTAGACTTATTGTAGTGATCATTTTGAAATGCACAGAAAAATCAAATCACTATGTTGTTACCAGGACATAGTGTTGTAGGTCAACTGTACTTCAAAAACAAACAAACTCATAGGAAAAGAGATCAGATTTATGGTTACCAGAGGCGGAGGGGTAAGGGGTGGGGAGGAAATTGTATGAAGGCAGTCAAAAGGTACAAACTTCCAGTTATACGATAAACAAGTACTAGGGATGTAACATACAACATGATTGATATAATTAATACCACTGAATGTTATAAATAAAAGTGGTTAAGAGAGTAAGTCCTAAGAGTTCTCATCACAAGGAAAAAATTTTTTTTCTATTTCTTTAATTTTTTTTCCTATATGAGATGATGGGTGTTCCCTAAACTTACTGTGGTCAGCATTTCATGATGTATATAGGTCAGTCATTATGCTGTACACCTTGAACTTTTACGGTGCTGTATATCAATTATATCTCAATAAAACTGAAAGGAAAAAAAACAGGCTGAAAATCTGAGTAGGTATTTCTCCAAATAAGATATACAAATGGCCAGCAAGAACATGAAGAAATGTTCAACATCATTAGTCATTAAGGAAATACAAATCAAAAGCACAATGATATGTATACCACTTTATACCAGGGACTGTAAGCTGGCGTAGCTGTTGTGGAAAACAGTTTGGTGGTGCCTCAAAAAGTTAAACACAGAGTTACCATATGACCCAGCAATTCCGCTTCAAGTTATATGCTCGAAAGAACTGAAAATGGATACTCAAGCAAATACTTGTACATGAATGATCATAGCCAAAAAGTGGAAATAACCCAAATGCCCATCAACAGATGAATGCATAAACAAAATGTGGTATATACAGTCAATGGAATATTATTCAGCCATAAAAGTGAAGCACTGATTGTGCTCAATGTGAATACACTGAAAATATTAGGCTAAGTGAAAGAAACCCTAAACAAAAGGTTACATGTTGCAAATGATTCCAGTTATACGAAATATCCAGAACAGGTAAATCCATAGAGACAGAAAGCAAATGGGTGGCTGCCAGGGACTGAAGAAAGGGGTTACTGGGTAGGAGAACAGGGAGTGACTTAATAGATAGAGGGTTTTCTTTCAGGGTGATGAAAATGTTTTGGAACTAGATAGAAGTGGTGATTACATAACACCATGAAGATACTAAATGCCACTGAATTGTACACTTTAAAAAAGTTATGTTGTGTGAATTTCACCTCAATTTTTTAAAAAGAGGAAAGAAACCATCCTCATGTCCCCTTCTGTCAAACATATGTATTTCAGGCTCTCTTTAAATAAAAGGTTTTGAAATTGAAAATAATACTTGGGCTATAAATTAATCAATGCCTTTGAAAAGGAACTGAATAAAACTATACATGTGCTCCCTGCCCTCCACTTACAAGCCCTACCAGATATAGTACTAAATTCTTCCACTGATGCCCACCTTTCCTGCCTTTTCTCTTGCAGTTTCCTAAATAGAGTGGAGGATATTTCATTTCTTCACGCCCACGAACACAACATTCGCAATCCATCAATAGAACAGTGGTTCTCAAACCTGAATGCACATTACAGTCACTTCAGGGGCTTTAGAAAAATATATCTCATGTCTGGGCCTATCAACTGAATCAGAATTTCTGGAGGAGAGGCATTTCCATGTTTCTATGCTAGATTATTCTTATTCTGCCTTTAGTATTTCCCTTAGTATAGGTCTGCTGAGATGCATTTTCTCAGTACTGATAGTCGGAAATGTCTTTATTTTGCCTTTACTTTTTTTTTTTTTTAATTAATTTATTTTTGGCTGCATTGGGTCTTTGTTGCTGTGCGTGGGCTTTCTCTAGTTGCGGCGAGCGGGGGCTACTCTTCATTGTGGTGCGCGGGCTTCTCATTGTGGTGGCTTCTCTTGTTGTGGAGCACGGGCCCTAGGCACATGGGGTTCAGTAGTTGTGGTGCACGGGCTTAGTTGCTTCATGGCATGTGGGATCTTCCCGGACCAGGGATCAAACCCGTATCCCCTGCTTTGGCGGCAGATTCTTAACCACTGTGCCACCGGGGAAGTCCCCTGCCTTTATTTTTGAAGGATAATTCACTGAATACAGAATTCTAAGTTGGCAGTATTGTTTTACATGCTTTAAAAATGTCACTGCATCACCTCCGGTTCCCAATGTTTCTCTTAAGAAATTAGCTTTCAGCCTTATTATTGCTCTTTTGAAGCAAATCTCTTTTCTCTCTAGGTACTTTTAATATTTTCACTTTATCTCTTTGGTTTTCAGCTGTTTTACTATAATTCCCCTAAGTATGTTTGCTTTGTACTTATTTTGTGTTGTATTTAATGCTTCTTGAACTTATAGCTTGATGTCTTTTGTCAAATTTGAACTCTGTCATTATCTCTTAAAATGTTACAATTACCCTATGTGCTCTCTTCTCCCTCTCTGTGACTCCAATTATATGTATATTAGACTTTTTATTGTGTCCTACATATGTCTAGCACTTTTCGATAAATCCATCTCTTTTGTACTTGTGCCTGGTCAGGTATTTTCTCCTGGGCTATCTTCCAGTTAACAAACCCATTCTTTAGATATGTACAATCTGCTGTTAAGTCTTTTATCTTTTTCCTGGTTGTCTCTCTGACAAATCTTTAAGCATTTCATTTGGTGACTAGCGGCAACAGATATTACATGAATATTTGCAGAGTATATGATACTTGCCTCACAAAAGCAAATTAAATTTGAATGAGTCAATTTTGCTAACAATAGCAATTTTGACTACACTCTATTTAAAAGAAATGGAGCACTTTACAAAGGATATACAAAAATCACCACAATCTAGGTCACGTTTTATATTTCTAATATAGTCGATGCTTCATGCTGCCTTAATGTTAAAAGAATATTTTAAAAGGATACTTACTCTCTCTCCTTTTCAGTCAGCTTGTCATTAATATTATCTTTGATTGTTGATCTAGATCCCTTATGAATTATAGGATATCTGAGGGGCACTTGTAGGAAAAAGGAAATCATTGATACCAAATGTGCAGTGTAACCAAGGGCAACAGCAATGCTTCCATCATCTCTTGCTGTAAATTCAAAAACAGAGAAATAGAAAAGAACTATTTACCTTATAAATGTAGCTATGAGATCATAATAAATCAATTTCAAGAGAGATTTTACAAGAAATAATTGATAAAATATTATTCACTTATCTAAATTATATGAATTTTATAGAAATCTAAACACATTAATAAGATTTGAAATTTCATCTACTACATTTAAAACTATTTCCCAATAATTAATGTGATGAGATTAAAATTTGATATATAATCTTAAGAGTTCTTACTGCATTCAAATCTCCATTACTCTCTTTCCCAGCATTTTTAAGGGCAAAAATAATACCTGAGTCTATTATACAATGCAAAAATTAGTTTCAGAGGTTTAAACATTACATCTATATTAACGTTATACATTTTACTCGTTAACAACTTTATAAGCAAAACAGTTGTACTGTTGTACTATTGTACAACATTATTAATTCCAAGGTGAAGTGAAACAACACAGTGCATCCTTATGGGGTATGTTCTCAATATTCATAAAGAGAGCATTGTTTAAGTCTGTGAAGTTTGAGATAGGATAAGGAGAAAAAATGTTTTTAATAGTAAAAGGTCAAAGACCACATTGTTCATATATGTTCCATTTATGCAATTTTTGTGTGGAAGCAACTGTTGGAAAAAATACATGTCTCCTACAGTCAAACATAAGTATGTATCTTTTAAGAAGTCACAGATTTTAAGAAGCCACAGATTTTTAACTCAACATCTAGATTTCTGCTACTGCCTACCCAAGCGACAAATAATCATTCAGGTACCCAGAACTGAGGGTAACACAATAACAAGTTTTAAGCTTGCCCCAGGGGGAAGGAAAAAGTAACTGCTTGGTATACAATATTCTTAAAATACTTTAAAAAGTTCTCTCTCTCTCTCTCTCTCACACACACACACACACACACACACACACACACACACACACACACACATACACATTTAACACATATCTGTAATACATCTGGCTAGAGAAAGGCTGAAATGATTGAGATGACCTTGGCTTGAGTATTTCCTGATTTTTAAGAGTACCTTTAACTTCAATTATTAGTAATATTTTCCACATTCCTCTTTTTTATATTTAAACTTGGTTATCTAAGCACTACCTTCTTACTGTAGGACCCCTACTATAGCTGTATACTACTCAGTGCATTCTCCACCCTTGACTACCAAAGCAGATTCCTTGACCATACTGTAAAAATAGGTAACTTTTATTGTACACTTTGTTTTTCTGCCAGGAATTGACCATGATGCTTTATTTCTGACAGTCATTCATTCTTCAACAATTAATAAACTGGGCATGTTTTATATGCTATTTCATTCCATTTATAGGTGAAGAAATAAGGTTCAAAGAAGTTAAGGAACCTGTCCAAACTAAGACAGCTAGTATATGGGTTGACCTGACACGGATGCCTCTGTCTTTAAGCACCCTACCACACTGTCGCAGAACTTTACTGTGGAGTGTAACAATTTTTAACTTCGGAGCCTAGAACACACCAAGCATATATGACACACGTGTATTATCTTAGTTTCTTCACACTTTTCTAGTAAGGGCAAAGAACACATAAAAAGTCCTTGGTAACATGTTCCCTCAAATCAAACTGATGAAAAAAAAAACCAAACAGCATTCCTTTCAACTGACTACTGGGCATGCCCGAACTGACGAGAATCCTATTTTTAGACCATGTGCTCTTGGCCCAGACTCACAGTACTACAATACTTTACTACTGTTGAAATATGTATATCAGACTACCTTAGAGACTGAAATTACATTACATTGTAAATGCATTACATTATAATTTAATCATCGTATATAATATTAGAGCCAGGAGAAACCTTGGAAATCACTGAATCTGATGCTATCAACTTAGAAATGAGAAAAATAAGATTCACGTGGCATAAGTGACTTGGTCAAAGCCATATAAGTAAAAACTATGAGGACAGAGTGGAAGAGAGAATTGTATCTACACCCCAGCCCCCCAAATATTTATCCCTGGAAGCACAGCTGGCATGGTGAGTTCCATCAGATGTTGCTGAATCCTGCCTCCTGCTTTCTCTAAAGAATAGGGCTTATCAAATTTAAAATATTTCTATCAGTAAAAGGACTTGGTCTTTCAGAACCTTCTTTTGAAGGGAGAGGAAGAAAAAGAGAACTTATAGTAAGTAAGCTTTTCCTTTCGTATGTGACCTGACAGAAAAGGATTTGAGAACTTCCAAAAATCAGAAGGCCTCTTAGTTAGCCTGCCCAAAATAGGTCAAATGCAAACTACAGTTTAAAAAAATCTATCCAATGCTACACTCTCAAGCATCTCCAGTTTTCCGTATTACTAAAAGGGTAATACTAAAGAATTAAGTTTGCCTATTTCGAGGACTACATCCACATATATATTAAAAGAACGGAAACTGGTCTTCTAACATCACCTCCTTTCAACAATCAAAACAATTTTGCGGGTTTCCCTGGTGGCACAGTGGTGAAGAATCTGCCTGCCAATGCAGGGGACACGGGTTTGAACCTGGTCCGGGAAGATCTCACATGCCGCGGCGCAACTAAGCCCGTGCGCCACAACTATTGAAGCCTGCGCACCTAGAGACCGTGCACCGCAACGAAGAGAAGCTACCGCAATGAGAAGCCCGCGCACTGCAACGAAGAGCAGCCCCCGCTCGCCGCAACTAGAGGAGGCCTGCGCCCAGCAACGAAGACCCAAAGCAGCCAAAAATAAATAAATAAAATTAATTAAAAACAAAACAATTTTGCTTAAATTTAAACATAAAAGGGCATCTCTAAGAGAATCCTATATATGTACATCAAAAACCAAAAAGAAATAGCAAAAACTGAAAACTGGCTAATACTGGAAATCAGTTTTGATTCTAGTTATTCACACTCACCATTGTTTCCACCACAAGACTCCCCACTCCACCCATTAAAAACCCTAGGTTGTTTCCCATTCCAGGCCATAGTGCTCCGTCACAGCCTCGCAGTTAAACACCGTGGTGTTGGATTTCCAATATTGAAGCTTTACATTAAAAAGCATTTTAAAAGGACCACGGGTAAGGCATTACAGGGCCCAAGGGTATTCCAATACCCTCAAAAGGAAAACCACCTCCTGGTAGGGAAGTCACTTTCATCACCCCAAGACCGCTGAACCTCCAGTGGGAAAATGTGAGCTCATGCGGTTAATTATGGCTATTGCTGGCCACGAAACCTCAGATGTCACATTCTGTTGCCAATCACTTTAGCTAAAAAAACCAAAAGGTTTAAGGTTTCCAGCATTCCAAGATCTAAAAGACTTTTTACCTGCCAAAGCCAAAACCTGGCTCTCTGGGGTGTGCTTTTCCAGTAAGCATTAATGACGCCCCTAACACCTAATGCAGAGCAGAGGCTTGTATTCCTTATGCTGCTCTGGGGGTTAGAAAGGTCACAGATGATAGGTTTGTTGGTGAAAAGAAGTTAGAGGGGGAGTGGGAGGGTTCAGGGAGGAACAGGAATAAACTGTAGACTCAGGTAAGTGAAAAAGCCCTTATTAAAACAATGTTTTAAGGGGCTTACAAGCAAAACAAAATTCTGCAGTTTCCTCATAATAAATATTTCTGGTTTGTTTTTAAAATTTATTTATTTATTTTTTATTTATTTATGGCTGTGTTGGGTCTTCGTTTCTGTGCGAGGGCTTTCTCTAGTTGTGGCAAGCGGGGGCCACTCTTCATCGCAGTGCGCGGGCCTCTCACTATCTCGGCCTCTCTTGTTGTGGAGCTCAGGCTCCAGATGCGCAGGCTCAGTAATTGTGGCTCACGGGCCCAGTTGCTCCGCGGCATGTGGGATCTTCCCAGACCAGGGCTCGAACCTGTGTCCCCTGGATTGGCAGGCAGATTCTCAACCACTGCGCCACCAGGGAAGCCCCTGTGGTTTGTTTTTTAAATGTAGGTATCTACTTGGGGGGGCAGTAATTTTTATAATAATTAAATCTTTTATGTAATTGTTATGATAATAGATTCCACAAACCCACAATGGCCATGACAACATTATAAATTCATTCAAATGTCCCTTTGACTTACACGTTGGACAAACTACTAATATTCAAATGCATCCAAGTACAATAAGTGATCTAAAAGCTCTTACCATCCTGCCTTCCCAATCACTGAGGCAGCTGATTTGGTAAGGAACCATCCACCCACTGATCCAGACAGGACAAAATATTTAAGACTCTAATCATTGCCACAGCATCTATGGAATGATTCCATGTTCTCAATGAGACACTGTTTGACATATGGACTCTCCTTTCCAAGAAATCATGCCTGCATGAAGGGATACAGACACAGAAGGAAATCTGGGTCTCATTACCACGAAAGGCTCTCGTGTTATGGATTACTTAAAAACACACACAAACAGTTTTCTTTTTTTTTTTTATTTTGGATGAGAAATGTCTCAGTCAATGGAACTCAAATGAATACCCTTCACTGGACAACTTTCTCCCGTTGTGTCCCAGTCTCTCTGGAATATTCTAACTGAAACTTACCCAGTTAGAAGAGTAGAAGAGCACAGTAAGTGTTGGGTCACTATGGAGGAGTTTCCCAAACAGTATCAAGCCATACAATGTAAAGTCTATCCCAGCAAAGTCTCATGAATGTAACAGAATAACCGGTTTAGAGTTCTGTCACTAGAGTCCTACTAAGAATGCAGCTGCTACAGAACACTAAAAGTTGTCAGAAGTCTGGAAGAGGTTATTATTCAAAACAAGGAAGAAAACTGCATCATGACAGGAATAATATGGACCTTAAAATCAGGCTGACCAGGGATGATTTTAGCTCTGCCACTGGCTAGTATGAGTCTTCGGAAAAATTAACTAATCTCTCTGAGCCGCAATTTTCTTGTCTTTAAAAAAAAAAAGTTGAGTATAATTCTTTCCCTCACGGAAGGAATTAATTCTCACAGTGGTGAGAATTAAATAAACAAGACAGCATCACGTATGATGTCCCACGTTACCATATTTCTACTCACCGAACCTAAAATGTCCCATCCTTCTTTCAACAGCGGAATACTATTTCATCTTTTAAAATACCTCAGGCATCATCTTCTCTATAAAGATTTTCCTGATTCCCTCCTGATAGACCTGATTATTCCCACTCTCTGAGTCCCATGTACCGGTATAAACTTCTAAGTGCCTGGTTCACCTCAAGTGGACTGAAGTTTCACAGAGGTAGGATCAATGCCTTGGTTACCTTTGTACACTCCCAGCACCTGACACCGTAAATGACACACACAAGGCACTCAGTAAATTTAGTACATGGAAGTGCCTTACAGAATGCCAACGTAAGATTTTAAAGTCCAAGACTACCATATGTGCTTCTTAAAATTTCTGACTCCTAGGAGTCATGGGAAGTAAACAGGGCCTTAGAGTAGAATGAAATATTTATTTCACTTTATCTCCCATTTCATTTTTTTAGCAGTAAAAACTGCACTTGAAAGCTAAACTAACTTTGTTAAGGGAAGAAGGAATGTGTTCAGCTTGTTGGACATACTAAGTATAGATAGCAAACAAAAGCTAGGAAATAAATCACCTCCAGAAAATAAAAATAGAATCAAGAAACATCCCAGAATGAATTAAGGTGATACTCCAATACCGATAGCCCTGCTTCTCTTGTTGCCGCCTCTCAAATCATTCTGTATTTAGCAGCCAGAGTGACTTTTAAAAAACATAGATCAACTCATATCATCCCCCCTCTTGAAGCCCTTCAGGGGTTTCCCACTCCACTGAGAATAAACTAGAAACTCCTTCCAGTGGCCTCAAGGCCCTGGCTGACTCTCTTACCTCTTCTGATGGAACTCTTCCCTTTTCTCACTATGCTCCAGCCACACAGGGCTGCTCTGGTCTTTTCTGTCCTTCTTTCCTTCCTCTCTCTTGCAACTAATTCCAATTACATTTATTGAGTGCCTTCTATATGAAAAGCCCTTTCAAATGCAATCTCAGTCAATCATCACAATGAACTTAAGATGTAAATATTACCTCATTTTACAGGTGAAGAAATTAAGCTCTGAGAGATTACATGATCTGCCCAAAATACAGGTATCTTCTCCCATGCCCCTCACCCTGAATTTTTCAGATATATCAAGCCCATTCCTCCGTATCCTCCATCATGACCGCTCCCTCTTCTAGGAATGCTCCTCCCCCAGCTGTAGTGTAGTTGGTACCTTTCAGCCTTCAGATTTTGGGTTAAATGTTTCTCCTCAGACAGGTCTTCTCTGACTGCTTTATCTACAGTAGGTTCCACTATTCTCTAAGATAGTGTATTCCTTTATTAAACACTTTTTAAATACTTATTTTCTTGTTTATTGCCTGTCTCCCTCAATAGGTTGTATGCTCCATGAAAGAAGAGAATATATTTGCTTTTTCCATCGTTATATCCTCAAAACACAGCACAGTGTCTGGCATTCAGGTGCTCAACTGATATTTTTTTCAATAAATGAATATTCTGTATCCCTGCAACCTGACACAGGGCTCAAGGTACTTAATAGGTTTATTAAATAAATGAATGAATGAAAGAATGGGGGAAAAGATGTGTCATGAGCTTCAAGACACCATAACATAAAAGTAACACCTAAAATTAACACCAAAGCACATCTGTATGACTTACAGAGATTAGAGGGAACACTGTACAATAGAAACCAAACAAATCCCAGCAAGATCATTACTTAGCTTTGTGGTCTCATGCAAGTCACTAAATAGCTCATTTACACATTGTAAAATGAGATTATACCACCTTCCTTATAGGTTTCTTTTGTGTGTGTTCAGGAGGATTAAAGATAAGGCAAAATGTCTTGCTCTTAAATAAAATCTTAACAATCATGTAAAACAGGTAGTACATGAACTAATGTGCTCATACTATCAATTAGAAAATCAACTCAAAGCTTAGATGACTTGCTCCAAAATAGATGGTTTCTAGAAGGGGAACCAGGACTCAAATATAGGTCTTCCCATTCCTGTTTTAATCACTCTTCCATTTTTTTTTTTAATTTATTTTTTATTGAAGTATAGTTGAATTACAATGTTGTATTAATTACTGCTATACAGTAAAGTGACTCAGTTATACATATATTTACATTCTTTTTCACATTCTTTTCCATTATGGTTTATCACAGGATACTGAATATAGTTCCCTGTGCTATACAGTAGGAACTTGTTGTTTATCCATTCTATATATACCAGTTTGCATCTGCTAATCCCAAAATCCCACTCCTCTCCCCCTTGGCAACCACCAGTCTATTCTCTGTGTCCCTGATTCTGTATCTGTTTCATAGCTAGGTTCATTTGTATCACTCTTCTTATGTCCCAACTACTTGTTGTAAGTCTTGTTGTAAAGGACAAAGGAGGTAATATATTAAAACAGTCTTAATGTTAAAGGGCCACAAATAACATTTTCTTTATAGGGAAATGGAAGAAAGTCCCAATCAGAACTAGTAATGCTTTCTTCTTGAATAACTTATTCCCAAATAGATTAATGTGCTAGCTTTGGGAATAATCTACACAACTACTTAATAGTCCTCAAAGCATTGTTTATATTAGGAGAAAAGAACCTACTTTGCTAACAATAAAAGTAATCTTTCTAACCAATATGCCAAATAATATAAGTTCTTTTCTTTGGCATACTGGTAAAGGGATTAGGAAAAATATTTTTAAATATAGCAATTACTATGAATCATATCTATAAAATCTTTAATGTAAATTTATTTTAGTTAAAAGAGCACAGAAATGACAGTACAACAAGTTTAACCTACGGGGGTGGGAATGTCACAAAATTAAATTTCCAAATACGTTTTACGTCAGCAGAAATACGGTTTTCTAAATAGAACAAATTAATGTTTATTGCTTTGTTCCCAACACAAATTTTTCATGAAAAATCAAACCAAAAGGACAGGGATATTATTAGTATTCTTGAGAATCCTACTGTCTGATTTTCTTAAAGCCCATTCAAAAACTATTTTCTTTTAACTTTCAAATAGAAAGTTCAACAATTTTTTTGTTTTTTCATGATTAGATCAAATATCCTCTTAAGCCTTCCATCAGGGAATCTGACTCTATATACTTAAAATTGGGAAGGGACAGAAGGTCCAGAAACCCTTCCGGATAAAGTGCCAGGCAACCAACATTTCAAGATATCTCTCTTTTTCCCTGTAACATACCCATATATTATACCAAATCTTTAGAAGTAAAAGAAATAAAATACCTTGGAAGTCCTCAGAATTAGGCAACTTGACACCACATACAAAGTAATCCTTATGCTCATTCTGTAAATACAACCAAAGAATGAAATTAATTTTGTTTATGTATAAAGCAAAGAAGCTCTAAATCTAAAAAATTTACGTCAGTATTAATTCAAAGACAATACTGTCATAGACTCAAAATATTAACCTAATTGTTGAAGCTGAATGATGAGTACATGATGATTTATTATACTATTCTGTACACTGATATACACTTCAAACTCTCTATACTATAAAAATTTAAAACATCATATCTAAGCAAAAAACTGTGTCAAATTTTAATCATAAAACTATCGTTTGACCAATTCATAGCTATAAATGAAAAATTTTAAGTAGAATTAACAAGATTCTGTGAGCAACCTAAAATCCTATTAGGTTTCCTCTCAGAAAATTAGTTTTTTAAGTCTCTTTTCATTAAAAAGAAAACAAACCCACCAAATTTAGCAGATTTAGTTCTCTAAAACAAATCCTAACCAGTTACACTTGTATTTACTCTAAGAAACCAGATTCAGAAACTTAATATCCTGACAGTTACCTCAGGAATATCTTAAGTAATACTAATAAATATAAATTAATTAGCTGTTATATTTTTAAAGCAATGCATGTGTATCTGCATCTATGTGTCAGATATGGTGAAGGCTGATAATTTGGTTGAGTGAAAAGGTCCTAAAGAAACCAGAAATAATTTGGCATTCTTTCAGATGAAGATGAGTGCACCCCACCACCAAATTGATAGAAAAAAATCAAATGGTGGAACCTAATGACAACTAATTCTAAATCTACTTTTTTTTTTTTTAAACATCTTTATTGGAGTATAATTGCTTTACAATGGTGTGTTAGTTTCTGCTTTACAACAAAGTGAATCAGTTATACATATACATATGTTCCCATATCTCTTCCCTCTTGCATCTCCCTCCCTCCCACCCTCCCTATCCCACCCCTCTAGGTGGTAACAAAGCACCGAGCTGATCTCCCTGTGCTATGCGGCTACTTCCCACTAGCTATCTATTTTACATTTGGTAGTGTATATATGTCCATGACACTCTCTCACCCTGTCACATCTCACCCCTCCCCCTCCCCATATCCTCAAGTCCATTCTCTAGTAGGTCTGTGTCTTTATTCCCGTCTTGCCACTAGGTTCTTCATGACTTTTTTTTTTTCCTTAGATTCCATATATATGTGTTAGCATACTGTATTTGTTTTTCTCTTTCTGACTTACTTCACTCTGTATGACAGACTCTAACTCCATCCACCTCACTACAAATACCTCCATTTCATTTCTTTTTATGGCTGAGTAATATTTCATTGTATATATGTGCCACATCTTCTTTATCCATTCATCTGATGATGGACACTTAGGTTGCTTCCATGTCCTGGCTATTGTAAATAGAGCTGCAATGAACATTTTGGTACATGACTCTTTTTGAATTATGGTTTTCTCAGGGTATATGCCCAGTAGTGGGATTGCTGGGTCGTATGGTAGTTCTATTTTTAGTTTTTTAAGGAACCTCCATACTGTTCTCCATAGTGGCTGTATCAATTTACATTCCCACCAACAGTGCAAGAGTGTTCCCTTTTCTCCACACCCTCTCCAGCATTTATTGTTTTTAAATAAATATTAGCTTCTGAATGAATCATGACAGACCATATGATTAAGACTAGAGCAATGAGTTTTTGCTTTGAGAGTAAATTTCAAACAGAAATCATCTTAAAAAAAATTTTTTTTTCCCCCAGAAAATTTGAAACTTACCAAATCAATAGGGTAAATGTAGGAAAGCTCAGATAGTAATTGCCTGCAACGAATTGTCAACTGGGCATTAGTCTTCAGAAAGAGTTCTCTAATGAGGAAAAAAAAAGCACATTTGTTAAAAAAAACATGTTTGCTTGCTTTCTAACAGTTATTTCCACCTAACTGATGCACAGAAAGATTAATGGTCTGTACTAGGCCATAGAAATTCAGAAGTAGAAGCAAGAATAATAACTAACATGAGTCCTGACCTATCACTAAATACTATCAATCAAGCTAACTATACTGAGGCCTATTTTATGTGTCCAACACCATGCTAAGAGATGTGAAACGTACAAAATCACTGACTGGGCACCTACTACTACATGCCAGGAGCTTCACAAATGGCTTTATTTAATTATTACAACAACTTACTCGGTTGATATTACTATACCCATTTTACAAACAAGGAAACAAGATTTAGAGAGGCTCAGTAGGCTGACCAAGGTCTCATTTAACCTGAGGCCTATTTGTTTTTAGGAAATATCCATATGGTATTTCCTCAAAAAAGTATTCTATTTTCATTTACAACTACAGATGTTATAACTACCTCAAAAAATAACCTGCTGCCATATTACAAAAATAACAGAATAAAAAAAGGACAAAGCAAAAAGCTGTGGCATGAGATGATGTAGCTCTTCTCTTGAACTATTTAAGAAACATGACCAACAGCTAAAATACCCGTAGAGCATATTACCTGCTCAACTGTGTCAACAATTGAAAAGGAGGTAATTTAGGAGAAACAGTAGGTCAAAGTGGAATCTAAAGTAGTACAATGCAAAGAGCACTGAAGACTTAAAGGGATTTAGTCCTGCTTTCCTAGTGAACTGGACAGAGTAACCTCCAGAGCTTTGCTTTCCTATCTGCAAACTGAGAGGATTAGATGATCTCCAAGGTTATTTTCAGGTTTCTCAATTGCTAAGGTTTCTTAAAGAAAAATGCAGGCTGGGATGACTTTCTAGAAAAAGTGAGTGAAGATGAGGAAAAGATCAGAGGTGGCAACAAGTTAAGCATGTGCTGGAAAAAATAAAGGGAAAAACTATTAGCATTTGTTAAATGAATGTCACGGAGCGACTGAAACTAGCTACAGTTGTATGGGGCCATTTTATTGAAGGTTATTTGACAGTGAAGCAAAACAATCACCATTGGTTCTTAAGAAGAGAAAAAATGATGGTAAAATAGTATTTCAGGAGAAGTCTGCTAGCAACATGGAGGATGAACTGAAAATTGGAGAGACTGATGTAAGAGAGAGAACCTGGGAGCTGTTGAGGTCAGCCAAGAGAGCTAACAGGAGTAAGTCTGAAGAAGTTACTGAAGAAAAACTGTAAGCTGCACTAAAGGTAGAAGACAGGAAGAGGAGGAGATGCAAACATTAAGTCACAGTGCTGTGGCCCTGAAATCTAGAAGAACAGTGTCCATGCTTCCGATTCTGACTACATACTAGGAGGTCTCATAACCGCCTCTAGCACAGTACGTGTTGAACAAATGAAAGTGGCATTGAGCATATTAACTGGTATTAACACTGGCAGCTTTAAAAAATACTCCTTTTCCAAATCCTCTCCTCAAAGTAAACTCGACACTCATAACAACCATTCTCAGTGTTCCATTTACCTTTTCGCAGTACACTCCTTCCTCAGCTCATTTAGGGATTCCTTCTGGAGTTGAAGCTTGAGGTGCTCAGCCGAAAATGCACTTCCTAGAGAGGGACGAAAGGAGACAATTCCAGATGGAACACTGCAGACAGGACTGCCCAGTCACAACCGAACAGGCAGAGCCCAGTCCCCTGACTGTGAGAGGGAAATAAAAAGAGTTAAAAGGTAAAATGGGTTGGGGATAGAGGACTTCTGGGGGGATTAATGAGAATAAACTGCCTATTGCTTCCACTTTTATACAGCCTCTAGCAGGAGTCAAAGAGTAAGAGTCTAGGATTCTCTGCCTACAGATTTCTGGGTCGCTGATCAAGAAACCCCGATGCAATTTTCAAAATTCAGACAACTTAATTTTTTAAAAAACTGGCTATGGACTCTGGGTGTTAAGGATGATTCACTAAAGGTTCATCAATTGTAACAAATGTACCACTTTGGTGGGGGAAGCTTTGCACAGGTGGGAGGTTGGGAGTATATGGGGAATCTGTACCTTCTGTTCAATTTTGCTATGAACCTAAATCTGCTCTAAAAAGTAAAGCTTAATTTTTTCTAAAAAGGTGGTTAATTTGTTTTTAACTGCAAATGCTATATAACATTACTGAAAGTATAAAAAGTAGAGCAGGAAAACTTACCCGCATATTGACTACTACAATATAGTTCATCAATATTAAGTTTTTTATGAAGTTTCATCTTATTCATATACATAAGTAGTTTTAGTTACAATCACAGTGTGCAGGAAATGTATATTCTGATTTTTCCAAATTATGTCTCAAGCATTTTTACATGTTGACAGATAGTCTGAGTTACAATGTTTAATGGCTTGTAAAATTTAACTCCATAGATGTGAATTAAAAGAATATTCCACATTTTAACTGATACCCCAATACCTCAATTCCACTGCAGGATTGCTTTAGCATTGCAATGATTAATATTTGTATATAAGCCTGGTCTTTTGTATTTATATCAACTTTCGAACTTCCATTTTCATTCATGTGATCATAAAATCCTCTTACATCTTCCTACTCTAAGAAAATGAGCCTGTCTCAGAAAAGTCCAAAGGTCCTAAAGCACAGAAAAACAGTCTTAGATCCTGACATACTAAGTTCTAGATCTTAAAAAGAAGCTTACGGACTTCCCTGGTGGCGCGGTAGTTAAGAATCCGCCTGCCAATGCAGGGGACACGGGTTCGATCCCTGGTCCGGGAAGATCCCACATGCTGCGGAGCAATTAAGCCCGTGTGCCACAACTACTGAGCCTGTGCTCTAGAGCCCGCGAGCCACAACTACTGAAGCCCGCGCGCCTATAGCCTGTGCTCTGCAACAAGAGAAGCCACCGCAATAAGCCCGCTCACTGCAACTAGAGAAAGCCAACATGCAGCAATGAAGACCCAAAGCAGCCAAAAAAAAAAGAAGCTTAGTTTCATGAACTGTGATCTAACAGGAAAAGGTGCCCTAAACTCTTCCGCACATCTAGGGAGGAACAAGAAGTAGGTTAATTGATCAAAATACAGTTTGGACCTTAGAACTAAATTCACCAACCTAAGTAATTTTATCAACATATGTCTAAGCACCCTGCTCTTCTCTCTCAACTGTATTTAAATGACCAGTAAGTTGTTAACTCTGCTCCCCAAACAGAACTTAATCAAGGAATACCACTTACCTTCTTTAGCCCCAATATAATTCCTCCCCAGATTTCCATATTGATAATAGATAGCATTGAGATAATCCTTCAATGATTTCAGAAGACACTTGGGTTGACAACCTCTACCCCTCACCCAATGCACTTTTTACCAGAAAGCACGTGAATTCTTCCACCACTCTACAAATTTGCAATGTTATTCTTCATCCCAGATAAAAGGCTGCCTCAATTCTAGTGAAATCACAAATGGGCCAAGACAGATCTGGGTTTCAAAATGCAAATGTTATGCACCCTCTTTAGCTTTGAAGGTCTTTAGAACATATTACACGACCAAAAAGAAAACAAGAACAAAACCCTTGCAAAACAAAGAAGGAAAATAAAATTTAAAAATACACAGCCAGCTAATAGATGGGGTAAAACGTTAACAATAGGTAAATCTGGGTGAAGAATGTAAGTGTTCTCTGTACTCTTATTCTTGCAATTTTTCTGTAAGTCCAAAATGATTTCCAAATAAAAAGTAAAAGAGTAGATCCAAACCCAGAAAAAGGTCTCCTGAAAGGCTATGGTTTTTCCACAGGCTTTAACAGAACTAAGGCTTTAGAACACAGACTGGCAACATCTCTCCAAAACATATCAGGTTCATTTTTCTGTTAAAAGGTAATACACCTCATTGGTCACCGGGTGGTCTCTGGAACAAAACTGAGTGAGTCTGGTTTAATTAGCCTCAGGTAGAGAAGAACTAAGTATTTCAAGATACCTCAGAAAACTCAACCTAAGTTCCAAAAGTCACTTCATAGGAAGTAATAACATTGAGGCAATGATGTGCTCAAGCTCTTTACATGTTGTTCAGGTTATATATTACCAGCCCGAATACTACATGATTGGTGTTGTGTCCTCCTAAGGATATTACATATAGAAGCGATGATATCCATCTTTAAGACCGTGGATATATCCTGCTTCTCATCTAACTTCCTCCCCAGATTTAGCATTGATTGGTGTCTTCTGCTTGAATCAATTTTTACTACTATGGTTGCAAAATAATATTCCAACTCCAGTACTTCCTCCATACTTATCAGTCAGCATTCTTCTCTAAGCAAGAGCCCTTCCTTCTCCATTAGCTATCTATTATCAGTATGGAATCATGAATTCTCTTTTATTTTTCAAAGATTTATAATTCATTACTGGATTTAATTATTTTGGTGCTCAAGTGGTCCCAGATTTGACCAGCCTTCAGCCTTGTTCCAGTGCCCTCTGACATACTACGATCATGTTATTCAAAATATTACCTTATTTACTTTAATTGCTGCAGGATCTGTAGTGATATCCCCTCTCTCATTCCTGATACTGGTAATTCACACTTTCTCTCTTTTTACTCGGTCAGTCTGGCTAGAGGATTATCAATTTTATTGATCTTTTCAAAGGACACCTTTTAGTTTCATTGACATTCTCTACTCTCTTTTTGTTTTCAATTTGACTGATTTCTGCCCTCGATTATTTCCTTCCTTCTGCCTGATTTGGGTTTAATTTGCTCTTCTTTTCTAGTTAAGGTATAAGCTTAGGTTATTGAATGAAGGCCTTTCTTCTTTTCTAGTATAAGCATCAAATGATATAAATTTCCTCTAAGCATGCATCCCTTAAAATGTTGATATATTTTCATTTTCATTCACATCAAAATATTTTCCAATTTTCCTTGTTATTTCTTCTTTGACCCATGGTATGTATGTGTGTGTGTGTGTGTGTGTGTGTGTGTGTGTGTGTGTGTTGTACAATTTCAAAATATTAATGGGAGGGAGGGAGACGCAAGAGGGAAGAGATATGGGAACATATGTATATGTATAACTCATTCACTTTGTTATAAAGCAGAAACTAACGCACCATTGTAAAGCAATTATACTCCAATAAAAAAAAAATATGAACAGTTTTCCAGATATCTTTCAGTCAGTGATTCCTAGCTATTTCTGTTTTGGTGAGAGACAATACTTTGCATTATTTTGATTATTTTGCATTTATTTGTTTTATGACACCAAATATGGCCTAACTAAACATTCCATATGTACTTGAAAAAAATGTATATTCTGCTGGTGTTCTACTGTTAATTAGGTCAAGTTAGTTGATAATGTTGTTAATGTCTTCTCTCCTTACTGATTTTCTCTCTACTTGTTCTATAAATTACTGAGAAATTAGTGTTATGGTTACCAACTATAATTGTGCATTTAGCTATTTCTCCTTTCAGTTCCATCAGTTTTTGATTTATATATATATATATATATATATATATATATATATATATATATATAATAGACACACACACACACATATATATATAAGCTTGGTTGTTATATTCATACATATTTAGAATTGTTATGTCTTTTCATGAACTAGCCTCTTCACCATAATGTAATATCCCTCTTTATTGCAGGTAATATTCATTGTTCTGAACTCTACCTTGCCTGATATTACTACAGCCACTTTGGCCTTCTTTTGGTTGGTATTTGCATAGTGCATTTTTTCCATTCTTTTACCTTTACTCTATCTATATCCTTAAATTAAAAGTGTGTTTCTTGTAGATAGGCTTTAGTTGGGTCTTTTTTATCTTTATAACATCTGAACAATCTCTTTTTTAACTGAAGTATTTAGAATACTTACACTTAATATAATCATTGATACATTTAGATTAAAAACTACCATTTTGTTAGCTGTTTTCTCAATGTTCCATTTATTCTTTGTTTCTTTATCCCTCTTTTTCTGTGCTTTTGGATTTTTTTTAATGACTTCCTCTTTCTTCACTATCAGCTCGTTCTTACCTCCCTCTAAAATTTTTAGTGGTTGCCCCAGAGTTTACAATATATAACTTAAATTAATAACAGTTTACCTTCAAATAAAATTATACCACCTCATGTAGAGTATAAAATCCTGACAACAGTACACTCCCAACTCTTCCCTTCCCCACTCTTAAAATACTTCATAAATTTTACTTTATGCATGTTATAAACTCCAAAACATTGTTATTTTTGCATTAGAAAATCAATAGTCTTTTAGAGCAATTAAAAATAAGAAAAAAATTTCTTTATAATATCTTCCTTTCAACCATTTCTGGAGCTCTCAATTTTTGTGTGTAGAGCTAAGTTTCTGTATGGTATCATGTTTCTCCTGCTGAAGAATTTCCTTTATTATTTCTTGAAGTATAAGACAGCTGATAATGAAATAACTTAGTTTTATGTGAAAGAGTCTCTTTGCACTTCAGTTTGGGTAATTTCTGTTGACCTATCTTCAAGTTCAATGATTCTTTCCTCAGTTGTGTTGAATCTACCAATGAGTCTGTCAAAGGCATTCTTCATCTCATTACTGTGTTTTTGGTTTATAGTCTATCCATTAGACTGTTTCTTACAGTTTCCACCACCTCTCAGCTGAAATTTACCATCTGTTATTGTACGTTATCCACCTTTCCACAAAATTCTGAAGCATATTAACCATAGTTATTTTAAATACTCTGACAGTCCCAACATCTAAGTCATCTCTGAAGTCTTTTTCTGTTAATTTCTTCTCCTGTCAACCTTTTGTTGGTGGTGGTGGTGTTGGTAATGGTAGTGATGGTTTTTTGTTTTGGTTTGGTTTTGCTTTTTTTTTTTTTGGTCTCAAAAATTTTGATTTAATATTGAACATCATTTGCAGGGCAACAGAGAAAGAAAAAGACATGCTTATTCTTCTGTTAATTTGGAGGAATGAGTCAATACAATCAGGAACCGAGCTGGATTTGGGTTCCATTGCTGCCATGATTACCTTCAGTGTATCACATTCTTCAAATTTCCTCTAATTTTTCCCTTTTGGGGGTGGTGGTGGCATTGGTGGTAATGGTGAGGATGGTCTGACAGAGGCTTTTTCTCAATGACACTACACTATTCCCAGATTTAGGTATTCCCTGTGAACCAGCACCTAAGTAAGGGTGTCTCACCATGCTCTTGCCTCTCCACCTACAGTGACTTGTTATTCTGTGCTTTCTAGCCTGGCTGGGGAGGAAGGCAGGGAGTTCCTCTGTTGTCCTGGTTAAACCAGGCCATACTCTGTGTCCCCGGGTAGGGCTTTCTCAGTGATACTTTCCCTCCCCTAGGGACTGGTTGCCTTGAAATCTTAGTACTTGGATAGATTCAAGAAAAGTTATAATTTTGTACATTATCCAGCTTTCTCTTGTTGTTAGTGTGGAAGTGATGCTCCTTCCACCTTTCTACATCCCAGACAGAGGCTGGAAGTCAAATCTGAGGATATTTATTTAAGTTTTTTTAAAGCTCTTCTCTGTTCTTTGTATTTTCTGTTTCTTTTAGGTCAGTGATTCTGTTTGTTCAACCTGGTCTAATTCATAGTGTTTTCCTCAAATATCTGATGACCCTTGGTTTTCCCTTTAAATCCACGAATAAGTGATTAGATTGGTTAGCATAGGTAATAATGCAGGTTTCCTTTGAAGCTATAAAGATTTATTTACATAAAAGGCTTCACCCCTGAATGGCAGCTCAGCGTAAGTGGGCAGTTCCTGCTGACAATTAGCGTTCCTTCAAGGTATATATGCTGGGAGAAGGCAGTACCTTTACTTTAAATCACTATCAAATAAGGTGAAGTTTACTTTGGGATTATGTTACTTTAGGGTATTTCACTCCTAAGTAGAGCTGCCTTTCATGTCTTCTCTCTGGGTTGGTTGTAAAATTCCACAGTCAGGCTTTGCTCTACCTTTCTATGCCAAGATCTCATACCACGGAACCTAACCAGGTCAGGAAACCATTATGTTTAGAAAGCAGTTGGAGCAAATGTTATAGGAAGTTACCCCAAATTCACAAAGGAAAGAAAGTGGGCCAGTAGGCCCGGTTACCCTAATTATTGCTCCATCATTCCTGATTTCGATACTTGGGAATTGCAAGTTGAGGCATCTGAGAGCTCTACCAGAAACTCCCACTTCAGCCTTTTCCACTGTATTCCAGGTTGCAGTTTTCCTCTGCTCTAGTTTATTCATCAATACAATTCTATCTACTTTGTGTCTTTGAGAACTATGTCAAAAATCTTTGCTATTCCAATGGCACCCTCTTTTATTTTCACCATCACCAAGGACTTACTTTTTATGCATGTATCTTTATCATCATATCAATGAGTCATTGAGAGGGAGAGAAAGCAAGTACATGGCTTGGTTTACCATACTTCGAAACTGCTTTCTGAAACCCTTGGCCCTATCCATGCATACACCATGGCCCCTCTGTTCAGCAAGAACTCAAGTCAGGCACTTTAATTTTAATAACCAAATGTCAATGCTGTCTCCTATAAATTGAATAGCTAAAGAATATGAATCTTGTTTCAATCAACTAAACAAAACACAGACTCTTTAGGCTCCCTCTCACCGAGAGTTTGGTCTCAGACTGGCCAGTGGCCAGCTCCTGTCAAAATTACAGTTAAAACCAATAAATTGTCATTCTTCTGAGCTTTCTACATCAAGGCAGATGACCAAAAAGCAATATACTTCGACTATTTTAGTTTTTCTCCCCACAGAAATGCCTTTTCTGTACTATGATTTACGATGCTCCCGTTCTCAAGGGTTAATAGATATTTCTTGCTGTAACTTTTGCAAAAATTTGCAATTGGCTGTATTTCATTAGGATATCTAATATCTAGCACATAAGAAACTGCATGCTAAATTCCTCTTGGAATTTGGTGCCAAGAGAAGATTTTTTTCTCCCTAAAGAACTGACATACTTCCTTGTAACAGGCAAAGGGAAGCATTGATACCTTTCATAACTCTACACAATTGGCTTGACAGCTAAGAAGGTCAGAGCTAATTTAATGCTTAAAAACAACAGGCAGACCCTATGGGAGGAAGTATACTATACTGGAAAGCCCATGGACTTAGGAATCAGAAAGATCTGGGTTAAATTTTACTTTCACGGCTCTAAACAAGTGGTAACTTCTCTGAACTTCATTTTCCTCATCTGTAAAATGGGGATAATTTCACTTTTACTGAATATTTGCATTTTCTCAACCTGCCCCCATGAAGCTCCAAGTAGAGAGAGAAAAGTACACAACCAGCCTGATTGATTTTACCTTAAAAATAACAACCACAAAGCACAAATAGGCACAACATCCAATAATCCTATTACAATTTCCTCCTTAGTCTGCTTTCTCATTCTTGGAGATGACTACTCCATACATTCCCCCCAATCCTTAAACCTCCCCTAAATCCAATATATTAATTACCTTACCTCATAAGCCTTGAAATAATAGAAGGATTTCTTCATAATCCTACCTACAACCTAATATGAAACTCAGCAGCCTCCATGCCATTTTCTTAGCCTTCTCCTCCTGTTCAATGGATAAGGCAAATATCTTCCCTTACACTTTGAATTCCTTCTTCTCCAACCTCATGTCATGCTGCTACTCTCTTCCTAACAAATTATGTTCCAGCTACAGTGGCGTCCTTTCTATCCTACAATACAGGCACTTCCTATGTCCAAGCCTTTTCACGTGCTGTTCCCATTGTTGGTACCCCAGCAATTCTTATCTTGCAAGACTGAGCTCCTCAAGCCATCCTTTTCTGAGCAATCTTTGTAAACATGGTCTCCCATAGTTAACTTCTATCACCACAGCTTGTTTCTAGTCCTTCTCACAATCTGACATTTACTTTATTTGTTGGTTTCTTGTTTACTATCTTACCCATTAGGTAATTATCCAAAATTGGAAGTCTTGATTCTTCCCTTTCCCCCTTTCCCCCAACATCTGCTACTCCTCCAGTATTTGTTCCGATGAATGGTTAATTATCTGGCCAGTTGTCCAAACCAGAAATCGGAAACTATCTAAATCTTTCTCTCTCCTTCTCTCCTCCAATCCACTAAACCATTAACAGTAGAGTCCATCATTAAATATCTCTTGAACCCACACACTCCCTCCTCCCTTTACATTTCCAAACTGTTTAGATTTTAATTATGTACTGCTTAGATTACTGTAATAACTTCTGTCATGACAATTCTCTACGCTTAACTCTTCAAAGAGAATTTTCTAAAACATACGTCTAATCTCCATTCTATATTATAGTCATCAACACAGTTGTATCTACTTTTTGTCTTGGAGAAATTTGCTTAAGTTATTTCAATAGATGTCCAAACTTTTTGACATAACTTCCTTTATGATTAGGTTGTTATTTACCTCTCTAGCCTCTCCTACGGACCTTTACTCAAAGGTTAGCTGAGGCTTTACTGGAATTACCTGAAATTCTCTACTCTACTTCCATGCCTCTGTATAACTGTTCTCTCTACCTGGAAAGTCGCACCTTCTCTCCCTAGCTATCTACTACATATTCTTCTAGACTCAGCTCAAGTGTCACCTCCTTTACATGGTGTTCTGATTTTCAGATGCTCATCTTCTGTGTTCCTATGGTACTCTCCATGTATTTCTGTCATATAACCATCACATCTGTCATTCTGTTTCTAACATCTTACACAATGCCTGGTTCCTTTTGTCTGCTCCATAAATGATGAATAAATGAACTGACAAAGGCACGCGTGTACATACACACATCAATGCCTTTCCCACACCCTTTACATGCCTTACGATCCTTTTACTTCTGTGTTAAAACATCTAATTGTAAATGTATTTTTTTGTAAATGCTACTCCCAATGCTTTTGGGTAATAAGTAGAGAAAAAATGATGACAAACCAAAATAAAATTCTGTCCGGTGGCTTATTTCTACACATCTATACTTTCCATGGCAAGGGGGGGAGATTAAAATATGACAGTTTGACTTTCTTACAATCCAATTAAGATATTACTGAAATAAATCATTACAAATATATGGAAAATGAATCATTCTGAAAAGAAAATCTGAGGTTTACTTAGAATCCACCTTTGCCCGCCCCACCACCAAGCTGTCTGTCTGTCTTTTACTGCCTTTCACAAGCTGCATACAGGCCAACAACTGAAAGTAAAGAAACTTTAATAAATCCCAGGGGAAAGTTGTCCTCAGGTCCCCAAAGTTTTGAAAGGCAGATATTAATTTTGAAGGAAATTTGTTTAGGAATTTCTGTCAGATGGCTACAGGAAAATCAGAGCACGTTTACAGACGAATAAAATTTAAATTTTGCCGTCATGTGTAATAAACATATCTTGAATTATAAAGTTTGTCAGAACTAATTTTTCAACTTGTGATCTTATAACCTATGAGGAGAAAATTGTTACACAATGCTTAATAATGTCTTTGTAAGTTCAAATAGAAATCTATAACCTTTTGATGGAAGCTAAAGCACCAATTTAAATATATTGTGTGATTCTTCTATTATCTGAGATGCAGGCCAAATAAGCATAATAATTTACTGACCAAGCAGAAGCTAATTAAATAGAACAAACCATATATATATATTTCACCTTAATTACTCAAATTTATTGCAAAATGACAATAATTATCATAATTGATGGAAACTTCATATAAATAATTTCTTATTGTGGCAATAAAGGATCAAAACTTTTTATTCACTGAAATTACCAAGAGGAATTTCTCTCCCCAGATCTGAGCAATGAAATCTGACACTTCTGACCTCGTCTACACACAATGGCACTTACAGAATGAGTTTTTGCCCTTGTTTACCAAAACAGATCAAAGACTCTGTAAAACAGGAGTTGAGTATGGCTGATTAGAGAATTCCAATAGGTCATTCCCACCAAATGGAGGCTTTCCAGTTAACAAATGGCATCTATAGACACACGTGGGGCAGAGAATCTTCTTCTTTTTTTTTCTTCTCTTCTTTCATTGCTGGGAAATTTATCATTAGCATAAAACTTCAAAAAATAAAGAGATTCACCAAAAAAGGTGAAGAGATCCCTATCCTTTCTGTCAATCCTATCTCCTAAGATAACTAGAATCTCAGAGCTATAAGAAATCTTGACTATATAATGCAAAATTTTGTTTGGTTTGTCTGTGAAAAGAAAATTGGCCCCAAAAGTTGGATGATTTGCCTAAGGACAAACTGAGAGACTGACAGATCTTTAATCTAGATCTCTTAATTAAGATACAACCAAATCAAAGAAATCTTTGGAGAAAATTCACTTTACTCATCTTGTAATAAAAACGAATATAGCAGAGCAAAGTTCTCCATCTAAGTCCATAGGTAAAATGGAAAACTAGCAAACTATCAGTCAGTTTATCTGTTAGACATATACCAGAGAAAGCAACAATGATATTATGTTTAGTTAGAAACAAGACAGGCTTTGGAATGACATAAATCTAAATCAGAATCTGGATCTGTTACTTATCTATGCAACCTTGAGAAATGTCTCTAAGCCCCAGTTTTCCTCATTTGGAAAAAGGGAGTAATAATTATTATCTCTTAGTACTATTTTAAGAATGAAATGATAATACCGCAAGTGAAAAAAGATCTGGCATGCTACAGGATTTCAATAAAAATTACCTGCTTCATAGGATTTATGTAGGATTCAGATTTTGCAAGGTTTTAAATAGTATGGAATAGTGAGAAAAGCAAAGAATTTGGAGACAAAAGGTCTGGATCTACATTCCAACTCTGCTCCTGTCTGTACCTCGCTAAGTCACTTACCTTCTCAGCATCTCATATATAAAATGAAGGCAACAATACTTGCCATACTTAGCTTCAGAGATACTTTAAGGATCAAATATGATCATCTTTGTGCAAGCACTTTCTAACTCTAAAGTACTACATATATGTTATCATTAATATCAAGAAACTAACTGGATTAAAAAGTAGTTCCTTCCTACAAAGATTAGGGAACTCTGCTTTTATAAAGTTAACATCACTCCCCAGGCACCACTGAAGAGTTCTTAAATTTTATCAACATGTTTAAATGTGTTTCAGTTCTACTAAACACATTTCCTTAAGACCAATGTTTCATACGATTTTCTAAACCAAATTTCAAGCAAATTAATTATAGAGTGCTGCTTCTCATTTCAAAGATTTGGGGGTTGAGTTAGAGCAAAAGACCCTGTAAACCAATATATAATTAGTTAATGTGAAGGTTATTCGGCTTGAGACACTAATGAGGGGAAATCTGGTTTTTTTATTGAACATCGTAACTAATTTATCTGCCGGAAATGAAAATATATACATAAATAAACATTAATGCTGAAAAGATCAGCCCGTGACCCAGCTGGAAGTTGCTGTAGACCATAAGTTGAGAACCACTGCCTTCCAGGAACGGGAAGGGGAAACTTACAGGTATGGAGTAACGAGGCCCCTCAGAGTTATGTGGCCACCCAGCAAGTCAGAGACATGGATAGAAATTATCTTTTTGCCTCTTTGCGATAAATCATTCAGCCGCAATGAATTCTCATGAACAAAAATATAAAATATATAATAGGTACTAGTTTCTTCCAAATGTTTACACAAATTAATCCCTATGGCACTGCTATGAGCTGCTATCCTTACTACACAGATGTATAAAAAGATTCAGAAGTTAATTAGCTCCTTTATGGTCACTCAGAAAAATCAGTAGCAAAGACAAAATGTCATATATTACTGACTCTGTATCTTAACTGAGCTTTTGGGCTGAGAACCAAGTATGTAGATAAGCACCAAGTGTCAAAGAGAAGTCATGATATGTAAGAAGCCACTAGTAATATTTTTATTAGCAAATCATTTCACTATTGGCTAGCAAACACACTAAATCAAAGCTGCAAACGCAGTGACAAATACACTTTTCCCCTTCATGTTACCAATACCAGTGACTCAAGTGCTTCTAAAATATTTTAACTTGGCTCAAGATTCATTAAATAGTACATTCATGTAAGTATACAAGAATGATGTTCAACACAAATGAACTTTTAATAGATAAGAATGAGTCCCTGGTAACCCAGCAGAATCACTATAAAGAACAGGGGTCCCTAACAAGTAGATTAGGATCTACTGCTACTGATATATGGTTATCTGTATCTAGCCAACCCTTCTTTCCAACCCGTCAGATCTTACCACCACAGTATATAGAGATTCCCAATGGCAGAAAAGTACAGCCAATAGCAGCACTCGTTCTCCTGCTTAGATTTGAGCCCAAAGTGCCAACATTAGATCCTAACCCGCCCATGATTCTAAGAGTTCAGAGAAATATAAAATAATACTCATCTCAAAAAACATATATAAAAGTGGGACGAAAGCTCCTGAAGTACAAAGTCAGTGTTAAAAGCCAACAATTCTGACCCATTCTGGCAAATACATATTTAACTTGAGCATTACCAGCCTTTCTGTCCATGATAAAGTGGAGATACAAGAATGTGCTGACTAATTCTGACTTGACTGTCAGAATTAAAATGGGTATTTACAAAATCCTATAATCTTCCTTTGCAGCACTGTTTGGTATCAGTAACTTTGAACACAGGCTCTGTCATAACTTGCTATGTGGCTTTGGGCCTCTGAAACTCAGTTTCCTCATCTATAAATTGGATAATAATATATGATATCTTTATTACTAGGGAGATAATAACAATACCTTTAATTCATAGGACAATTAGTAAGAACAAAATGAGATGAAGAATAGAAAACACATGACACTGCCTGGCACTAATAAGCATTCTACAAATATGAGCAATTATTATTATACCTCAGTCTTTTAAATGGGATAGAAGTCACTGTTTAGAAGTTCACCTGTTTCAAGGCTGGTGATAGACTTCTTGGGACTTCCCTCTATCAGTATAAGAGGGAAAAACACAACTGGGAACACAACTGAAGAACTATATCTCCCTATCTTTTTACCATATGCCAGAATAATATACATTCCATGGACTTTACACATCACACTACTGATAAAAAGGTGGTATCATATTGTGATTGAATTTTGGAATCAATAGAAAGATTTTAACCACATCACCTGTCATTAGTTGTGTGAACTTCAGTAGGGTATTTACTGTCTCTGACTGTGACCTAGAGTTTCCTCAACTGTAAATGTAAATAATAATATTACCTACACCTAATAAAGTTACTGTGGTAATTAAATAACTCATATCATACCTATAAGTATGGTAACTGAAATACTGTAGCTATTATTATTTTTGCTTCTCTTATTAGAAGAAGGCAAAAGTCCCTAATCCCTCTAAAATCCTATAGTGTTTTCGTTTTAAAAACTTATGGTCTTGAAAAAGGTATGTAGGCATACATGCTACAGGTAGCAGGCAATCTGAGTATTATAAAAGTTGATGGTACTTCCAAAGCACCAAAGAAATGTGTCTTTTCACAGAAGATGAGACCTCTTAAAATAGATCTTGTATGTACACAACAGCTATCTATTTATTTGGAGTCATTCTAACAGAGACTCTATGGAAATGGACTTTGCTCATAATATGTCATGATTTTAAATGGCATTATCCCAGACTCTCAGGTATAAACGTTAATATGCAATCTGTATTGGAACGCGGATAGTTCTGACAATCACTGCCAAAGAATATACACTTTTTCTACAGTATTTCTCATGAGAATATCAGTTTTCCCAAATGAATACTAAGCTAGAAGCTACAGAAGTCTTTGTCCTTTAGCAGTGATGCCTGTAACATTAGACTATGATTCATTCCTTCAACAAATATTTAATGAATGCTTACTATGCCCCAGGTACTATTCCAACCCTCAGGGATGTTACAGTCTAGAGGAAGAAAGAAACTAACAATTACAGTGCTATAATGGAAAAGCACAGGTGCTATGGAAACACACGAAAGGGAAGAGAGCCAGTGAAGATTTCCTGGAGAAAGCGCCAATTAACAGAGGCCTAAATGCAAGTGAGATAGACTAAAGCAAATTTAAGTTTCTAAAAGTTCTAAAAGAACGTGAGTATGGCTAAAGCATTCAGATTGAGGTGGATCATAGGAGGCCATCTTCAGTCAGGAAGGACTCTGTTTTAAACAGTACAGAAATTCAACAAGGTGTGATATAGGAATAAGACAGAAAGCATTTTGTTCCTATTTTTATAAGATCATTTCAATTTTACAACTCATCTGATCATCATACACATCCTTGCTACACAAAGTGTGCTCCACAGACCAGCAACATGAGCAGAACTTAGGAGCCTGTTAAAACTCAGCAGGATATCAACATAGTCATAAGTACTATTATTAACTTTATCTTAGAGATGAAGCCAAGTAATTGGACAAGGTTACACAGCTGGCAAATAATGAAGCCAGGCATGCATCAAAGCACTCTGAGTCAAAACCTATCCCTTTAAATTTAAACTATATTTTTCTAAAATTACTGAAATGAAGTAAAATTATTCTTTGAGTCTAACCTGTATTTCATACAGTATAAAAATTTTAAACTTGTTAACTATGGCCTACTTCATTCACATTCCAAATATACTCCCAACACAACTGATTTTCTGTTTGCCATTACATGTCATTTATCTATCAATCTCAGCTGTCTGAAATACACTGAAAACAAACAGGTAGCCAAAAAAGGATGCATTGCAGATGAACTAAGGATAAAAGATTCATGCACTATATGTAATGCACACTACCTAGAAGAGAGCCCCTCAGAGCCTCACTCTGTGCTCATGCTCTCTGGGTGCCACGTAAGGCACTACGCTGGGCACTAAGAAGGATACTAACATAAAAATGTAAAGTTTCTGCCCTCAAAGTCCAAACCAACTAATTAGTAAAATAAGCAACATCAAAAATACTATGGGGGGGGACTTCCCTGGTGGTCCAGTGGGTAAGACTCTGCACTCCCAATGCAGGGGGCCTGGGTTCGATCCTGATTGGGGAACTAGATCCCACATGTATGTCACAACTACGAGTCTGCATGCCACAACTAAAGATCCCATGTGACGCAACTAAGACCCGGCAAAGTATGCATAAATAAATAAAAAAATACATACATACATACATAAAATATTTTTAAAAAAATACTATGGGGTCACAGGAGGAGCAAGAAATCTCTGGATGAGGGAGAGAAAAGCCTCGAAAGAGAGCTCATATTTAAGTATGTCTTTGAAGAAGGAAAATAACTGAACCAAGTAGAGATGGGAAAAGCATATTCTCATAACAAGCACAGAGGTGAGAAAGCACAGGAAAAAGACTTTTATTTCTGAATGATGGAATAACATACATCAGATTTACCCTCCCACTGTAAACAACTAAAAATCATACAAAATTATACACGACAACAGTTTCAGACACTGGATAATAGGCAGCCCAGGACAGTGGTTTCTGAGAGAAGGGAAACAAACAAGGTGAGCCCTATACTCCTCCAGCTTACTGGGTGGGGACTGTTTCTAGGCCACAATGCAGAGCGGGTAGACAAATAAGAGTCTCAGCAGTGTTCAGGAGACTCTTCTCTTCACACCATACACAAAAGTTAACCCCAAATAAATCACAGACATAAATCTAATAACTAAAATGATAAAAATTCTGGAAGAAAACCGGAGAAAATCTTAAGTGTCCTTGAGTTAAGCAAAGATTTCTACAAGACAAAGTTTATCTAAAAAGAAATGATGAATAAACTCAAAAGACATTATTAAGGAGAAAAATATGTAAAACATGTATCTGATAAATGACAGGTATCTAGAGTATATAAAGAACTCTTAGACATCAATAAAAAGATATTCTCGAACACTCCCAAAGGGAAAAAATTTTAAAAAGTAGCCAAAAAAGATCTAAACATTTCACCAGAGAAAAGATACAGATAACAGATAAGCACAGGAAAATATGTTCAACCTCATTCGTTACCAGAGAAATACAAATTAAAACCACAATGAGAAACAACCATACATCTACTAGGATGGCTAAAATGAAAAATGTTTGGATATGAAATAAATGGAACTGTCAAGCATTGCTAGTGGGAATGCCAAACAGCATAACAGTTTTACAAAGTTAAACACACTCTTACTATATACATTCAGCAAGCCCACCCCTAGTTATTTTTTTTAATGGATTTTTTATAGTAATCTTTTATTTATTTATTTATTTTTGTATTTTTTATTTTTGGCTGTGTTGGGTCTTCGTTTCTGTGCGAGGGCTTTCTCTAGTTGCGGCAAGCGGGGGCCACTCTTCATCATGGTGTGCGGGCCTCTCCACTATCGCGGCCTCTCTTGTTGCGGAGCACAGGCTCCAGACGCGCAGGCTCAGTAGTTGTGGCTCATGGGCCTAGTTGCTCCGCAGCATGTGGGATCTTCCCAGACCAGGGCTTGAACCTGTGTCCCCTGCATTAGCAGGCAGATTCTCAACCACTGCGCCACCAAGGAAGCCCCCACCCCTAGTTATTTAACCAAGAGAATATGCCCACACAAGGGCTTCTACTCAAATATTTACAGCAACTTTGTTCATAATAACTCAAGACAGGAAACAAATCTAGTATATAGATAAATGTATAAACAGATTGTGTGTGTGTTTTCCACAAACACACAGTGGAATACTACTCAACAGTAAAAAGAAATTCATTCCTGACACATGCAACCACATGGATAAATCCCAAAATCATTATGCTAAGTGAAAAAGAGCCAAATATAAAGAGTATATATTATATGATTCCATTTATATAAAATTCTATAAAAGGCAAATGATGTCAGAAAGCAGATCAGTAGTTGCCAGTGGTCAAAAGGGAGGGGAATGAATTGACTACAAAGAGGAAAGGGGAAATTTTTAGTGTGATGGAAATGTCTTTCATTCACCATGGTGGCAGTTACTTCTCTGAATACATTAGTTAAACTTATTAAATTGATTAATATTATTGTATATAAATTATACCTCAAGTGAACAGATTTTTAGAAAGATAAAAAGACAAAGAAATGAATGCTCACATACTGAACTCTTAAAAATTCATTAAAAAATAGTAACACAAAATGACAAAATGAGGAAATGATGTTAAAAATGTAAACCACAAAATAAAAACCACAAAAAAGCTTATAATAAAACACCATACTTAACGGTGAAACACTGAACGCTTCCTCCCTGAGACTAGAAATGAGACAAAGATATCCACTGTCACCTCTTCTATTTAATATTATAATGGATGTACTAGACAGTGCAATCAGGCAAGAAAAAAAAATTTAAGGCATTAATTTTTCTCTTTTTTTTTTGGCTGTGTAGCATGTGGGATCTTAATTCCCCGACCAGGAATTGAACCCGCCCCTCTGCAGTGGAAGTGTGGAGTCTTAACCACTGGACTGCCAGGGAAGTCCCTTAAGGCACTAATATTAGGAAATAAATTAAAATGCCATTATTTGCAGGTGAACTGACTGTACACATAAAATTCAAAAGAATCTAACAACAATCAGAATTAATAAGTTCCTTGGATATACACACATAACTCGTAGATATCACAGGTCTGGTTCCAGACCACCACAATAAAGCAAATATTGTAATAAAGCAAGTCACATGATTTTTTTGGTTTTCTAGTACACATAAAAGTTACGTTTGCACTATTCTGTAGTCTATTAAGTGTGTAATAGCACTATGTCTAAAAAAACAAGGTGCACACCTTAATGAAAATATACTTCGTTACTAAAAAAAAGTTAACCATCATCTGAGCCTTTGGAGAGTCATAATCTTTTTGCTGGTAGAGGGTCTTGCCTTGATGTTGATGACTGCTAATTGATCAGGGTGGTGGGTGCTGAAGGTTGGAGTGGCTATGGCCAATTTCTTAAAACAAGACAGCAATAAAGTCTGCCACATAGATTGACTCTTCCTTTCACAATTTCTCTGCAGCATGCAGTGCTTGCTGTTTGTTAGCATTTTACCCACAGTAGAACTCCTTTCAAAACTGGAGTCAATCTTATCTCAAACCCTGTTGCTTTATCAACTAAGTTTATTTAATATTCTAAATCCTTTGTTGTTGTTTCAACAATCTTCACAGCATCTTCACCAGGAGTAGTTTCCATCTCAAGCTTTCTTTGTTTATCTGTAAGAAGTAACTCCTTATCCGTTTACGTTTACCATGAGCTTGTAGCATTTCAATCACATCTTCAGGCTCCACTTCTAATTCTAGTTCTCTTATTATTTCCACCATATCTGCAGAGCTCTTGGGTGACCAGGTACACTATCAATGAGCAGTGATATTTTGAAAGAAATCTTTTCTCCTAAGCCGTAGGTCTCAACAGTGGGCATAAAATATTCGGTAGGGCTTCCCTGGTGGCGCAGTGGTTGAGAATCTGCCTGCTAATGCAGGGGACACGGGTTCGAGCCCTGGTCTGGGAAGATCCCACATGCCGCGGAGCAACTGGGCCTGTGAGCCACAATTACTGAGCCTGTGCGTCTGGAGCTTGTGCTCCGCAACAAGAGAGGCCGCAACAGTGAGAGGCCCGCGCACCACGATGAAGAGTGGCACCCGCTCGCCGCAACTAGAGAAAGCCCTCGCACAGAAACGAAGACCCAACACAGCCAAAAATTAATAAATTAAAAAAAAAAATTCAGTAAACTATGCTGTAAACAGAGGTGTGTGCTGCTATCCAGGCTTTCTTTTTCCATTTATAGAGCACAGGCAGAGTACATTTAGCATAATTCTTAAGGGTTCTAGGATTTTGAGAATGGTAAATGAGCACTGGCTTTGACTTAAAGTCACCAGCTGCATTAGCCCCTAACAAGAGAGTCAGCCTGTCCTTTGAAGCTTTGAAGCCAGGCACTGACTTCTCTTCTTTAGCTATGAACATCTTAGATGGCATCTTCTTCCAGTATATGGCTGTTTTGTCTTCACTGCAACTCTGTTGTTAAGTGTAACCACCTTCATTCATTATCTAGCTAGATCTTCTAGATGACCTGCCGCAGCTTCTACGTCAGCACCTGCTGCTTCACCTTGCACTTCTATATTATTGAGAACGCCTCTTCCCTTAAACCTCATGGACTAGTCTCTGCTAGCTTCAAACTTTTCTTCTGCAGCTTCTTCACCTCTCTCAGCCTTCATAGAATTGAAGAGAGTTAGGGCCTTGCTCTGGATTAGGCTTTGGCTTAAGGGAATGTTGTGGCTGATTTGATCTTCTATCCAGACCTCAAAAACTTTCTCCATATCAGCAATACAGCTATTTCATTTTTTATCATCCATGTACTCAATGGAGTAGCACTTTTAATTTCCTTCAGGAACTTTTCTTTGCATTCACAACTTGGCTGCTTGGCTCAAGAGCCTAGCTTTCAGCCTATCTTGGCTTTCAAAATGTTTTCCTCACTAAGCTTAATCATTTGTACCTTTTGATTTAAAGTGAGAGACGTATGACACTTCCTTTCACTTGAACACTTAGAGATCGCTGTAGGGTTATTAACTAACCTAATTTCGAAATTATTGTGGCTCAGGGAATAGGGAGGCCCCAGAAGAGGGAGAGAGACAGGGGAATGGCTAGTTACTGCAACAGTCAGAACACACATAACGTTTATCGATTAAGTTCGTTGTCTTATTGGGCGTGATTCGTGGTGCCCCAAAACAAGTACAATTGTACATCAAAGATCACTGATCACAGATCACCATAACAAATACAATAATAATGTAAAAGTTTGAAGTACTGCAAGAATTACCAAAATGTAACATAGAGACATGAAGTGAGCCAAAGCTATTGTAATAATGGTACCAATAAACTTGCTTAACACAGGAGTGTCACAAACCTTCAGTTTAAAAAAAAAAAAAAAGCAATTATCTGCAAAGTGCAATAAAGTGAAGTGCAATAAAATTAGGTATGCCTGTAAAATTATTATACAAAAATCAACTGTAATAAGCACATTAGCCATTAGGGAAATGTGATTCAAAACTACCATGCGAGGGACTTCCCTGGTGGTCCAGTGGTTAAGAATCCACCTTCCAATGCAGGGGACATGGGTTCGATCCCTGATTGTGGAACTAAGATCCCATGTGTCAAGGGGCAACTAAGCCTGCACACTCTAGACCCCACGCACCACAACTACTGAGCCTGTGAGCCACAACTAGAGAGAAGCCCGCGTGCCACAACTAAGACCTGATGCAGCCTAAATAAATAAATAAATATTTAAAAAAAAAATAACTACCATGAGATACCACTTCACACTCATTAGGAAGGCTACAATAATAAAGAGAGAAAATAACATGTATTGGTGAGGACACTGAGAAACTAGGACCCTCATATATTGCTGGTGGGAAAGTAAAATAGTACAGTTGCTGTGAAAAACAGCTGGCAATTGCTCAAAAAGTTAAACAGTTATCACATGATCTAGCACTTCTAACCTCAGGCGTATTCAAGAGAAATAAAAACATACTTCCTTACAAAAACTTATATATGAATGTTCATAGAAGCATTACTCATAATAGGCAAAAACTGGAAACAATCCAAATTTTCATCAACTGATGAATGGATAAATAAAACGTAGTATATCCATGTAATTGAATTTTATTTAAAAAAAACAAGAAGTAATGACACATGCTACAACATGAATGAACCTTGAAACGTTACATTAAATGAAAAATGTTGGTCACAAAAGACCACATATTGCATGATTCCATTTACATAAATTGTCCAGAAAAGACAAATTTATAGAGACAGAAAATGAATCAGTGGTTGCTTAGGATTTATGAAAGGGGAAATTTGGAACAACTGTTTAATGGGTATGAATTTTCTTTTAGGAGGGACAATTAGACTGTGATCATTGTATAACCCTATAAATAAACCAAAACAGACTGAATTATACACTTTAAAATGAACTGCATGGTATATGAATTAAATCTCAATAAAGCTGTTTAAAAAACTTTCTGTAATTTTCTTATCTTATGTCATAAAATAATTAGAATAGAATCAATTTAATTATAGTATAATTGAATTTAATTGTAAATATAATTAGCTTATAATAAATAAATAAATAAATAAATAAATCATCAATCACTGTGAGAGCTACAGCTGCAGGGCCATTACCCTAACATTAGAATTGCTAATTTGTCTATGAAACTTCCGGGGAACATTTCTTTGCACATATAATAAAATCAATACCACTTTAAAAAAATCATTCATATTTCCATATATCAGCAACAAGTAGAAAATAAAAGTTAAAGATAGTTATAACAGTTATCATAAAACATCAAAAATAGAAATATTGATAAATTCAGTGAATCACGGAAAACATCCATTTACTAACAACTACTTTATTTCAATAAGATTTTGTAAAAATGATCTAACAAACAAAGGCATATACCATTTTCTTGGATTGGAAGACTCAATACTGTAAAGATGTCTATTAACCCCAATTGTGTTGGTAAATATATCAAATGTATTCCCAATCAAAATCCTAATAAGGTTTCTTTTCTGTGTAGAAGTTCATATGAAAATGCAAAAGGACAAGAATTACCTAGGTGATCTTGAAGAACAGCTAAGCTGAAGAACTTTAACAGAGAGCAAGACCAAATATAACATGAGAGAAATTAAAACAGTAAGATAAGGGCAAAAGAATAGAGTAACAGTTCAGTGAAACAGAACACATGGTCTTGTAACAGACAAGTATATGTTTACCTTATTTATGACAAAAGAGAAACAGCAGTGCAATGGGGAAAGGATGGTTTTCAATAAATGGTGCTGGGCCAACTGACTATCTATATGTAAAAAGTGAGTCTTGACTCTTACCTTACATCATACACAAAAAAATCAATTCCTGATGAATTACAGATATAAATGTAAAAAGTTCAAGAGTAAAGCATTTAAAAGAAAACACAGAAGATCTTTACGACATTAAAATAGACAAATATTTCTTAAACTAGACACAAAAGACCTTAACTAGAAAAGACAAGACTGATAAAATGGAACTTATGTTCATGTAAAGGTATCACAAAAGGGTGAACTAGCAAGCCACAGAATGGGAGAATATATTTTCAATGCATATTTCAAACAAAGAAACCATATCCATAATATATAATCAAAAAACAATATTACTCAAACCAATAGAAGTGGGGGGAGCGGCAAAAGACTTTTAACAGGTGCTTCAAAAGGAATGTATCCCAATCAGCAAGAAACATACGAAATAGTGTTCAACTTCATTAGTCTTCAGGGAAATCAAAATTAAAATTGCAAGGAGACACTAACAACATACCCACCAGGAAGGCTAAAATACAAAAGACAGAAAGTACCAAACGCTGACAAGGATGGAGGATACACTGCTGGATGGAGAAGAGGTAAATTGGCACAACTACTTTGGAAAAGTTTTGGACACAACCTACTAAAGCTGAAGATGTGCATATACTATGACTATGTAATTCTGCTCCTGGGTTTATATCCAAAAGAAATGCGTTAAAAAACTTCTTTAAGGGGCTTCCCTGGTGGTGCAGTGGTTGAGAATCTGCCTGCCAATGCAGGGGACACGGGTTCGAGCCCTGGTCTGGGAAGATCCCACATGCCGCGGAGCAACTGGGCCCGTGAGCCACAATTACTGAGCCTGCACGTCTGGAACCTGTGCTCCACAACAAGAGAGGCCGTGATACTGAGAGGCCCGCGCACCGTGATGAAGAGTGGCCCCCGCTTGCCGCAAATAGAGAAAGCCCTCTCACAGAAAAACGAAGACCCAACACAGCCATAAATAAAAAAACAAAAAAACAAAAAACTTCTTTAAGAAACATGTACTATACCATTCACGGAAACATTACCTGTAATAGTCCCAAACTAGAAATTAATGAAATGCCAAAAGCAAGAATAAATAAATACATGTTCACTCAGTGTAATACTATTGGCAGCAAAAATAAACTAAGACTACATTACATTCAGGTAGGGATGAATCTTACAAACAAAATGTTGAACAAAAGCCAGCACATAAAACGTACATATTATATGGTTCTATGTGTATAAAGTTCAAAATTAGGCAAACCCAATCTATGGTATAGTGAGTCAAGGTAGTAGTTAGTCTGGCTAGAGATGCCATGAATGGAAGAGAACATGAAACTTCTGGGCTTCTGGGGTCCTTGTCTCTGTTTCTTGATGGAGATTCTGCTTATGCAGGTGTGTTCATTGTGAAAATATGAAGTGTGTCTGTGTGTGTATACACTATACTGTACATATTAACTTCAAAATACTTCAAAAATCTTTAAAAAATTGTTTTAGTATATTTATACAAAGATGACTATTTGAGCCTATGGAGAAAAAGAAAGGAAAATTACTGAATGTGGAGGCTAGGCTGTTTGTATGGTGTTTTTACTCACCTTTGTCCTGTAATGCAATTTGTTCCTTATGCAGTAATGCCACCTCCCGTCCCAAAGCTTTCTTCTGTCTTTCCAGTTCATTTCGAAGCACCAAAATTTTTAACTGCAGGCACTCACTTTCTTTTTTCTAAATAATTAAAAGCACAGGTAAATTTATGAATATAAAAGTTATGCCTATGAATAACTGAGCACTCACAGTGTTTCAAAATGTGATTGGTTTAAAGCACTTTAATACTCATGTAACTTACAGATCTCTTGAGTAACTTAATTATCAGCACCTGTCATTTTAATGGAAAGAATACAGATGTAAGCAAAGAACAGAGTAGAAATAAAATCTAAAATCTGGGAACAGTTCTAAGAACCTAAAATACACTATAAAATATATCAGGCCTCTTTCCTAACACCACAGTAAAATAAGATACAAATTAATAATAAAAAAGAAATGGAGTTCTCAAAATGTTAAACACAGAATTACCTTAGGACCCAGCAATTCCACTTCTAGACATATGTATATACCCAATAGAATAAAAAACATGCCCATACAAAAATGTGAATATGAATGTTCATAGCAGCATTATTCATAATAGCCAAACAATGAAATCAATCCAAATGTCCACCATCTGATGAACAGATAAATAAAATGTGGTATATATACAATGGAATATTATTTGGCAATAACAAGAAATGAAGTACTGATATATGCTACAACATGGATGAATCTTGAAAACATTATGCTAACTAAAAAAAAAAGCCAGTTTTCAAAGGCCACAGATTCCATTTATATGAAATTACCGAAATAAGCAAATCCATAGAAACAAAAAGTAGATTTCCATCCTTACCAAGCTGAACATAGGTGCTCTAATATTCCACAGATTTTGGAGAAAGTCAAGTAGAGACCTGGTGCTTTCATCCCTTCCAGACAGTAAATAACCAAGCCCCCTATAATGTCAGTGGATACCACAGGGGGAGCCTGCAGCCTCACTACAGCTGTAACAAGATAACCTTCTCCCTTCCTGCTGGGTAATATCAGAGGAGGCCAAGTAGAGAGTCAGAACTTTCACTACTATGCAGTGCTATTGAGACCACCTTACTCCCTATGTGGGCAGCTGGAACTCCCATTCCTAGTCAGCACTAACAAGCCCTCTTACACTCACACACAAACACTCCTCTGCCACATAAGTGTCAATGGAAGCTTCTTGGGGAACTTGGACTTCCACCCCAACCTGGCAGTAATGAGATGGTGCCTCTTCCTTCCACTACCAGAGGTGTCAGAGGAAGCCAGGTAAGATAGAAGGTTTAAATAAGATCCAGAGACTCGTAACATAATACCCCAAATGTACAAGTTTCAATCAAAAATCACTCATCAGACCAAGAACCTGGAAGATGTCAAAGTAAATAAAAAAGGATAATCAATAGATGCCAACACTTGAGACAAATAGACATGTTACAGTTATCTGACAATGATCTGAGAGTACATGTTACAATTATCTGACAATGATCTGAGAGTAGCCCTCACAAAAATGCTTCAATAGAAATTACGAACCTATATGGGAATATAATCTAAAAAAGAGTGGATATATGTATATGTAAATGTATAACTGATTCACTTTGCTGTACAGTAGAAACTAAAACAACATTGTAAATCAACTATACTCCAATAAACATTAATTTAAAAAAAGAAATTAAGAACATGCTTGAAACAAAAAATAGAACATCTTGACAAAAAAACCCCAGAAAATCTCAATAAAGAAAGTGAAGACCTAAAGAACTGAAATAAAAAACTCAATGAATGAGCTCAACAGCAGAATGTAGGAAACAGAGAAAAGAATCTTTAATCTGGAAGATAAAACAATAGAAACTACCCAATTTAAACAATAGAGATAAAAATGAACAGAGCTTCAGAAATCTGTGTAATGATACCAAAAGATCTAGCACTTGTATCATCAAGTACCAGGAGGAAAGGAGAAAGTGGGCAGTAATGAAAAGGACTTGTACTAAATAATGGCTAAAAACTTCCCAAATTAGGCAAAAGAAATAAATCTACAGATTCAAGAAGTTAGTGAACTCCAAACAGAATAAATTAAATGGAGAAAATCACAAAGTAAACAAAACCAAAAGCTGTGTTTTTGAAAAGGTCAGTAAGATTGATAAAATTCTAGCCAGGCTAACCAAGAAAAGTCAGAAATTACTAATATGAAGAATGAAAGAGGAGCCATCACAACTGATCTCATGGACATTAAAAGAATAATTAAAAATACTATAAACAACTCTACGCCCATAAATTTGGTAACTTAGATGAAATGGATCAATTCCTTGAAAGACAATCTATCAAAACTCACACTAGGAGAAACTGACAATCTGAATAGGCCTATACATATATATATATATGAACTATATTCCAGGTATGCAAGACAGGTTTAACTTTCAATAATCAATTAATGGATTTCACCACATCAACCAGGCTAAAGAAAAAAAAAAAATCATATAACCGTATCAATGGATGCTGAAAAAGCATGTGACATTCAACTAGAAATAAAGAAGAACTTCATCAATTTGGTAAAGAATACTTGCCAAGACACCTACTAATATTTGCCAAAATACTTAATGGTGAAAAACCAGACGCTTTCTCCCTATGTTGGAGAACAACACAGGATGTCCCCTTTCGCCACTCTCTTAAACATGTACTGAAAGTGCTAGCTATGCAATAAGGCAAGAAAAGGAAATAAAAGCTATGTATCCTGGGAAAGAAATAAATGAAGTCATCTTTGTTTACAGATGATATGATTGTCTATGTAGAAAATCCCAAAGAATTGACAAAACAAAAACAAAAAACCAACCCAGGGCTTCCCTGGTGGCGCAGTGGTTGAGAATCTGCCTGCCAATGCAGGGGACACGGGTTTGAGCCCTGGTCTGGGAAGATCCCACATGCCGCGGAGCAACTAAGCCCATGTGCCACAACTACTGAGCCTGCGCGTCTGGAGCCTGTGCTCCGCAATGGGAGAGGCCGCGACAGTGAGAGGCCTATGCACCGCGATGAAGAGTGGCCCCCGCTTGCCACAAGTAGAGAAAGCCCTCGCACAGAAACGAAGACCCAACACACCAAAAATAAATAAAAACAAAAACAAAAACAAAAAAAACCCAAAACCTCCTGGAACTAACAAGTGATTACAGCAAGGTTGCATGATACAGGGTTAATACACAAAAGTCAACTGCTTTCTTATGTAACAAGGAATAATGGGAATTTGAAATTAAAAACACAACATCAATTACATTAGTATGAAAAAATAAAATACTTAGGTACAAATCTAACAAATTATGTAGAAGATCTATATGAAGAAAACTACAAAACTCCAATGAAAGAAATCAAAGGAGACCCAAATAAATGGAGAAATTGTCCGTGTTCAGGGATAGGAAGACACTATTATGATATCAATTTTTCCCAACTTGACCTATAGATTCAGTAACATCCCAGCAAATTATTTTGTGGATATCAACAAACTGATTCTAAAGTTTAAAGAGAAAAGCAAAAAACCCAGAATCACCAACAAAATACTGGAGAAAAACAAAGTTGGAAGACTGACACTATCTTCTGTCAAGACTTACTATAAAACTACAGTAATCAGGACAATGTGGTATGGGCAAAAGAATAGACAAACAAATCAGTGGAACAGAATATAGAGCCCAGAAATAGAAACACACAAATATGGTCAACTAATCTTTGACAAAGGAATAAAAGCAATTCAATGGAGAAAGGATAGTCTTTTTCACCAAACGGTGCTGGAACCACTGGACACCCACACACAAACAAACAAAAACAAAACAAAAAATTTAGATATAGACCTATATCTTTCACAAAAATTAACTCAAAATCAATCACAGATCTAAATGTGAAATAATAATTACTATTCACCTTTTAGAGGATAACAGTGGAGAAAACCTAGGTGACCTTAGGCTTGGAGATGACTTTTTACATACAACATCAAAAACATGAGCCATGAAAGAAGAAATTGTTAAGTTGGACTTCATTAAAATTAAGATTTCTGCTCTGCAAAAATGACTATTAATAGAATGAAAAGACAAGCCAGAGACTGGGAGAAAATATTGAAAACTACTTATCTGATAAAGAATAGAATACAAAATATGCAAAGAGTTCTAAAAACCCAGCAATAGAAATATAAACAACCCAATTAAAAAATGGGCAAACGATCTGAACTGTCACCTTACCAAAGAAGATACAGAGATTATCATATGAAAATAAGCATATAAGCATATGAAAAGATTCTCAATATCACAAGTCATCAGGGAATTGCAATTAAAACAATTAGATAGGGGCTTCCCTGGTGGCGCAGGTTAAGAATCTGCCTGCCAATGCAGGGAACACGGGTTCGAGCCCTGGTCTGGGAAGATCCCACATGCCGTGGAACAACTAAGCCCGTGAGCCACAACTACGGAGCCTGTGCTCTATAGAGCCTGTGAGCCACAACACTGAGCCTGCGTGCCGCAACTACTGAAGCCAGCGCGCCTAGAGACCATGCTCCACAACAAGAGAAGCCCCCGCAATGAGAAGCCCATGCACCGCAACGAAGAGTAGCCTGCGCACCACAACGAAGAGTAGCCCCCACTCGCTGCAACTAGAGAAAGCCCGCGCGCAGTAACGAAGACCCAATGCAGCCAAAAAATAAAAAATAAAATAAATTTTAAAAATGAAGAACAATTAGATACCACTACACACCTATCAGAATAGTTTAAATCCAAAACAATGGCAATACTAAATGTTGGCAAGGATGTGGAGCAACAGGAACTTTCATTCATTGTTGATGGCAATGCAAAATGGTATGGCCATTTTAGAGGATGGTCTGGCAGTTTCTCACAAAACTAAACATAGCTTTACTATATGATCCAGCAATTGTGCTCCTAGATATTTACCCAGATGAGCTGAAAACTTGTGTTCACATAAAAACCTACTCATAAATGCCTATAGCAGCTGTATTCATAATTGCCAAAACGTGGAAGCAACCAAAATGTGCCTCAATAGGTCAAAAGATAAACTGTGGCATATCCAATAACAATGGAGCATTATTCAGCAATAAAAAGAAATGAGCTATGAAAAGCTATTAAAAAGACATGAGGGAACCTTAAATGCATATAGCTAAGTAAAAGAAGCCAATCTGAAAAAGCTACATGCTGTATGACTCCAACTATGTTACATTCTGAAAAAGGCAAAACTGTGGAGACAATAAAAAGATCAGTGGTTGCCAGGTGTTCTGAGGGAGGGAAAAAAGTATAAATAGGTGAAGCATGGAGGATTTTTAGGCCAGTGAAACTATTCTGTATGACGCTGTAATGGTGGATACATGACACTGTGCCTTTGTCAAAACTCATAGAACTATACAACACTAAGAGTGAACCTGAAGGTAAACTACTGACTTTAGTTAATAATATTGTATTAATATTGATTCAACAATAGTAACAAATGTGTCACTCTAATATAAGATGTTAAAAACAAAAGAAATGGGGGGGGGAACTTTCTGTACTTTCTGCACAATTTTTCTGTAAACCTAAAACTACTCTAAAGCACAAAGTTCATTTTTTAAAAAGTGATAGAACTGTACCTCAAAAAAGTCAATTTTATTGAATGTTCATTTAATAAAACAAATCCGAGACACATTCTACCAAAGATACAATTAAGTTTACCAAATAAGTTTGTTAACTTATCTTTCCATAAAAATATTTCCTACTTCAACCCATAAAGCCATGGTTTAAACTTTACTCTGACTCCCTTTTAATCCAAATACCTTGCCACAATTTGCCTCCAGATAAAATCTGAAATCCTACCCCCACAATGAACATATATGTGCCTGCACATGTTTGCATTCACACACAATTACTGCACTATGAAGGTATGTACCCTTCTCTCCTAGTCTTTATCAATAGTGTCAATAATACACTTTCCATCATTTTCCATGACAAAAATCTTAACCAAACAGTCTCCTTCCTAAGACATATACTAAGTAAAATTTTAATGGGGAGAAAAAAACCATTCATTAAGTAAACTGAATAGGTTACTAAGCCCTGGGATGAGCTGGTGGAAAACTTTAAAAGAAAAAACTCAGCACCTCTATTTGATTCACAAACAATGAGGAAGCATGGGTACTCAGTGAGATGAGTAATGGTATGGTCTTGTTGAGGCAATGGGAATGGAAAATGACTTTTGGCAGTTGTGTGGAAAGTGCTTTACAGCTATCGTTTCTCACCCAAAATGCTTTCTTCCTCATCTCTGAAATACTGATTCTGAACAGTGGTATGATCGTCTGTTAAAGATATTCCAGCAGTAAAGCTTATTTCCAATCATCATTATTATATTTTACTGGAAAACTCTATGAAATATAAAACATTCCTAAGCAATTTTTTTCTGAATGAATCAAATATTTATGAAGGGCCTACTACGTGCTTCTAGATAAATGAGAAACAGTTTCTGTTTTCTAAGGGCTTGGGTCTAGTGGAGACAAAAGCCAGTTTGTCCTGCCAACTCCCTGTAAAAACAAAGACCAAAAGTCAGTGAGGCTGCTTATCATGAAAGAGAGAGGAATCAGGAAACAATCTGGGTTTCTTTGGTAATCCAGTAGTGTGATCAGTGTTTTTACATCACTGAGGGAAAAAATATACAAATTCTTAGGAAGCAATCTTTTTCCACAAAGAGATGTGTTCAATTTCCTTAACTTGAATTTCTCCACAAGATATGTAAACTAGATTCTACCTATGTAGAGAAAAAAAATAGAAAAGAAAAACAACTCTTCAAAGAACACAGGGATATGCATAGGTAGGGGGGTTAATCTGCTCTATTCCAGGGTACATGCTCAAATTGGGTTATGTTTACTAGAATCAAAGAACTAAGGGTACAAGTTAGTCTAAATACTAAACTAATACAGGAAGGTGTGTGTATAGTGTGTTTGTGTTATGGTCCATGTGCAAAAACCGGCCCATTTACAGAAATAAATCAAGTCATTCAAAACCAGGATTGTTGGCTCTAATTTCTGATGAGTAAACAAACCCTGACCAAGTGGAATCTGGTTCTGCTTCCTTTCAAATGAATCTAAGTACTCAAAGATCTTAATGTTCCATAAGTATAATATCTTCTAATGGTTTCTGCATTCTACTTACCTGTTTACTCCAAGTATAGTTAATGTCATATGTACATCTCCAAAGGATCACTTTTGATTGGATTTTAGTGTTTTTATACAACACTGTCTGTGATCTGAAAATCACAGATACATTCATCTCTTTGCAAGCATACTCCTTTTTATGCATCTTTACAAAGACAGTGATGGACAATGTTAAAGATTCTTTTCAGTATGACACACCAATCTGTAAATGACATATTAAACAATTTTCTTCTTGTAGATTACGCTGGAGCCAAAAAGGCTTTTTAGGCAAAAGCTATCAAAGCATGGTTCAGGAAACCATGAGGATTCCTAACACCATTTCAGTCTGTGAGATCAAAAATATTTTCATAATAATACTAAGCTGCTATCTCCCTTTTTCACTCTCATTTTCTCATAACTGTATAGTGGAGTTTTCCAGTCTATAAGATCTGTGATATCACAACAGATTGATTGCAGAAGTAAATGTGAGGATTCATCTGTCTTTTATTAACCTAGGCATTATCAATAGATATACCCTAAATTCCTTGAGATCTTTACAATATTTAGAGTATAAAGGGGTCTTGAGTGGTTTAGGGCATTATTCATCTATACTAGTTTTCCCATCAAAAAATGGAAATAATTAACAATCTGAAAAAAAGTTTTAGAACTATGGCAGTTGTCCTGTAAGTTAACAAATTTGCTTTAAAACGTCATTTACAGATTGTTTCTATTGTACCTATACCTGCTCAGCCACTAAGAAAGGGCAAAATTTTCCTTAGAAAATATTCAATCCAATCCATTAATTTCATAGACTCAGTGGCAATATCAGGCCTAGAACCCAGGTCCAGCTAGAGAGATAAAGCAAAAATATATGTAATAATAAAACATACAGGAGTTCTGCATTTGATATAAGAGAATAAGTACCTATCAAACTGGTCCTTCCATAAATAACAGCTATAGACTCTAGATAAAATACAAAAAGCTACTACATGAGGGTTCTAAAAATTGATCAATGGCAGGCAGATTTTGGGGTAAACTCAGAACCTGGTGCAAACAACCAACACGAGGAGTGAAATTCCCCTTTTCTGTGACTTTGCCCAGAGGGTGTCTATGGTTAAACACCAGCACAAAGACAACTATCTTTCTGGCAGGAGGAACCAGGGAAAAGAGATTAGGCAATCAAGGCCACCAGAATGGAGGAAGCCAGAGAATGGGGCACCCCGAATTCTGTTTAAATTCAATCTGAGTTTCCGAATCCTAAATCATACCTGCATGAGGCAAACAGAGAGCAGCTGTGCCTAAGGATGAGAGTACTGACCTGAAATCTGAGGCAATGTCCATTGCAGGCATGACAGTTTGAGCCTAACCAAGTTGACTACCTGCTAGAATTAAAACATCAATATTCTTTGGAACAAAGCAACAAAATCCAGAGGTTCCACAAAATTACACTCACAATGTCCAGGGTACTATGCAATATTACCCAATATACGAAGAACCAGGAAAATGTGATTCACTCTCTAGGGAAAAGACAATCAGCATATGCCAACTCTGAGATGACCCAGATGTTAAAATTATCAAAGAAAGTCACTATTACAAATATGCTAAATGAAAAAAAGTTAAATATTCTCATAATGAATAAAAAGACATGAAATCTCGGCAGACTATTTGAAAATGTTAAAAATCCAGGAGGCTTCCGCTTCTAGTCAAGGTGGAGTAGGCAAAAGGAACACTGCCCAACTAATTTTACCAGGCTACCATAATCCTAATACCAATCTAACAAAGTAATTTATAACACAGCTTCCCAATATCCCTAATAAATATAGGCACAAAAACTCTTAAATTTTTACCAGATCATATCTAGCAAGGTATAAAAAAGATTGTACTCTATATTGTAGCCATTAGTTTATTCCATAAATGCAATGTTAATTAAACACTTGAAATTAAATCAATATAGTTCACTGTAGTAACAGAATCAAGAAGAAAATGCCATGATCATTTATTTCAATAAATGCAGAAAAAGCATTTGACAAAATTCAACATCCATTCACGATAAAAATTCAGAAACTGGGAATAAGAGGGAACTTCCTAAAGCCAATAAAAGGCATTGCTAACATTATATTTAATGGAGAAAGGATGAATGATTTCCCCTTATGATCAGGAACAAGTAAAGGATTTCCATGTTTATCACTTTCATTCAACATTGTACTGTATGCCCTAGCTACTGAAATAAGGCAGAAAAATTAAAGCGCATAAAGCAGTCCAAGTTTGCAGGTACGATTGTTTATATAGAAAATCCCAAGAAATCTACAAAATAACTACTAGAATTTAAAAGTTAATATAACAAGATTGCAAGATGCAAGATTACTAAATTAAAATGAACTGTATTCTTATATACTTGCAGGAAACAAATGAGAAACAAAATTTCAAAAACAATCCCATTTGCAATAATGCCCAAAACAAAAAAACCTCTCATAAAATACTTAGGAATAACACTAACAAAAGATGCCCAGAATCTCTACAGTGAAAGCTATGAGATATTATTGAGAGAATTAAAGAAAAAATCAAAATAAAAGAGACATATGCCGGGACTTCCGTGGTGGTGCAGTGGTTAAGAATCTGCCTGCCAATGCAGGGGGCATGGGTGCGAGCCCTGGTCCGGGAGGATCCCACATGTCGCGGAGCAGCTAAGTCCGTGAGCCACAACTACTGAGCCCACGTACCACAACTACTGAGCCCGCGCGCCTAGAGTCCATGCTCCCCAACGGGAGAAGCCACCGCAATGAGAAGCCCATGCACCACAATGAAGAGTGGCCCCCACTCTCCGCAGCTAGAGAAAGCCCATGTGCAGCAACAAAGACCTAATGCAGCCAAAAATAAATAAATAAATAAAAATAAATTTATTAAAAAAAAAGAGAGAGATATGCCATGTTCATGGATTGGAGAACTCGATATGGTGAAGATTGCAATTCTCCACAAATTGATCTATAAATCCTAATCAAAATTCCAGCAGACTTTTTTTTTTTTTTTTTTGGTAGAAACTGATAAATTTATTCTGAAATTCACTTGTAAATACAAAGAACCTAGAAACCCACAGGAATTTTTAAAAAGAACAAAGCTGAAGAACTTACCCCATCTGGTTTTAAGACAACAAAGCTATAATAATAAGGGAGTCTGTTACCTCACTTAACTTATAAAAAAACTTGAGATGGATCATAGGTCTAAATGTAAAGTCCAAAACTATAAAATTTCTAGAACAAAACACAGAAGAAAATTTATGTGACTTTGGGTTAGGCATAGATTTCTTAGAAAGAACACAAAAAGCCCTAACCATAAAATAAATTAAAAAAATACATTGGATTTCATCAAACTTTGAAACTTTTGCTCTTTAGAAAGCATCATTAAGAACACAAAAAGGCAGGACACAGACTAGAAGAAAATACTGCCAACACACATATCAGAAAAAGGACTTGTATCCAGAAATGCGTGAGCGTGCACGTGCACGCACACACACACACACACACACACACACGTGCATGCCCACACAGTCTTTAACCACAGCATAAGAAGACAAAAGTCCCATTTAAAAATGAGGGAAGGGACTTCCCTGGTGGCGCAGTGGTTAAGAATCCGCCTGCCAATGCAGGGGACACGGGTTCGAGTCCTGGTCCAGGAAGATCCCACATGCTGTGGAGCAGCTAAGCCCGTGTGCCACAACTACTGAGCCTGCACTCTAGAGCCCGTGAGTCACAACTACTGAGCCCACACGCTGCAACTACAGAGCCCGCGTGCCCAGAGTCTGTGCTCCGAAACGAGAAGCCACCGCAATAAGAAGCCCACGCACCACAACGAAGAGCAGCCCCCGCTCGCCGCAACTAGAGCAAGCCCGCGTGCAGCAACAAAGAGCCAATGCAGCAAAAAATAGATAAATAAATGTATGTTAAGTTTAATACATAGCAAGACAGATACCTGTATATACCAGCTCTGTCCATTGAGAGGGCTTAGAAGCACTTACAACTCAGAAGCAACAAGCACACCCAGTGCCCAGATCTTGTTTCTAAATTCCATTATTCAATGAAAGAAACAGGATTCCTAGGAGAAATGGCTGATTCTAGGGCTGAGACAGGGAAAATACCTGATGAGTCCAGATCACATAGTGCCAGAAATTAAGAACTTGCTTTAAAAAACAAACGAACAAAAAAGAGATGAGGGCATGTCAAAAGGACACAGAATCCATCCTGAAAGAGCTCTCAATGCCACAGTTGAAGCAAGGAAATAAAGAACATCGTATCAGATTGTAACCTAAAGTATAAAATAAATAGATACAAATCCATACTGATAAACATCTGAATAAATAAATGTGTGGAAGAAGGGACAAATCTTCCTCACAAAGTACCCAAATAATGTGTGTAGATAGTCTCCCCTCCTCTGGAGTGGAGGCTGGGCTTAGAATCTGGCTTTCGAAAAATTGAGCAGGGAAAGGGAACTCTAGAGTGCATAAACCTGGGAGACATCACCTTAACCTAGTGATCAAGGTTACTATCAACAGTGATTAGTCATGGTGATTTAAAAATAGGAAAGAATGAAAAACTGTCAAAGATCAGAGAAGCCTAGGAAGTCATGATGACTAAAACCAGTGTGGTGTCCTAGACTGGATACTGGAACAAAAAAAGACATTAGAATCCAGTCTAATCACAACAAAACATCAGACAAACCCCAATCAAGGGATATTATATAAAACAGCTGACCTAGTAATCCTTAAAACTGTCAAAGTCATCAAAAAAATCAAAGTCTGACGAATTTTCACAACCAAGAAAAGTCTAAGGAAGCTTAGCTTACTAAAAGCAGTATGGTTTCCTGGATGAGATCCTGGAACAGAAAAGGGACATTAGGTAAAAATTAAGGAAATCTGAATAAAGCATGGACTTTAGTTAATGATGACTTATCAATACAGGTTCAATAATTATGACAAATGTACCATACTAAGGTAAGATGTTAATAATGGGAGAAACTGGGTTGTGGGGTTTACAGGGTAAACTCTCTGTACTATCTTTGTAATAATTCTATAAATCTAAAACTGTAGTAAAATAAAAATGACATAGTGGAAACACTGGTGAAACCTGAATAAAATCCACAGTTAATAGTAATGTATCAATGTTAATTTCTTGGTTTGATGATATACCAAGTTGTATGTACCATGTCAAATGTAACATGGCTATACAAGAAGTTAACATTAAGGGAAACTGGATGAAAGGTGTATGGAACCTTTCTGAACTATCTTTACAAGTTTTCTGTAAATCTAAATAGAGTTTTTCTTTTCCTAATGGGCAAAAATATTTAAAATTACATCTCCTAAAAGATAACCAATAAAGATATGAAAAATTATCATAATAGAAATACAATTATAAACCAAAATAAGAAAGCACTATATACCCAATAGCTAAAATTAAAAAGACCACCTCTTAAATGAAATGCACAAATCCCTGAAAGACACAAGCAACCAAAGCCTACTCAAGAAGTAGCTAACTTCAGTAACACCTCAACTATTAAAGAATTGAATTCCTAACTCAAAGCCCACAAAGAAGACCCCACAAAGGCCCAGATGGCTTCACCGGTAAATTCTACCAACCTTTAAGAAATAATTCCAATTCTACACTTACTCTTCCAGAAAATAGAGGAAACACTTCCCAATTCACTAGTTGTGACCAACATTACACCAACAAAACCAAACAACAAGATGACAAGAAAACAAAACTTCAGATCAATATTCCACCTTAATATAGATGCAAAAATCCTTTACAAAATTTTAGCACATTGAATCTAGAAACATACATAAAAAGAATAATTCATCATGAACAAGAGGGGCTTTCCCTAGAAATCCTAAGTTGGATGAACATTCAAAAATCAATCAATGTACTTTACTATCATAATACAAGAAAAAACCATAAAATTATCTCAACAGATACAAGGAAAGGCAATTTGACAAAATCCAAAACATTTAAGCAAAAACTCAAAATGACAACAGCAGAAATTTCCTAAAAAACATAATTAAATGCCAAAAAATTATGTTGGACATTGACGAGAAGATGTCAAAGTTTCGAAAGTCATCAAGTATGAACCCAATTTCTTCTATACAGTTAATTACATTTGATCTTAGAAGGTAATCTGATTTCTTTACACATCAAATATGCCTTCTGACTGTATTTACACTTAGACTAAAATTAATTCTTATATATTGAAAAGCTTGGGTTGAAGTATAATGACCTTGGGCCAATTTGGAAAGGGAATGAAGAAAAAAATATAATCATAAGGGCTTCTAATTTCCTACAGGTAAACCTTACAGTAGATAACAAACAAGTACCTGGTATTACTCTCTGAAAGGAGACAAGGAAACCAAAATTTCTGTCTCTATTTGTCAATGATCATGGGAAAGTTGCTTACTTTCTTTAGGTCTCATTTTCCTGTTCTTTTAAAAAGAGATTACACTAGATTCATCCTTAAATTCGTCAAATATTTATTGAGCTCCTACTGTGTGTCAAACACTTTCTAGACACTGGGAAATACAGCCGTGAGGAAAAAAAAAAAAAATAGACAAAAATCCCTCTCCTCACAGAGTTTAGAGAGACAGACAAAATACATATATGAAGTATACAGCATGTTAAAGGGTAATAAATACTATGGAGAAAAACAAAACAGGGAAGGGGACAGAAGGTACTGAGGGGAGTGTGGTTTTAAGTGAGGATATAAGGAAACTAGATTTCTAGGTTCACTTTCAGTTCAAAAATCCAGTGATTTTCTTATATGTTGACTAGGCCGCATAAAAACACACAGTGAACCTCTGAACCTGACCTCTTTAAACTCATACATTCTATCACTTTGCTCTGCGTGTCACCACTTATATTTTAGAAAAATAGGATTAAACATACATTTTTCCATACTGAGACAAAGCATATGCTGTCACTTAATGAAATAAGTAATTTCCCAGCCTTGAGAGAGGAAAATAAGAAAAAACCTAGCAGTTTCTCCCCAAAGGCTCTAAAAATGTGGTATTTTTGTACACTACAGAAAGGATTAAAATTAGCTATTTTTTCTCCTCCTCCAATGTATCTGTGGCCTGGAGTTTGGTCCTTTATTGGACCTAAGTTACAAAAGGAGGTGGTTTAATAGCTTCTCCAAAGTGGAAGATTTTCCATAGGTGTGAAAAGTCGTATGAATAAAAAGTGTCACTACCATAGTTATTGCAGCTACCATATTTTGTATGCCTGCTATGTGCCAGGTACAGCACTAGCCATTTTACATATTAGACTGAACTATATGACACTGCCATTTATAGGTCAAAGTCAGCAGTTTTATATAGATTAAATACTTGATCATCCGTTAATTTCAAATTCCACGAGAGAGAAGTCTGTATAGGTTAATTGCAATGTTGCTTTCTATAGTTCATCCATTGAATTATTATCTCAGACAAATCTTATAGATAATGGAACTTTTGTTTGGGGACATAAAGACCTTTTGCCAAGTTGATAGTGCTGTGAATGACAGCTGGAAGATACTGCCTATCTATGGTATCGAGTCTGTGCAAACAAATACTTAAAATTTTTCACTTCGGACTTAATTTGAGGATTTGAGTTTTAAGTATCATTATCTATAGCACAAATTTCATCAAAAGCTATTATTAGCACTGTGACTTCATTTTGAGAAAAGTTCCATTTATTGGTTATACCCACTATTCTGCTTAAAAAGACAGAATCTTCATTCCAAGATTAATATTTTTTTCCCCACTAGGAAGAGTATAAAGCAACCCCAAAATTATACTAAAATCTTAAATCTGTCCATTTGGATTGGAATTTCTATTTCTTTGGAAATACCTCATTAAAAGAATCTTTCCCAAAACAGAATACTGTCCATAAACTAACCTATTAAATTCAATCCAAATAATTTTAAATTCATCTTTTAAAAGCAGATTAGTATCTACAGTTTATTATTTTTTTTCTTCTGGCAGCTATTTTTCATTCACTATACAGTTCATGTCTAGAGTTCACATTTATAAGATATTAATAAAATATCTTTTGATTATCTTCTAAGTAATTGTATGTAATCTAAAGTTTCAACTAGCATAAAAAGGCAGGCACTTTGTATGTTACACTATTAGCAGATGGGAAAGTTTGTTTATAACATTTAAATGCCAACAGAAGTCTCAGTGAAACATTAAGAGGAAAAAATAAAAAGAAAGAAAAAACTACCTGAAGTTTTTTGGGGGGAAAAAAGAGGGAAATAAATACAAGAAGAATACGGTGATCACAATATTTAAAGTCAAGGAATTTAAATAGGTTAATATATAAAAACCTACCAGCTCATTGCTTGTAGATGTGAGTCTTAGTTTTTCTTCAATTTCCTTTCCAATTTTCTGAACAGTTACCTGAGTCTGTTTAATTGCACACTGGGCTCTATGAAGCCTAGAAATAAAAGTTGTAGAAAAATTTAAGTGAGTTAACTATAAACTCAACACAGAGCCACAGGCATAAATGGAACAAAATGAGGACAAAGTTTCCAGGATAAAGAGAATTAATAATGAACTCAACTGATGATTTCACAATTCTCTAGCATATTTACAACAGGGAAATAACAAGAGTCACGATATGTTCTAAAAACACCCTTTCTGTACCCATCTGACTGTCTGTGATATATTGAGAGCTAAAATGAAGAACTCACAGGAATCTGAAAGAGACCTTAGAAAATAACCTGATTGAACTATATCATTTTACAGATGGGAAACTGAGGCCCAGAGAAATTAACTACATTACTAAAGTCACTCAAAAAATCCACTGCTATGAAGGCTATTACTTGTTGGGTATCCATAAAGAAAAAAAATTAACAATAATCCCAAGTTCAGAAGACTGAATTAAAGCAACAGCCCCTTTGAAACAAGGAGCATTGAAAAAATTAACTATTTTTCTTTTTTGCTTTAATTATGGGTTTGTGTTTTTCTTTGTCTCTTTGTCTTCAAGTATAGCTTATATATTTTGTATACATGTACATATTAAAAATGGTCAAATTGTCTTTATTCACAGGTAACATGATTTTCATGTAGAAAATCATTAGGAATCCACAAAACAACTACTAGAACTAATAATAATGTCACAGGATACAAGATCAACAAACACTCAGTTATATTTCTATATATGGGTCAATAATTTCACAGTCACAATCCCAATTGCAACAGGCTTTGTTTTTGTGTGTATGTGTGCTTCTTTTTGCAGAAATTAAGAAGCTGATACTATAAATTATATAGAAAAACAAAGAATCTAGAAGAGATAAACCAATCTTTAAATCTGCCAGATTTCAAGACTTCCTTTTTTATAAAGCTACGTAATCAAAACAATCTGGTACTGGCATAAGGATCAAACAACAGATCAATGGAACAGAATAAAGAGTATAGAAACAGACCTACACATATATGGCCAACTGATTTTGGACAAAGGAACCTAGGCAAATTAATGGAAAAAGGAAAGTTTTTTAAACAAATGGTGCTGGAACAGTGGATAAACACAGTTGCTGTGAGGTAGGGAATGAATCTCATTCCCTACCTCACAGCACAAAAAAAACTAATTCAAGGAGATCATAGTAAACATAAAAGCTAGAGTCATAAAATCTGTAGAGGAAAACACAGAATCTCTTGCAACCTTGGGGTAGGCAAAGATTTCTTAGAGAAGACACAGAAAGCACTAACCTTAAAATTAAAAATGGATAAATAAGGCACTGCCGAAATAAAAAATGTCTTTTCATCTAAAGATGTTGTTAAGAAAATATAAAAGCAGTCCATGGACTGGGAGAAAATATTTGTAAAACATTAATTCGACAAAGTACTGTGCCTGGAGTATATAAAGAACTCTTACAAACCAGTAACAAAGAGACAACCCAATTAAAAATGGGCAAAAGAGTGAAACACTTCACAAAAGAAGATATAAGAAAGGTCAATAAGCATAGGAAAAGGTGCTCAAAATCTTAGTCATCATGGTAATGAAAATTAAAATCGTAATGAGATAGCGTTTCACACTTGTCAAAATAACTAAAATTAAAATGACAACACCTGATGCTAGCAAGGATGTGCAGCAACTGAAACTTGCATGCATCGGTGATAGAAGTATAAAATAGTATCATCACTTTGGAAAACTGTTTCTTGTAAAGTTATACATGCATCTAACCAATGACCCAGTATTTCTACTCCTTACCATTTACTCAAGAAATACAAAAACACGTCCACAAGAAGATATGTATAAGAACGTTCATAGAAAACAATCCAAACGTCCATCAAACAGGAGAATTAATAAGCAAATTGTGGTATACTCATACAGTGAAATTCTACTCAGCAATAAAAAGGAAAACAACACTGAAATACACAACAATATGAATGAATCTCAAAAAAACATTATGCTGAGTGAAAAAGGCCAGGAACGAAAAAGTACATACTATATGATTCCATTTAAACAAAGTTCAAGAACAGGTAAAAGCAATCTATGGTGACAGAAATCAAGAGTGGCTAGCTGCCTGGGTGAGGCAGGACTGACGGGTAGAGAGCAAGACGAACTAAGGAACTACCTGAGGTGATGGAAATGTTCCATGTCTTGACTGGGGTGAGGCGCACAGGAGGATACACAGAATTTAAACTTGAAATCTAAGTATTTCACGGTATGTAAATTTTACTTCCGATTTTTAAAACTGGTCAACTGTCCTAAACTGAAAGTTATCCTACATACGAGGACGTTAATTTTATCAGGGAGTTGATGGCATCAACACCTCTGCCAACATTATTATTACGACACCTTGCGCTAAAAATATTCATGACATATTCTGCACTTTCAGAAGTTGGCTGATAGTTACTGAGGATTTCTTAGGTCATCTAAAAAGGAGCAAATCTTATGAGATTACTCATGAGATCAGTTCTTCTGCAACTTCCTCAGGACTCCAAAGGAATCCAATAGAGGAGATTATCCTCCATCCTATTGCCTCTTGCTCTGGGTGTGAATGCGTACACACTCTCTTGATGGCAATACTTGCCTACAAAGGTGACGGACGCTAAAGAAATTTAAAAGCAAGGAGGGGCCCTTTGTGATGTGGTCCCCACCTCGTTTCTGATATTCTTACCTTGCACGCGCAACTCCAGCAGTGCTGAACTACTAACAACTCTCCACAAACACATCATGCCATTTCTTCCTTCTGTACCTTTGAGTGAGCTGTTCTATCTGCCTACAAGCTTCACTCTCTCTTAACAGATAAGTATACTCCCAAACCCACTAACAGGCAGCTCAAGCATACCTTCTTCTTCAAAGGCCTTCCCGACTGTTCCAGACAGGTAGAGGCACTTCTTCCTATGGAGATCCACAGCATCATGTATACAACAACACTAACAAAGATTATAGAACCACATTTTACAGCAACTGCCTATTTCCTTATCTATTTCTTTACTAGATTTCTGGGAAAAAAGAAAAAAAAAACACTCATTTTTTTCATTTACATTCCCAGTACTTAGCAGAGAATGTGGCACAAAGGCACTCAAAATATATTGCTGACTGAAGGTCGACTAATGCCTGCATATAAAAGTCAGTCCCAAGATTTTGATTATTTTTACTGATATCAGTGAAAGACTAAAAGACTAACGTACTAGTTTTCTATATCTATAACTTCAAAATATATTCCAAACAAAAATCACATAAATTAAAGACCGTTCACTCTGGCAAGAAACAAGCAATTTCTACTAAAAATGTTATCAGAATTCTAATTTGATAGGCATTATCAACCCGAAGTAGAAATCAACAAAATAGCCTGTTACTTTAAAAGGAGGGAAAATGCTGCCTAAAACTCACTAGAGTACTATGCAAACAACCTTGTCAAATGGTAAAGACTTTAAAAATAAAAATGATTCATGACCATAATTAATGTATGACTTCAACTATTTGGCTCTCACTGCCCCAGACGCTTTCTGATCTTACCTTAGGGGCTTAAAACACACAGACAGAGTCACATTTCCTCCAATCTTCAGTGTTATCCAAATAGACTTTCAGAGCCCCTGCTACATCAAGACAGAGCTAATAACGTCCCCCTTTCAAGCTCAACAGGAGAATAAAAGTTTGAAGTGTTTAGGCTTTTAAACATAACATGGGACATCCTAATTCCCCTGGGGGTGAAGAGGTGAAGGACTGACAAGAAAAGAAACAACTGCCTTACCTCCAAACCAGCTAGCCAGTTTCAGAGGAATGTTTCTTGATTTTGCAAACTATGAAATGGTACTATAAAGAAATATAAATCATCCAGTCATCTGGGTGATTAGTCAATACCAACACTAACACCCTCAAGCTGAAATAAAACTCATCATCACTGGTGTGGGGAGGATAGGGATCAACTAGCTATCTGATAGGTATTCTGGTTATAGCAAATACATGCATATTATATCAATATGTTTTGAGATAACAGTAAAATTGAAAGTGGGTTAAAAATAATGCTTTGCAGCTAGATATTGTTGTGAATGTAAAGATACATTGAACAAAAAGTATTATGTCAAATGAATATTGAGACCATACCTATCAGATATTAACAATAATCTCAGTAAAGGAGAAGTTAGGAAACAATTTTTGCCTACTTAGTATTGATCATATCACATCTGAATGTTGCATTCAATTTTAAGATGATGAATGACAAATTAGAGCACCTAGAAAGTCAGTGAAGTATAGCTCCCTATGGCTTGCAGGGAGAGATTAAAAGGGAAAAGAATATATAGGATTCTATTGAGAGAAATAGATACCTTATCATTAATGATTTTGTATTCCATATGAAGGAGCTTAGATTTTTATTCTGAAGGTATTAGGAAACCATTAAAAAGTTTTAAGCCAAGAAAGATTTAATGACATTTGCACTTTCTTCCTGTAATTAGGTGACTGGGATACAGAGAAACAAGACTGTAAACAGGAAGGCTAGTATGAGGTTAATTTAACAGTCCTAGCAAAAGTGTAGGCATTGTCTTAAATTAAAATAGGAACAGAAAGGATGATGTAGATGTGAAAAGTTAGAGAGGAGATATAAAAAATGATGCCTGAAAATTACCAACATCAAGAACGCAAGAGAAGACATCACCACAGATCCTATGGACATTTAAAGGGAATTAAGGGAAATTATGAACAATATGCCAATAAATTTAACAACTTAGATGAAATAGTTAAGCTGCTTAAAAACCACAAGTTTCCAAACCAAACAAATGAAATAGAAAATCTGAATAGTTGTTATCAGTTAGAGAAGCTAAATTTATAATTAAAAACCTTCTCACATAGAAAACTACATTCAGATTGCTTCACTGGTGAAATACTAGTCTTAACAAAAACCTTTCAAAGAAGAAGGAACACTTTTCAATTTGTTTTAAGAGGCCAGAATAACCTTGATACCAAAACATCACAAGAAAAGCAAATTACAGACAATACAAAAATCATTAATAAAATTAGCAAATCAAATCTAGCAATATATGAAAAAGATAACACATCTTGATGAAGTGGATTTATCTGAGGAGTACAAGGTTGATTTAACATTTGAAAATCAGCTGTGACAGAATGAAAGAGAAAAAACATATCATTATCTCAAAAGATGCCCCAAAAAAGCATTTGATAAAATTCAATACCTGTTAATGATTTAAAACAAAAATCTCTCAACAACCTAAGGAAAAAGGAGAGGTTCCTCAATCTGATAAAGGGTTTATACTAAAAATCTGCAGGTAATACTTAAGATCAGGAATAAGAAAAGATGTTTACTTTCACTACTCTATTCAACACTGTACTCAAGATCCAAGCCATTGTAATAAGGCAATTTTAAAAAGTCATAAATACAGGAAAGGAAGAAGCAAAAATGTCTACTCACAGATGCTATATGATTGTGTACATAGAAAAAAAAATGTTTTAATCTATAATCAAACTAATAATAAACTTAGCAACATTGCAAGATTCCAGGTTAATTCACAAAAATCAATTGGTATTTTTATATAGTATCATTAAATAACTAGATGTGAAAGAGGTGAAAGACCTGTGCACTGAAAACTAGAAAACACTGCTGAGAGAAATTTAAAAACAACCTAAACAAATGGAGTCATGTACTATTTCATGGATTGGAGGTTAAGAAGTCAAGTCTCCCCCTAAGTTTATCTAGAGTCAATTAATCCCAATCAAAAGCCTAGCAGTCTTTTTTTTTTAATTGACAAGCTGACTCGAAAATTGATATGGAAATATAAAAGTCCTAGAATAGCCAAGAAAATGTTAAAGAACAAAGCTGGGAGGCTTACACTACCAGATTTTATGACTTATCATAAAGCTAGTTTGTAAAGCAGTAGTAGTTGCATAAAGCTAAAGAAATAGATTGATGAAACAGAAATCAGGATATAGACATAGACCTATTCAATCAATTTATATTTTGATTAGGGAAAGAAAAGCTTTGTCAACAAATGACACTAAAATAAACTAGATATCAATATGGGAAAAAAATGAACCTTAAACTCTACCTCACATCATACATAAAAATTAATTTGAAATGATCGAAGACTTAAATGTAAAAGCTAAAACTATTAAGCCTCTAAAATAACATGTAGGAAAGTATATTCATGACCTTGGGTTAGGCAAAGATTTCCTAAATAGGACACAAAAAGTACTATCCATAAAATAAAAACCTGATATAGCATACTTTATCAAAATTTAAAACTCTCATCAAAACACATTATGTAGAAAATGAAAAATCAAGTCAGAGAGTGAGACAAAATATTTATATATCTGACAAAGGACTTGTATTTCTAATGTATACAAAGAATTCCTACAACTTAATAATAAAAACCAAACAACCCAATAAATTAAAAAGGGCAAAATATTTGAACAAACACTTCACAAAAGAAGATACAAGAATGGCTGATAAGCACATAAAATGCTGCTCAATATCATTAGTCATCAAAGAATTAAAAATTAAAATCAAAATGATATACCAGTACAAACCTACTATAATGGCTAGAATTTACAAAACAATACCAAGTGATGTCAAGGAGTAGAGCAACTGGAACTTTCAAACACTGTTGGTGGGATTCTAAAATTGTATAACTACTCTGGAAACTGGTAATTTCTAATAAATTAAATATACACCTATCATATGAGCAGGAAGCTCCACTCTTAGGTATAAGAGAAATGAAAGCATGTGACCACAAGAGACTTTTTTTTCTTCCAGTTTTATTGAAATATAATTGGCATACAGCACTGTTAGGTGAACATCCATCATCTCATATAGATACAAAATAAAAGAACAAGAAAAAAATTTTTTTCCTTGTGATGAGAACTCTTAGGATTTACTCTCTTAACAACTTCCATATATAATAATACAGCGGTGTTCATTATATTAATCATGTTGTACATCACATCCCTAGTATTTATTTATCTTTCTAACTGAAAGTTTGTACCTTTTGACCACCTTCATCCAAATCCTCCTCCTCCAACCCCTCACAAAAGTCTTTTGGAAAGATATTCTTAGCAACTTTATTTATAACAGTCAAAAAGTGTAAACACCTCCTGGAGATGGTGTGGAGGGAACCCTCCTACACTGTTGGTGGGAATGTAAATTGGTGCAGCCACTATGGAGAATGGTACAGAGGTTCCTTAAAAAACTAAAAATAGAGTTGCCATATGCTCCACCAATCCCACTCCTGGGCATATACCCAGAGAAAATTCAAATTTGAAAAGATACATGCACCCCAGTATTCTTAGAAGCACTACTTACAATAGCCAAGACATAGAAGCAACCTAGGACAGATGAATGGATTAAGAAGATGTGTTTGGGACTTCCCTGGTGGCACAGTGGTTGAGAATCCGCCTGCCAATGCAGGGGACACAGATTCAATCCCTGGCCTGGGAAGATCCCACATGCCACGGAGCAACTACTGAGCCTGCACTCTAGGGCCCACGAGCCACAACTACTGAGCCCACGTGCCACAACTACTGAAGTCCATGTGCCTAAAGCCTGGGCTCCGCGACAAGAGAAACCACTGCAGTGAGAAGCCAGCGCACTGCAACGAAGAGTAGCCCCCGCTCGCCGCAACTAGGGAAAGCCCGTGTGCAGCAACGAAGACCCAATGCAAGCCAAAATAAATAAATTAATTAATTTAATTTAATTTAATTTAATTAAGAAGATGTGGTACATAAATACAATAAATACAATGGAAAATTTCTCAGACATAAAAAAGAATGAATAATGCTATGGACCTAGAGATTATCATACTAAGTGAAGTAAATCAGACAGAGAAAGACAAATATCATATGATACCACTTATATGTGGAATCTAAAAAAAAAGATACAAATGAACTTATTTACAAAAACAGAAACAGACTTGAAGACATAGAAAGCACACTATGGTTACTAAAGAGGAGGGGATAAATTTGGAATTTGGGATTAACAGATGCACACTCTACATACAAAAAAAACAACAAGGACCTACTCTATAGCACAGGGTAAACAACTCAAATGTCCATCAACAAGACAATGCATAAGCAAATTGTGGTATATTCATAGAAAAACCACTCACAGCAATAAAAAGGAACAAACTACTGATCTATACTACAATATGGATAAATTTCAAAAGTATGCTGAACAAAAGAGTATACCGTATGGTTCCATTTATAAGAAGTTCAAGAACAGGAAAAGCTAATAAATGAGGAGGCAATAAGAAAAGTGTTTGACTCAGCCAGGGGTGGGGACAAGGGTGTAAGAATGACTGGCAAAGCGGTATGAGGGAACTTTCTGGAGAGAGAAAAATATTCTGTATCTTCATGGAATGATGACAATGTGGGTGTGTATATCTGTCAAAACTCATCAGACTATACATTTAAATTCTCTTAATTTTATGTTGTATAAATTGTACTGCAAAAGAAAAAGAAAAAAATGATCACTGATGTATGGCTTGGGGAACCAGGAAAATGGTGATGTCATTTATTGAAAGGGTGAACAGGGATGAGCAGTTTGAGAAGAAAGTTCTGCTTTCAGTTTGAGGCGCCTGTGCAACATCCGAGAGGAGGTGTTGAGTATGGGTTGAATACAAGGATCTGGAGCTTAGGAGACAGATCTTGGCTGAAGATAAAAATATGGCAATCATTAGCACACAGATGGTTATTAATGCTATGAAAGTAATGACATCATTCTGGAAGACTGTGAGAATGAGAGAGAACAGAGCCTAGAACAGAATTCCGAGGAAAATCAATTTTTAACGGATTAGAAATAAAGAAATAAAAGCTGCAAAAAATTCTGACCCATAATTCCAGAGAAGTAGAAGGACAGCTGGGAGAGTTGGTGTTACAGCAGTCAAAGGAACAGAATGTCTCAAGGAAGTAATAATCACTGTCACAAAATCAAGTAACCTGAGGCCTAGACAGTATCTACAGATTTAGCAACAAGGACTTGATTAAAACTGTTTCAAATCTTTTCACCTCTCTCTATAACTACTGCCACCATCATCTTCTATCTAACCAGTAGCCTCCTAACTGATTTCTAAGCTTCAACTCTTGCTCTTCTCAGTTCCAATCTCTACTCAGTACCACAGGTAACCCTGTTCATCATTTGGTCAGTACTAATTGTAGCTTATCTGCCCGGTCTCCAGAATGCCTGCCTTACAGAGCTGTGTCCATAGTCTGATATCACCTACATCACTATGCCTGTTGCAACATGTCAACAATCTTTCTAGACTGGGAAACAGAATATAAAAACTAAAGACTTTGTCCTATCAGCAACACAGTCCAGTACTCCAGGTTTCTCTTCTCACAGGCTAAGAGAGATAGTAAACAAGTTCTCTTTACATTGCAATTACAAAGTCTCTAATACATGTCTGCAATTAAACTCCCTTAGAGACAACTATAGAAATATCACAATCTACAAACCTATAATTTAAAAGACTAGTGTTGTATAATATAGCTAGGCCTAACCACTTTACCTTTCTTCATCTCTGATTGATAGACATGAAATGTTTTACTCTAGGCTCTAAATAATAGCTAGTGTTAATAGCTAGTGTTTGATTACCTATACAATGACTTTCATTAGGTAATACATCTAAAGGTAGTTAACAGGACTTCCCTGGTGGCGCAGTGGTTAAGAATCCGCCTGCCAATGCAGGGAACACGGGTTTGAGCCCTGGTCCGGGAAGATCCCACATGGCGTGGAGTAACTAAGCCCATGTGCCACAACTACTGAGCCTGTGCTCTACAGCCCGCAAGCCACAACTACTGAGCCCACGTGCCACAACTACTGAAGCCCGTGCACCTAGAGCTCGTGCTCCGCAACAAGAGAAGCCACCACAATGAGAAGCCCGTGCACTGCAACAAACAGTAGCCCTCGCTCGCTGCAGCTAGAGAAAATCTGCACACAGCAACAAAGACCCAACCCAGCCAAAAATAAATAAATAAATAAAATATTAAATTACTTAAAAAAATAAATAAAATAAAGGTAGTTAACATATATGTACTTTTAGTCATGTTTATAATACTTTCCATCAATGATAAAAGGATTTTTCTGGTGACTGAAAAGGCTATGACCTATAATTTTTCCACACTAAATACAATTTTCAATATATTTTTTTAGAATTCTAGTCAAATAAATCTAGACACCACAATAGTCATGAATCACCACAGTGCTCCAAACTTCTGACCTAAAGAAACCACAAAATAATACAAGAGTATTGTCTTAAGCCACTAAATTTATGGTAATTTATTATCCATTGATAGAAAACTAATACTCTCTTCCAATCCAAATCTTGACTACCTTGCTTTCAAGGCCAGATCAAATATCATCTCTTCATTATTTCATTTACAGAGCACATTATCACATTAGTCAAGATAATATCTGCACTTTATAAATCTTTAGTCTAATCCTTTATCTGATAATAATCAACACACATTTTAATTTATTCATTCATCCTATCTTCACACTGAGCACTTTCCATGTTGCTAATACTGAGCCTGGTGTTGAGAGAAAAGTTATTGGAGACAGTCTATCTCTCCAGAAACAGACAATTTATTTACATATTCATGCAACAAACACTTAAGTGCCTAAATGTGAGCCCATGCCCTGTGTTAGGTAATGGAAATACAGAGATCAGAGATCTACATCTTATATTCATAAATGCACAAACATTGTGGAGAAATGGGTGTGCAAAAAATTATAATAGGGGCTTCCCTGGTGGCGCAGTGGTTGAGAGTCTGCCTGCCAATGCAGGGGACATGGGTTCAAGCCCTGGTCTGGGAGGATCCCACATGCCACGAAGCAACTAAGCCCGTGTGCCACAACTACTGAGCCTGCGTGCCTGGAGCCTGTGCTCCACAACAAGAGAGGCCGCGACAGTGAGAGGCCCGCGCATCGCGATGAAGAGTGTCCCCCACTTGCCGCAACTAGAGAAAAGCCCTCGCACAGAAACGAAGACCCAACACAGCCAAAAATAAATAAATAAATAAATGAATAAGTGAAATTCTAAAAAAAAAAAAAAAAAAAATTATAATAGTGTAATACTATGATAGCGGTACATATAGGGTAATAGCTGAGCATAAAGGAGGGACATCTATTTTAGAGGTAGTATCAAGTGGAAGTAAAGTCTTCTAGGAAGAAGTAAAAACTAAGTTGATATTAAAAGTAAGAGTAGAATTAACTAGGTAAAAACGAAGAAGGATATTTCAGACAAAAGGAGAAGCAAATACAAAAACAGAAAAAAAAGACTGCACAACATTTTCAAGAACTGCAAGCCTTTAGCAAGGCTGGAGCACAGGAGCACAGGGCTCCAGCAAGGCTGGAGCATCCTCTCATACGTGAGAGGATGGCAAGAGATGAGGGTGTAAAGGTAGACAGAGGTCAGATTATGAAGACTCAGTATATCAGGCTAAGGAGTTTTATTCCCAAGGTAATGGGATAAAGTTTAAAGTGGGAGACCTGACCGAATATATGTTTTAAATGTAAGACTATTTGGGCTGCAGTGTGAAAAGACTAGGGTACTTCCCAGTACAAAACGACCCAGAAATTCCTTTTTGGAAGAGGAAGAATTCAAGTAGAAGTCCAGAAATAGATAATATTTGATAAGGCTACCCCTTATCTGAGTTGTGGTCCTCCTCAATAACCCTGGGAGGACGGCTCTATCTAGAGTTCACATCATGCTCTGATCATCTGTTTACTGCCTCTCTCCAGCACTGGATTCCATACTCCTTGAAAACCTAGAGCTATATCTTATTAGTGTTTGTGCTCTTGAGCTTCCCCACAGTTCTGGTACAGACCTTCAGTACATAGCTTCCCTTCCATCCCTCAGGAGAGGGGCCTATCTCACCCTTCCTCTTAGACCTTCAAAGCACAGTAGATGATAAACAACAGATGACTATTTTAAGATTTCTTCTGATTCTGTTTTCCTCAGATTCTATGAAATACTTGTTGACTGATAAATTTACTCATGTTTTCTTGTAAGTGTATCAAGCATAGAAAAATTCCTGGAAAACTGCCTTGAGAACATTTTTTTAAAGTTTGCAAATCACATTAATATTAGAGTACAAATTTCTGATTGTCGAAATCTCTCTTACAGAGTGATTTTTTTTTTACATTTATATTAACATATTCCCATACATATTTCCATACAAATACAAATATAAGATTTTTAGAAATTTCATGTAATGTCTGAAACATTTATATTAACATATTTCCATACATATTTCCATACAAATACAAATATAAGATTTTTAGGAATTTCATGTAATGTCTGAAACATTTATATTAACATATTTCCATACAAATAACCCAATGAAAGTTTAGTATTAGTTGTTTTGTTTGTTTTTTTATACTGCAGGTTCTTATTAGGCATCAATTTTATACATATCAGTGTATACATGTCAATCCCAATCGCCCAATTCAGCACACCACCATCCCCACCTCACCACAGTTTTCCCCCCTTGGTGTCCATATGTCCATTCTCTACATCTGTGTCTCAACTTCTGCCCTGCAAACTGGCTCATCTGTATCATTTTTCTAGGTTCCACATACATGCATTAATATATGATATTTGTTTTTCTCTTTCTGACTTACTTCACTCTGTATGACAGTCTCTAGATCCATCCACGTCTCAACAAATGACTCAATTTCGTTCCTTTTTATGGCTGAGTAATATTCCATTGTATATATGTACCACATCTTCTTTATCCATTCGTCTGTTGATGGGCATTTAGGTTGCTTCCATGACCTGGCTATTGTAAATAGTGCTGCAATGAACATTCGGGTGCATGTGTCTTTTTGAATTACGGTTTTCTCTGGGTATATGCCCAGTAGTGGGATTGCTGGGTCATATGGTAATTCTATTTTTAGTTTTTTAAGGAACCTCCATATTGTTCTCCAGAGTGGCTGTATCAATTTACATTCCCACCAACAGTGCAAGAGGGTTCCCTTTTCTCCACACCCTCTCCAGCATTTGTTGTTTGTAGATTTTCTGATGATCCCCATTCTAACAGGAGTGAGGTGATACCTCATTGTAGTTTTGAGTTGCATTTCTCTAATAATTAGTGATGTTGAGCAGATTTTCATGTGCTTCGTGGCCGTCTGTATGTCTTCTTTGGAGAAATGTCTATTTAGGTCTTCTGCCCATTTTTGGATTGGGGTGTTTGTTTCTTTGATATTGAGCTGAATGAGCTGTTTATATATTTTGGAGATTAATCCTTTGTCCGTTGATTCATTTGCAAATATTTTCTCCCATTCTGAGGGTTGTCTTTTCGTCTTGTTTATGGTTTCCTTTGCTGTGCAAAAGCTTTGAAGTTTCATTAGGTCCCACTTGTTTATTTTTGTTTTTATTTCCATTACTCTAGGAGGTGGATCAAAAAAGATCTTGCTGTGATTTATGTCAAAGAGTGTTCTTCCTATGTTTTCCTCTAAGAGTTTTATAGTGTCCAGTCTTATATTTAGGTCTCTAATCCATTTTGGGTTTATTTTTGTGTATGGTGTTAGGGAGTATTCTAATTTCATTCTTTTACATGTAGCTGTCCAGGTTTCCCAGCACCACTTATTGAAGAGACTGTCTTTTCTCCATTGTATATCTTTGCCTCCTTTGTCATAGATTAGTTGACCATAGGTGTGTGGGTTAATCTCTGGGCTTTCTATCTTGTTCCATTGATCTATGTTTCTGTTTTTGTGCCAGTACCATATTGTCTTGATTACTGTAGCTTTGTAGTATAGTCTGAAGTCAGGGAGTCTGATTCCTCCAGCTCCATTCTTTTGCCTCAAGACTGCTTTGGCTATTCGGGGTCTTTTGTGTCTCCATACAAATTTTAAGATGATTTGTTCTAGCTCCGTAAAAAATGCCATTGGTAATTTGATAGGGATTGCATTGAATCTGTAGATTGCTTTGGGTAGTATACTCATTTTCACAATGTTGATTCTTCCAATCCAAGAACATGGTATATCTCTCCATCTGTTGGTATCATCTTTAATTTCTTTCATCAGTGTCTTATAGTTTTCTGCATACAGGTCTTTTGTCTCCCTAGGTAGGTTTATTCCTAGGTATTTTATTCTTTTTGTTGCAATGGTAAATGGGAGTGTTTCCATAATTTCTCTTTCAGATTTTTCATCATTAGTGTATAGGAATGCAAGAGATTTCTGTGCATTAATTTTGTATCCTGCAACTTTACCATATTCATTAATTAGCTCTAGCAGTTTTCTGGTGGCAGTTTTAGGATTCTCTATGTATAGTATCATGTCATCCGCAAACAGTGACAGTTTTACTTCCTCTTTTCCAATTTGTATTCCTTTTATTTCTTTTTCTTCTCTGATTGCCGTGGCTAGGACTTCCAGAACTATGTTGAATAATAGTGGTGAGAGTGGACATCCTTGTCTCGTTCCTGATCTTAGAGGAAATGCTTTCAGTTTTTCACCATTGAGAATGATGTTTGCTGTGGGTTTGTCATATATGGCCTTTATTATGTTGAGGTAGGTTCCCTGTATACCCACTTTCTGGAGAGTTTTTATCAAAAATGGGTGTTGAATTTTGTCAAAAGCTTTTTCTGCATCTATTGAGATGATCATATGGTTTTTATTCTTCAATTTGTTAATATGGTGTATCACATTGATTGATTTGCGTATATTGAAGAATCCTTGCATCCCTGGGATAAATCCCACTTGATCGTGGTGTATGATCCTTTTAATGTGTTGTTGGATTCTGTTTGCTAGTATTTTGTTGAGGATTTTTGCATCTATATTCATCAGTGATATTGGTCTGTAATTTTCTTTTTTTGTAGTGTCTTTGTCTGGTTTTGGTATCAGGGTGATGGTGGCCTCATAGAATGAGTTTGGGAGTGTTCCTTCCTCTGCAATTTTTTGGAAGAGTTTGAGAAGGATGGGTGTTAGCTCTTCTCTAAATGTTTGATAGAATTCACCTGTGAAGCCATCTGGTCCTGGACTTTTGTTTGTTGGAAGATTTTTAATCACAGTTTCAATTTCATTACTTGTGATTGGTCTGTTCATATTTTCTGTTGCTTCCTGATTCAGTCTTGGAAGGTTATACCTTTCTAAGAATTTGTCCATTTCTTCCAGGTTGTCTATTTTATTGGCATAAAGTTGCTTATAGTAGTCTCAGGATGTTTTGTATTTCTGCGGTGTCTGTTGTAACTTTTCCTTTTTCATTTCTGATTTTATTGATTTGAGTCCTCTCCCTCTTTTTCTTGATGAGTCTGGCTAATGGCTTATCAATTTTGTTTATCTTCTCAAAGAACCAACTTTTAGTTTTATTGATCTTTGCTATTGTTTTCTTTGTTTCTATTTCATTTATTTCTGCTCTGATCTTTATGATTTCTTTCCTTCTGCTAACTTTGGGTTTTGTTTGTTCTTCTTTCTCTAGTTTCTTTAGGTGTAAGGTTAGATTGTTTACTTGAGATTTTTCTTGTTTCTTTAGGTAGGCTTGTATAGCTATAAACTTCCCTCTTAGAACCGCTTTTGCTGCATCCCATAGGTTTTGGGTTGTCGTGTTTTCACGACATTCATGGAATGTCCTATATATATCAATTAAATCTATCTGGTCCATTGTGTCATTTAAAGCTTCTGTTTCCTTATTTATTTTCATTTTGGATGATCTGTCCATTGGTGTAAGTGAAGTGTTAAAGTCCCCCACTATTATTGTGTTACTGTCGATTTCCTCTTTTATAGCTGTTAGCAGTTGCCTTATGTATTGAGGTGCTCCTATGTTGGGTGCATATATATTTATAATTGTTATATCTTCTTCTTGGATTGATCCCTGGATCATTATGTAGTGTCCTTCCTTGTCTCTTGTAACATTCTTTATTTTAAAGTCTATTTTATCTGATATGAGTATAGCTACTCCAGCTTTCTTTTGATTTCCATTTGCATGGAATATCTTTTTCCATCCCCTCACTTTCAGTCTGTATGTGTCCCTAGGTCTAAAGTGGGTCTCTTGTAGACAGCATATATATGGGTCCTGTTTTTGTATCCATTCAGCCAGTCTATGTCTTTTGGTTGGGGCGTTTAATCCATTCACGTTTAAGGTAATTATCGATATGTATGTTCCTATGACCATTTTCTTAATTGTTTTGGGTTTGTTTTTGTAGGTCCTTTTCTTCTCTTGTGTTTCCCACTTAGAGAAGTTCCTTTAGCATTTGTTGGAGAGCTGGTTTGGTGGTGCTGAATTCTCTTAGCTTTTGCTTGTCTGTAAAGCTTTTGATTTCTCCATCAAATCTAAATGAGATCCTTGCCGGGTAGAGTAATCTTGGTTGTAGGTTCTTCCCTTTCATCACTTTAAGTATATCATGCCACTCCCTTCTGGCTTGCAGAGTTTCTGCTGAGAAATCAGCTGTTAACCTTATGGGAGTTCCCTTGTATGTTATTTGTCGTTTTTCCCTTGCTGCTTTCAATAATTTTTCTTTGTCTTTAATTTTTGCCACTTTGATTACTATGTGTCTCGGCGTGTTTCTCCTTGGGTTTATTCTGTATGGGACTCTCTGCGCTTCCTGGACTTGGGTGGCTATCTCCTTTCCCATGTTAGGGAAGTTTTCGACTATAATCTCTTCAAATATTTTCTCTGGTCCTTTCTCTCTCTCTTCTCCTTCTGGGACCCCTATAATGCGAATGTTGTTGCGTTTAATGTTGTCCCAGAGGTCTCTTAGGCTGTCTTCATTTCTTTTCATTCTTTTTTCTTTAGTCTGTTCCGCAGCAGTGAATTCCACCATTCTGTCTTCCAGGTCACTTATCCGTTCTTCTGCCTCAGTTATTCTGCTATTGATTCCTTCTAGTGTAGTTTTCATTTCAGTTATTGTATTGGTCATCTCTGTTTGTTTGTTCTTTAATTCTTCTAGGTCTTTGTTAATCATTTCTTGCATCTTCTCAATCTTTGCCTCCATTCTTATTCCGAGGTCCTGGATCATCTTCACTATCATTATTCTGAATTCTTTCTCTGGAAGGTTGCCTATCTCCACTTCATTTAGTTGTTTTTCTGGGGTTTTTTCTTGTTCCTTCATCTGGTATATAGCCCTCTGCCTTTTCATCTTCTCTATCTTTCTGTAACTGTGGTTTTTGGTCCGCAGGCTGCAGGATTGTAGTTTTTCTTGCTTCTGCTCTCTGCCCTCTGGTGGTTGAGGCTATCTAAGAGGCTTGATGGTAGGCTCTTACAGAGTGATTTTTATAAAGGAACATAGCGATTTAGATGGGTCTGCTGGGAAGATCTATTACTTCTCATTCTAGATACTACATGTCTGTCAACAGAGCCTGATTTTTTTCTGAGAGTCACATTCCACTGATTATTAACACTGACTTGACTACTGACTAAAGGTTCTACGTCTTTTTTTCACTCAGGCTGTGTCCATATGTCAAGCCTTCCTCTTCTTATACAATTGGTTTGGGAACTTAATTTATCCCAGTTAAATTCCAACTTGAAATTGAAGATGGGCTGAATATATATTCGACCTTTCCAGTCCCCAGAGATCATCTTATATACTGATTCTGTTATACAAAGTAATCACCATCTCTACAAGCTCCACACTATCATTGCGTTAGCTTTCTAAGTTTTTAAGCTTTACATAAGTTTCTATATCTTTGTTCTAATGTTTAGACTGTAATATCGTAAAGGGAAGAACTATGTCTCCCTTGTTTGCCATTATATCCCTAGCATATTGCACAGTTTCCAACATGCAGTACTCAATAAACATATGGCGAGTAAATAACTGAATGAATGAACATGTTGAACAAGACTAGATAAAAAAACAGAGCCCTATGCCATGCCATTAGAAATTTCCCTCTAGGTTGGTAAGTTATTAAGCAGTTATAAATCTTCCTATCTTTACTATCATCTAGCTTATCCTTCTTATCTTGCTCCCCAAGCTTTCAATCATAGCTTGCCAAAGACCTTACCATAGTTATTATCTGTATCTACAAATCTACTTACCCTTTCAAAATGGACACATCAGTCTGAGATAACTTCTTCTTGGGAAAGGCTCATTAAGGGGAAGGGATTTAAGCTTCAATTTGAAGGAAGGGTAGGATTCTGACAACTGTATGCAAGAGAATAGTCATTTAGGGTATTGGGAATAGCTTTTCAAAGTCATTAAGGGAGCAGAGTGCCTTGCATGTTCAAAATAGGAAGTAGGTAGTGTGCTAAAGCAAAGGGCACATGAGAGAATGTCATTGAGTCTGGGAAGGTTGATCAGAGCCAAATTGCTGTGGACTTTGAATGCCTGAGAAATCTTTTGTATCTTCATAGCACCTACAGCAATCTTGGACACAAGGGAATCACTCAAATACTTGTTGATGGGTTTACTAAATATGACAGTTTCCCGAAAGACCAGAAGTCTACCCTAAAGCCTGCTTCTACATTCCTCTGTCTAGACCATGCACATAGTTGAGAAGAATACACAGTATCATGGTAATGGCATCAAATAAGACAGAACACTACTGTTACTTATGAAATTGAGGAGACAGTAGGTGATGTGAAAGCATGTGATAATGAGTGTGTCAGGTCTAACCAAGATGTGTCCTCAAAAAATAACAAACAGCACTGATGAAGCAAAAGTTATAAAACGATAATCAACGCTTTGAATTTCCAATTTACATTTCAAAAACTCACTTCAGGCAAGAAGAACCACAGCTGGCATAAGAGTAGGCTAAATCATTCCCAGATTTTTTCATAATACCATCCGTGTGCTAAAATGCAAGTTTAATTTAAAATATATTCATTGTACAATAAACATACTTGAGGATGTACATAAAAAGTACTTCAGAATTAGAAACAAGAAAGAGTACAAACTAGGATATGGACAAGGTCTTAAAACTTAAAAGTAATACTATACATGACTTTATGCCAATAAACTAAAAAGAACAGAAAAAGTAAATGATTTTCTAGAAAACTGTTAATTACCAAGTTTTCTCAACAAGAGATTAAAAACCTGAGTAGATTAATAACCACAAAGAAATCAGAAAGGTAACCAAAGGGTAATATCTTGTGGGGGTAGAGGGACTGCAGGCCCTGATCGTTTTATAGGTGAGAACTACCACCTAAATCTAAATTACATAAATTGTCTTAAATCATGAGAAAATATAGAGAGATTCTCAATTCATTTTAGGCTAGTGTAACCCTTACAAGTTTTGATTTGAACCTGAACAGCACACATAAAAATAAAACTACACGTCTGCCTCACTTATAAAAAACTGCAAAATATAAAATATTAGCAAATCTAAGCCAGTGCTGTATTAATAAATACATCATAAGCAAGTAAAATTTACCACAGGATTATACAGATGGTTTAACATCATTTAACATCAAGTCTGTGTAATTCACTACATTAATAGAACAAAGGAGAAACACTAAACTTGTTCCTGAGAAAAATCCTTAGTTATACTAGGCATAGAAACTTTCTTGTTTGATAAAAGGAATCTATCAGAAAACTTCAACTTATATCATAATGAATGGTGAAATGTCAGAATATCAAGGATGCCCTCTGTGGCAAACTGAATTTTCCATATATGACCACAATAATATCTCCCGTCCTAGATGGTCTTCTGCAGTGTGGACTTAATATTTCCTCACCAAGAGGCAGAATCTATTTCTCTACTCCTTGAATCTGGGCAGGCTCTGTGACTGCTTCGACAAATAGAATATGGCAGGAGTGACCCTGTGCTAGTTTTAGGGACAGCCCTTAACTTCTACTTCCTCTCTCTAAACACTCACTCTGGGGCAAACCAGACTCCATGCAAGAAATCCAACTACCCTGAGAATGCCATATGTGAGGAAGCTGGCCATGTAGAGAAGTATTTGGAGATAGAGATGGCTGGCCAGTCTCCACTGTTCTAGCCATCCCAGCTGAGGCACCAAACATGTCACTGAAGAAGCATCCATATGTCCAACCTAGTTGAATCTTCAGATGACTCCAGCCACAGCTGCCATCTGATTACAACTACTTGAAAGGCCCCAAGGGAAAACAACCAAGCTAAGCTTAAAGACATTCCACAGAACTGTAAGAATCTGAGGATAATTAATTGTTGTTTTCAACTACTAAGTTTGGGAATGACTCGCTATGTAATACTAGAATACTCACTGTGAAGGACTTAGCCAATATAACAAGGTACGTAAAACAAGACAAACACACTTAGAAAACAGGAGACAAAACTGTCACCATTTACAAATGGTATTATTATTTACATAATATACCTTAGACAGTCTTTAAAAACTATTAGAATAAAAGACTCCAGTAAAGTAACTGGGTGCAAAAATCAGCATGCATAATCTAGAATGCCTTTAATTTCAACAGTTTCTCCATTAACCTTGCATGACATACTGAAGAGACTAATAATTTCAATTGGTGGAATCATTGTACCAGTGCAGTATAAAATATACTTGCATTACCACAAATGCACTGTTTGGCTTTCCTTTTGGCTCACGCCCATAGACTGTATCTTTAACCCTGGTCAACCAGCTTGTAAATTTGAATGCTTGATCTCAAGAAAGATGGGGCAAGAAGAATGTATTTGAAGTAGCATATATTCATTCTGAAAATACTGTTTAAATCTCATCACTCTCAGGCCTCATTAAAAATAATCCACTGCCTCCATACAACCTATCCCACCAAAATAACACTTCTGAGTGTGAATTTCACTGTCCTGCACTCAGTACAATTTCAAGATGCCCCTTCTACTCCAGGAGTTTCTTCCTAGTATATTTACCTCCTCCTCCATCCTTATTGTATGCTCATATACCTCTCTATGGACCCTCAAAACTCTTCTAATCCAAGAGTTTTCTTTATCCTTCCCTGAAGCCTTCAGGGAAATCACATTGGCGTCTCCTTCTCTAAATCTGTTTTAATGCTCACAAAAAAAAGAATACTAAGCATCTTGTACATTATTTCATTCAATAAGCATATGTACCATGAAGTTTAGTACTTGCTTTCTTCTCAGATCCTCTCCCTCACTGTGCCTTAACTAACAAAGGATTGCACACTTAGCAAGTATTTAATATATACTTGATGATTTTTAAAATATATTTTTAAATTATGATTTGAATAATATTCTCCAACTAATCGGCTTTCATAAGAACAGCATTTAAAAAGAAATTACTAATTTGGTTAAATCCCCCTGTTTTTAACTGAGGTATAAGTGACATAACATTACGTTAGTTTCAAGTGTACAGCATAATGATTCCATATTTGCATATGTTGCAAATGATTACCACAATAAGTCCCGTCAACACCACCTATAGTTACACATTCCTTCTTTTCTCGTGTTGAAAATTTTGAAGATCCACACTCCCCTACTTACTTTCAAATATGCAATACAGTATTTTTAACTATAGCCACTGGCTAAATCTTAACAGAAAATGGTGCCGTGGAGCCATGAAAAAAAGACATGAATTTGTAAACCCTGGAGAGAGATCCTGCCTATGCAAAGTTGCTACTGTGTATAGACCCCAAGGAAAAGCCACCTATACCATGTCTAACCAAGAGGTGAAAGCTTCCACCAAGGAGTTGAGGGACCAGAAAGAAGGAAAATACATTTAATTCAAAGTCATCAGACAGGACAGAGGTGAGATTCACTTTAAGGTAAAAATGACAACACATCTCAAGAAACTTTAAAAAATCACACTATCAAATACACAGAGTTCCAATTAACTCATTCCTGTTTCTCTTTGAAGGTCAGAAAGTTGCTGATAATCACATTCCAAAAGAACTGGAAATAAAACAGGAAAATGTGACTGAAGTTTTTCAGGAACAAACAGGGGAGGGTTATTCAACAATTTAGGTATTTTTCTCTTTTCCTTTATTTTTTTTTATTTTTAAAAATAGTGCTTTGCAATATAATATTGCAACTAATGCCCATTTTTCATTATCATTCATTTTCATTGTCCTGATCTTTTACCATCAAGCCTTAGTCCCTTTCATCTTTTGAAAAATTACATGGGTACATTGAGAGAGGCCAGTGTACCTAGGATTCTGCAATTTTCAGGCTTGTGATCATCAGACAGACCAACACAAGGATTCAGAATGATTTTCCACTTGGTCCTGAGGTTCAGTTATATGAAATTCTTGTAGACAATGACTTCCAGTATAAACTGGAAGATTTTCAGATTACTCAACTGTGGAAAATGACATTTCCTTAATTTTAATCTTAAACTCTGCACCAAAAAAAATAAAACAAGATCAGGTTGGAGGGGGAGATGACAGATAGGGTGACAGTAATGACTAACTTTAAAGGAGGCTTTATTTAAAGAGATGACACATTTAAGATTTTTTTTGGATCTTGTCAGACACTCGCAGAAAAGTTCTAACTTCAAGGGAAATTAATAATAAAGACATAGAGAAGCATATAAACAATCTGAACAGAGGAGTTGGTTTCAGCCATGTTCTATGCGTTTATACAGATAACAAAATCAAAGTTAGAAAGGCATATTTATGAAGCTTACTACTGAATGTAAATCAGTGAATATGTTTCTTTCACTGAGAAAAACTTCCTACAAAAAATACAGCTGTGCTTAATGTGTTTAATGACAGCTGCAAACATTTTGGCTCAAACTCATTTTGTTAATAGAAGGGTAATAACAAGCAGTTCACACTGACAGACTATCCAGAGATGACCTGATAATTATCAGAGTGTGCATCAGAATTACCCGAGATGGTATTTTTTACAATATGTAATGACTCATTCTTGAAGCCTTTCAATCAGAACCTAGAATTAAAATGGTAATTATCAATATGCAAATATATATAATAAAGTCATAGGATTTTTTAAAAGCACAATTTTTACAAAAATTAATGAATATTGTCTATTTGTGGAACTACAATAGGCAATTTGATAACCTTGGATTTTATAAATATAATAGGTAGTATAGCATAGTGATTAAGTGTGTAGCTGGCAAGTGAGAATAAAAACAATATATTCTTCAAAGGTTTATTCTGAGGATTAATACTTATAAAGCATCTATGTTTTTATCATTTGAAAAGTACTCAAATATTAGCTATGATTCTAATTATTATTATCTTCTTTAAGCCTATATATTTATTCCAGCAAGAATGCCACTATGCAAAGCATTTTGGGGAGCTGCCCACAAAACTTGTGGTATAATCTCTGGATATCTTCAATAATGGCAAATCTCTATCTCTGATGGAAGACTTGATAACTGAGAAATCATCAAAATTAATCTGGGCCAAACTTGTGAATTAGATGGGCAATCAGGCTGGATAATCACCTTTTAAGTAAAATTAAAATGTGGTGCTATAAGTAAAGCAATTTTTAAAATGTTGTTAGTTCTAGAAATACAGCTGACCCTTGAACAACAGGGGGTTTCTACTGTGCAGGTCCACTTACATGTGCATTTTTTTCAATAAATATATTGGAAAATCTTTTGGAGATCTGTGACAATTTGAAAAAACTCAGACGAACTATGTAGCCTAGAAATATCAAAAAAATTTAAGTTAGGTATGTCATGAATGTATAAAATTTATGTAGATATTAGTCTATCCATACATAGGCACAAGGTGAGTGTATTAATTATGTATAATTAATACTGTATTAATGAATAAAATTGTAATTTGCCATAAAAAGTTTATAATGATTCATTCACTAGTGTATAGACTAGGCTACCGTGAAGAATCCTACCAATTACACGAGGCTACCATAAAGCAATCAGATTGCTGCTTCTTCCTTATCAATACATGAATCATTATACCTGCAAATAAATATGAATTTCTTTTTCACATTATTTTTCATTTTCGATGTCTAGTTTTAGTAATCTGTATAACGTCTACAGTGTTTTGTAGGATGTAAGACAACACTGATGTAGGTACTGGCAGATGATTCATCTTGGAAACAGACATTGAAAACTTACAGTATGGATACATTCAATACTGTATTGTAAAGGTATTATCTCTTCCATATTATTTTCTTAAGGACGTTCTTTTCTCTAGCTTACTTTATTGTAAGAATACAGTATATAATACACATAACATACAAAATATGTGCTAACTGACTGTTTATGTTATCAGCAAGGCTTCCAGTCAACATTAGGCTATTAATAGTTAAGTTTTGGGGGAGTCAAAAGTTATATGCAAATGTTCGACTGCACGGGGCGGGGCGGGGGGTGGGGAGGTTGGCGCCCCTAACCCCTGCATTGTTCAAGGGTCAACTGTAACTAGGAATTCGACTCATTGTCAATTAAGGGCACTTTTATGGTCAAAGGACTATGTTAATGTTAGTATTCAGAGCTATTTTAGAGGTCTTTTAATTCAATGCTCTCATTTTAAATATGTAAATGGAACCCCAGTTTGCTAAAGACACTTGCCCAAAGTCTCAAAGCTACGCTAGTCAGAAAGCGGGGACTAAAGCCCAAGATTCGTAACTTCCAATTCACTTCTCCTTCCTCTGCACCACACTGCCTTGTTGTCCTCTTTGTCATGTTTGCATGCCACATTTATACTTATACAAATTGTCTTCTTACTGGTATTAGTGAAAAAACTGAAATGTTTTCTTGCAATCCCCTATTGCCAATACATGTGATTAACTTTACTCATTTTGGTTTTTAGTATAGTATTTCAGAATTGGCTTAACAAATTTCTCCACTTGGCCTACTATCTGAAGAAAATGAGCAAATACAGAATTCCTTCTAAACTGGCAGTTTTGTTGCAGTTTTAACTGGACACAAATGAAAATTACTGCAGTGTCTCCAAAGACATGCCCCTACCAGCACACTACTACTTAAAACTCTTGAAGTCTGTTCCAAAAAAAAGAAACCAGCACAACTCTCTTTTTTCCTCCCTTTTCATCCCATTGGACCTCCAGTTCATTACCAGTCTCACACAACTGCAGATGTCTCACAAGTCTTTTAGTCACTGATAAGCAAAATATAATCTGAAGAGGGTGAGACTTTATAGTCTTGTCTTCTTTAGACTATATGTTCATGTGGCCTCCTGAGCTCTACAGGGTATGTATGCGTATATGCATGTATATGTATATAGGTACATATATGTTTTTATGTCTGTATATGTATGTGTAGGGGTTATATAAGGATGCATTACTATAGTGAAAAGGACATTCAGCTGCAAGCTAAAAGATCTGGTTCAAACTCAGTTCTACCAATTTAAGAGCTATGATTTGGAGGATATTATATAACCTCTCTAATCATCTCTAAGCTCTGAGTTCTCTGTGGAAGGGGATTAGATCATATTAATCTTCTTAACTTCCATTCTACTGTGCCTGGGCCATAGTAGGCTTTCTGTAATTTTGGCTCAGTTCAAATTTGAATGAGAACAAAGGGAGATAAAGAAAATGATATAGAGGTAGCAAGGTAAGGTCCACACCTTGTATTTAAGTGCAGTATAAAGTCATTTTTTACCCTGAAATTACTAAAATGGTCTTCAGGACATCAAAATCCTTAGGACCAGCCTACCTTATTCTACTTCTGGCCAAGACAGAGTAACAGAGACTAGATTTACTCTCCCACCTAAAACTACTAGAATAAAAACTAAGAATACATGTGAAACAGTGGTCTCAAGTAACCCATCAGGTAACAAAGGACAATAATACTTGAGAGTGAAGAAACATATAAGGTGAGCCCTATGATTGCCCCAAACTTACTGCCTGGAGAAAGTTAAAAGACCAAAGCACAGGGAGGGAGATCCCAACGAGTACAGAGGTCTACCTGAGTTAAGGAGAAAACTGAAAGTCCAGGGGAAACCACAAGTTCTACAGTTCTCAGCACACAGTATTAGAGAGAGAGCACAAACAGAAAACTCCAAAATCTGCAGAGAGTCATACTCAAGTATTCAGCTGTGTACTGATCAGTGAATCACCTGAGGAAACTACTCAAGACCAGGGGGAAAAAAAAAAATCCACCTGAAAGAACTAGAAAAAAAGTAAGCAGAGACTGCACAGGGCCAGGAATAGTGCCTATTCCTTCTAGACAGGGTATAGCCCATAATTCATGGGCCATATAATAAAGTATTGAGAAGAGTTTGTGGATAAAATTAACCCTAGACTAAATGCTGTTTTAGTCCAGCCTTACAAAGCTTAAAAGCAAGATCTGAAAGGACAACAATTTTTCCAAGTAACAGAACTATATCTCAGAATAAACCTCAAGAATATTTATAGGACTACAAAAATACCCCACAAACAAAATTTACAGTGTCTGGCATCCAACCAAAAATTACCATACAGGCAAAGAAGCAGGAAAACAGAACGCAAAATGAGTAGCAAAATCAATCAATCAAAACTGGCCCAGAATTAACAGAGATGATATAATTAGTACAAGGCCATTAAAACAGTTATTACAACTGTAATTCATATGTTCAAAAGCTAGACAGAAAAGATTGAACATGTTAGAGACAGAAAAAATTTTAAAGACCCAAATTGAACTTCTAGAGAGGAAAACTACAATGTCTGAAAAGAAAAAAAATTAGTGGATGAACAAATTAGACATTACAGAAGAAAAGATACCTGAAGATATGCTAAATGTCTATGGACATTTGAATAGGAAATATTCAAAATAAGAAAGAAATAAGACTAAAACAAAACAAAGCATCAGTGAGTGGTGGGACAGCTTAACAAGACCCAATATACATGTGAATTGTAGTGCAAGGAAAAAACAGTAGAGAAAGAGACAGAAAAAAAATATTTGAAAAATTAATGACTGAAAATTTTCCAAATTTGATGAATACTAGGAACCCACAGATCCAAGAATCCCCAACAAGTTCCAACGATAAGAAGCACAAAGAAAACTATACCAAGGAACATCATAATCAAATTGCTCATACAATATTAAAGAAGAAATCTTAAAAGCAGCCTAAGGAAATGACATAAAGGGGAACAAATACAAGAATGACAGACTTCACATCAGAAACAGTGCAAGCTAGAAGACAGCAGAGTAACATCTTTAAAGAATTAAAAGAAAAAAACTTAACCCAGATTTCCACACTCAGTGAAACTATCTTTCAAAAACCAAGACGGTATAAAGACATTTTCAGACATGCAAAAGGTGAAACAATTCAATTACCAGCAGAAATGCATCAATAAGAAATGCAAAAGGAAATACTTCAGGCATAAGGAAAATGATACCAGATGGAAATGTGGATCTACATTTGGGAATGAACAGCATCAGAAATAATAACTATGCGGGCAAACATAGACTGTTATTATTATTTAAATCTTTTTAGGAACGTCCCTGGTGGTCCAGTGGGTAAGACTCCGCACTCCAAAGGCAGGGGGTCCGGGTTCAATCCCTGGTCGGGGAACTAGATCCTGCATGCATGCCGCAGCTAAGAAGCCCACATGCCGCAAATAAAGATCCCGTGTGCCGCAACTAAGACCCGGCGCAGCCAAAATAAACAAACAAACAAACAAACAAATAAATAAATAAATCTTTTTAAGTTAATCAACTGTTTAAAGCACAAATAATAATAAAGTATTGTGGGGTTTATAACAAATGTATAAGTAAAATATATGACAAAAGCAACAAAAAGGCTGGTAAGAGAAAAATGTAGGTCACTGATGTGAAGTACTAATACTGTCTGTGGCATGGCATACCATCAGTTGAAGATGTACATTACAAGCCTTAAAACAACTAACAGAATAACAAAAACAAACAATTGTAGCTAATAAGCCAACAAAGGAAATAAAGTCCCAAAATAAACAGATAAAGAAAGGGAACAAGAATAGATGGGACAAACTGAGTACAAAAAGCAAGATAGATTTAAACTCAACAATAGCAGTAATTAATGTAATTTAAAAATAGTCCAAATATACCAATTAAAAAGTAAAAACTGTCATACTGGATAAAAAAGCAAGACAACTTCATGATATCTCCAAGGAACTCCTTTAAATACAAAAAATGTCAAAAGGGTTAAAATATAAAAAGTAAATAAGGAAAAGATGCACCATGCTAACACTTTTCAAAAGAAAGATGTGGCTGTATGGCTATATTACTATTATACAAAGTTGACTTCAGAGCGAAGAATATTACCAGGATTACAGAGGCAATATCATAATGATAAAGTCAATCTGTCAAGAGGACATAATAATTCTAAATGTTCATTGCACCTAATAATAGTGTGAAAATGCATAAGCAAAATGTGATAAAACTGTTAAGGTGAAACAGACAAATCCACAATTATAACAGGATATTTTAACACCCCTCTTTAAATAAGTAATAGGAAAAAACAGACAGAAATTAAGTAAGGATATAGAACATTTTTGAACATATAGAACACTCCACTCAACAACAGCAGGATATATATTCTTTTCAAATGCACAGGAAATGTTTAACATTAAAGAACATATTCTGAACCATAACACAAGTCTCAATAAATTTAAAAGGAGTCAAGCCATGCAATGTTAACTTCTCTCATCACAATGGAATTTAATTAGATATCAATTTTTTTTAATCTGGAAAATATGCAAATATGTGAAAACCAAGTAACAAACTTCTAAATAACCCATGAGTCAAAGAAAAAAATCAAGAGGAAAATTAGGAAGTATTTTTAAATGAATGAAAATGAAAACAGAATACATCAAAATGCATGAAAAGCAGCTAACTTCCTCCTTAGAAATTTATAGTACTAAAACTATGCATTAGAAAACAAGCCTCAAATTAATGACCTCAGCTTTCACCATTAAAAAAAACCCAAAAAAACCTAGAAGTAGGGCAAATTAAGACTCCGCACTCCACAGGCAGGGGGTGCCAAAGGGAAATAATAAATTCAGAACTGATATCAATGAAACAGAAAACAAAATGGAGACAAATTAATGATACCACAGGCTATTTCTTTGAGAAGATCAATAATATTGGTAAACCTACAGCTAGACTAACCAGGGGAAAAAAAGGAAGACTTAAATTACCAGTAGTAGGAATAGGAGAAGTAATAGCACTACAGAGTATATATATATTAAATTTTACCACTTAGACAAAATGGACAAATTCCTTGAAACACATAAACTACCAAGACTCACTCAAGAAGAAACAGATAACCTGAATAGTCCTATATCTACAGAAATTTTAGTTAAAATCTTTCTAAAAAGAAAATTTCAGGCCCAGATGGCTTTACTGTGAATTCTACAAAACACGTAAAGAAGAAAGAATACCAATTGAACATAATTTCTTCCAGAAAATTGAAGAGGAAATATTTCACAATTCATTATATGATCCAGAGTGATCAACTGCTGATGGACATTTGGATTGTTTCCACTTTTTGGCTAATGCAAATAAAGATCTTAAGAATATTTGTATACAAACCTTTATTTGGACATATGCTTTCATTTCTCTTGAATAAATATCTAGGGGTAGAATGGCTGAGTCATAACGGTAGGCACATGTATTGTGGAATATCCATACAATGGAATACAACTTAATAACAAAAATAAATGAACTATATTGATACACACGAAATAATTCTCTTGAGCTACAGAAAGCAAACAAAAATAGGACACATACTATATGATTCTATTTATTTAAAATTCTAGAAAATTCAAACTAATCGATGGCAACGAAAAGCATATTAGTGGTTTCCTGGAGATGGGGAGAGAATGAGTGGGTAGGAGGGATTACCAAGGACACAAGGAAACTTTTAGAGCTGTTGGATATGTTCATTGTCTTAATTTTGGTGATAGTTTCATGGATGTTTGCATATCAAAACTTTTCAAATTGTACACCTCAACTATGTGAAGTTTATATGTCAAGTATACCTTAATAAAACTGTTTTTTTAAACAGTCCTTAGGGGACTTCCCTGGCGGTCCAGTGGTTAAGACTCCACGCTTCCACTGAAGGGGGCACGGGTTTCCACTGCAGGGGGCACGGGTTCGATCCCTGGTCAGGAAACTAAGATCCTGCATGCCACTCGACGTTGACAAAAAATTAAAATTAAAAAAAAAAGTCCTTAGCACCAGAGCTCAAGAACCTTCATCTGCATTAATTCTTACACAGGTACACAGCTAGCCCTTGGACAGAGATATTATGGTACTTTCCTAAAAAATACAGTGAAAAATTCACCAAGTATTTATTAGACACACTCAAACATTAGCATCCACTCATTCCTTCAACCAATATTTTTTCAGAACCTAAAATGCAGAACAGTGCTGAGCTAGATGCTAAGAGTACAAAGATGAATTAGATCTGAGTTTTCCAACAACCTCTTTTAAAAGATTTAATTAAAGTTTAATGATAATAAGAAACAATGACCCTTCTCATTTTCTGGTCCCTCATTCATAGACATGCAAACAGAGATGCACCCACATGTTGACTATTCACATCGCTCTAAAAAACTGATGTAACATTCTGCTCTACATTTTAAATATACTTGATCACCAGGCTGGAAGGAACCTTCAGAATTACTTACTTCAGTCTAACTCGGATTGTAAGAGGCTGATCAAGGTCACAGGGGAGTCCAAATGGAGGTAGGAGGATGATGCCTCATTGCAGGGTACAAAACCATGGTAATCCACATGGTGGTGGTGGTGGGATGGCAGTAGCAACAGATTGATTACATATAGAGGAAACTGATCTTATAAGTAAATTGAAGATAATGGGAAGCTGGGTTTCCATTTTTGGAGAAGGGAGTCACAATACAGAAAGAAACCTAAAATGAACCTGTGGTGTTGGACTGGAATTGATGATATCTGTGTGAACTCACGGTTTCCGACTTAGGTAGGTAGATAGCTAGATAGATAGACAAGAGAGAAAGACAATATAGCAGTACAGAGTGTGTGTGTGTGTGTGTGTGTGTGTGTGTGTGTGTGTGTGTACACATACATGTATCTCTTTCCACTCAGGGCCTGGGGGCAGTGATAACCCAGGTGCAAAGAACACACACAGACCCAGATCTTGTTTTCTAAAACACTGTTCTTCACTAAAAGAAATCAAAGGTCCTTGGAGAAATGACTAATTTTAATGCAGGGGCACAGGGAACATAGCTGGAATATTCTGTGCCAGAAAGTAAAGAAGGACTCAAAGAGTGATGGAAATACGTCATAAGAAAACAGAAGCCAGCTTGAAGAAGTTCTCATGGCCAAACCTGGACTAATTTAAGTATCAAAATAAATAACTATAGTAACAGATTATTACCCATCGGGTGAATAAAGAATCATGAATCCATACTGATGCAAATAAATAAATGAGGAAGCGAAGAAAACTGCTTTTCCTTACAGTAGAATCTCAACCGATGAATACAGAAGAGAATAGAAGTATAGAGTAACCAATTGGCAACCATCACTTTATAATTAATTCAGCCAAGAAACATCAATTTATGTTAAAACTAATGGGCAGAAAATTGATGAGAAATGAAATATTTACATAATCTAAAAGTACCTCCCCACAAAATACTTATAGACTGCAAAGTCAAAAAGGGTAACTTCACAGAGGAGAAACTTGGCACACACCACTCCCATGAAGTGTTCACAGTTAACATCACTAGTAATGGGGCAAATCAAAATTGTGTACTGCTTGACAGGATGCAAGAAGAACACAACATCACTTGTATAACATTCCTTCTAAAAATACATAACCTCAGTCTCTTCATGAGGAAATATCAGAGAAACCAAAATTGAGGAACATTACAAAATAAATGGCCTAAAATCTTTAAAAATGCCACAGTCAGAAAAGTTAAGGAAAGACTGAGGAATTGTTTTGGACTAACGGAGAATAAAGAGACATGATCCTTAAATGCAATGTGTGATCCTGGATGGAATCCTTTTGTTATAAAGGACATTGAGACAGTTGGAGAAACTTGCATGGGGTGTGTGAATCAGATGGTAGTAATGTGTCGACATTAACTTCTTGATTTTGATGGTTCTACTGTGGTTAAAAAGAAGAATGCTCTTATTTGTAGAAAATACACACTAATTTATTTAGGAGTGATAAGGGATCATCTTTCTAATTTATTCTCAAATGGTAAAGGCGGGTGGGGGGGCTCATACTATTTCTACAATATATCTGTACATTTTAAAACATTTCGGAGGGAAAAAGACATGAAATACTCAAGAAATAAAAGCAGGGAGTACTGGAAGAAGGTAGCAGTATCCCAAACCAAGACTCTTCCACACAAGGCAGCCTGTCCAATCCCTTATTCTGTAGAAATAAAGGTCAATCCAGTGACATTAACATAGCACTTAAACCATGTATTCATGGCAAAAACAAACAAAAGGGGAAAAAAACTGCCCTTTTCCCCAATTGGCATACTTCACAACAAGGTCAACAGCTGCTTCACAGTAAAAACCACACTGTAGGGACTTCCCTGGTGGCACAGTGGTTAAGAATCCGCCTGCCAATGCAGGGGACACAGATTCGAGCCCTGGTCCGGGAAGATCCCACATACCGCAGAGCAACTAAGCCTGGGCGTCACAACTACTGAACCTGCGCCCTAGAGCCCACAAGCCACAACTACAGAGCCCATATGCCACAACTACTGAAACCTGCGTGCCTAGAGCCCGTGTTCCACAGCAAGAGAAGCCACCGCAATGAGAAGCCCCCAGACCGCAACAAAGAGTAGCCCTCACTCGCCGCAACTAGAGAAAGCCCATGCGTAGCAATGAAGACCCAACGCAGCCATAAATTTATTTATTTATTTATTTATTTATTTATTTAAAAAAAAAAATAACCACACTGTAGCTAATTTGTCGGGACTGAGTTTTCAATATCTAACAAAGCATTTCTATCGAGATCACAAATATAATATACAGAATAACTATACAATTCCACTGACATCAGAGAAGACATCTCATACATACTAACTTCCCAGATAACTTTATCACATGCTTATCATTTTCAAATGTCAAAACAATTTTTTTTTAATTTAACTATTTTGCACAGGAATAGCTATCTCCTCAATGTATTACCCACTTCCCTGGTTTCTGACAATGTGTTATGACAAAAATAATGATATCGTTTCTTAAAGACTGTGCATCACTATGAACATAAGCAGGATGCCGAGGTTTGAAGAACCAGCTGCCCTGTTACATACAGTCCTACATCATAATACATTTTAACTTATGATGTCAGCTTTTAATTTTTTTCTGCCTTTCCTGTCTCTGAAAGGCTTTCACATAACATTGCTATAGGCTTTCAATGTGCCTTCCAGTAGCATCACTAAATTATAGCATTTAATCTACAGTGAACTTGGAAACTAGGTCATTATGATTTATAAAATGGCACACAAAATAAAAGTAAACAGTTTCTGAATGAGGCCTATGGATTTTTCTTATGCATAAAATGTAGATAGAACATTGTAGGTATGAGATACTTCTGCAGCTTAGATTCTTCACGTTAACTTTTAGGTTATTGTTTGGCTATTATAAATTGCTACTGCCAAATAAATGAGGCACTACGTTATTTCAATTTTCAAAAAAGACATTAAATTTTTTTCAGAAAGTAGGTTGGAATTCATACATCCAATCACAGGAAATAATGTCTATTTGTCTTTGGGGAAAAAAGAGACAAAAAGAATCCAAAAAGTCAATCCATTAGAACCTGACTCTAGGGAAATTCTTTGGTGTTAGTTCGCAACATAAAATTATAGTCCTTTGCGCCATAAATGACAAACCCACAGCTAACATCACACTCAAAGGTGAAAAGCTGAAAGCATTTTCTCTAAGATCAGGAATAAGACAAGGATGCCCACTCTCACCACTTTTATTCAACATAGTTTTGGAAGTCCTAGCCACAGCAATTAGAGAAGAAAAAGAAATGAAAGGAATCCAAATTGGAAAAGAAGTAAAACTGTCACTGTTTGCAGATAACATGATACTATATACACAGAGACTCCTAAAGACACCACCAGAAACTACTAGAGCTCATCAATGACTTCAGTAAAGTTGCAGGATACAAAATTAATATACAGAAATATGTTGCATTTCTATACAGTAACAATGAACTATCAGAAAGAGAAATTAAGGGGACTTCCCTGGTGGCACAGTGGTTAAGAATCCGCCTGCCAATGCAGGGGACACGGGTTCGAGCCCTGGTCTGGGAAGGTCCCACATGCCTTGGAGCAACTAAGCCTGGGCGCCACAACTACTGAGCCTGTGCTCTAGAGCCCACGACCCACAACTACTGAGCCCACTTGCCACAACTACTGCAGGCCGTGCGCCTAGAGCCCTGTGCTCTGCAACAAGAGAAGCTACCACAGTGAGAAGCCCAAGCACTGCAATGAAAAGTAGCCCCCACTCACCGCAACTAGAGAAAGCCCAGGCACAGCAATGAAGACCCAATGCAGCCAATAAATAAATAAATGAATTAAAAAAAAAAAAAGAGAGAAAGAGAAATTAAGGAAACAATTCCATTCACCATTGCATTGAAAATAATAAATACCTAGGAATAAACCTACCTAAAGAGGCAAAAGACCTGTGCTCCAAAAACTGTAAGACACTAATGAAAGAAATGGAAGGCGACACAGATGGGAAGATATGCTGTGTTCTTGGATTAGAAGAATCAATACTGTTAAAATGACCATACTACCCAAGGCAATCCCTATCAAGTTCAGTGCAATCACTATCAAATTACCAATGGCATTTTTCACAAAACTAGAACAAAAAAAACCTTTTATTTGTATGGAAACACAAAAGACCCCGAATAGCGAAAACAATATTGAGAAAGAAGAACAGAGCTGGAGGAATCATACTCCTTGACTTCGACTATACTACAAAGCTGCAGTAATCGAAACAGTAAGGTACTGGCACCAAAAAGACACACAGATCAATGGCACAGGATAGAGAGCCCAGAATCTACGACAAAGGAGGCAAGAATATACAATGGAGGGTAGACCATCTCTTCAATATGTTGCTGGGAAAACGGAAAAACTGGACAGCTACATGTAAAAGAATGAAATTAGAAATTCTCTTAACACCACATACAAAAATAAACTCAAAATGGATTAAAGTCCTAAATGTAAGACCACATACTATAAGACTCTTAGAGGAAACCATAGGCAGGACACTCTTTGACCTAAACTGCAGCAACATTTGTTTGGCTCTGTCTCCTAAAGCAAAGGAAATAAAAGCGAAAATAAGCAAATGGGACCTAATTAAACTTAAAAGCTTTTGCACAGCAAAGGAAACCATCGACAAAACAAAAAGACAACCTACTGAATGGGAGAAAATATTTGCAAATGATATGACCAGTAAGGGATTAATGTCCAACATATATAAACAGCTCAAACAACTCAACATTAAAAAAAACAAACTGATTAAAAAATGGGCAGAAGAACTGAAGAGACATTTTTCCAAAGAGGAATGCAGATGGCCAGTAGGCACATGAAAAGATGCTCGACAAGGCTAATCATTAGGGAAATGCATAATGAGATCACCTCACACCTGTCAGAATGGCTATCATCAAAAAGAACACAAATAACAAATGTTGGCAAGGATGTGGAGAAAAGGGAACCCTCATACACTGTTGGTGGGAATGTAAATTGTTGTAGCCACTGTGGAAAACAGTATGGAGGTTTCTCAAAAAACTAAAAATAGACTTACCATATGATCCAACAATTCTACTCCTGGGTACCAAAAAAAAACCAAAACCTAATTCAAAAAGATACATGCACCCCAATGTTCATAGCTACATAATTTACATTTGCCAAGATATGGAAACAACCTAAGTCAACCTAAGTTTCCATCAACAGATGAATGGACAAAGAAGATATGGTATGTGTGTATATATATATATATACATACATACATGTACACATACACACTATGGAATGCTACTCAGCATTAAAAAGAATGAAATTTTGCCATTTGCAGCAACATGGATGCATGTGGAGGGCATTACGCTAAGTGAACTAAGTCAGACAGAGAAGGACAAACACTATATGATATCACTTATATGTGAAATCTAAAAAATACAACAAACTAGTGAATATAACAAAAAAAAGCAGACTCACAGATATAGAGAAAAAGCTAGCGGTTACCAGTGGGGAGAGGAAAGGGGGCAGGGGCAATGTAGGGGTAGGGGAGTAAGAGGTACAAGTTATTAGGTATAAAATAAGCTACAACAATATATTGACCAACATGGGGAATATAGCCAATATTTTATAGTAACTGTAAATGGAGTATAACAATTTTTTTAATAAAATAAAATTAGTCCTTTGCTATGGGACAATCACACTTGGATCTATAGTAATATTGTGTGTGTGTGTGTGTGTGTATGTATTACTATATACTCTAATTAAACTATGTATTAACATATACTTAGATCTATAGTAATGTTATTTCTTTGTGGCTCAATTTTTTAAGTTCTCCTACAGACAAAGCACGGAAGAGTTAATTATAATAACAGCAAAACGTTAATTTTTTTTTTTAAAAACTTGATAATGTAAGAATAAGATAACTAACAAAAACACAGAGGTAGGGCTTCCCTGGTGGCACAGTGGTTGAGAATCTGCCTGCCGGTGCAGGGGACACAGGTTCGAGCCCTGGTCTGGGAAGATCCCACATGCCGCGGAGCAACTGGGCCCGTGAGCCACGATTACTGAGCCTGCGCGTCTGGAGCCTGTGCTCCACAACAAGAGAGGCCGCGATAGTGAGAGGCCCGCGCACCGCGATGAAGAGTGGCCCCCGCTTGCCACAACTAGAGAAAGCCCTCGCACAGAAACGAAGACCCAAACACAGTCAAAAATAAATAAATAAATAAAAATTAAAAACAAAACAAAACAAAACATAGAGGTAGAGAGAGAGAGAAGGTGGCAGGTACTCTAAATGTGCTAAATTCTTCTTTCATTGTCTGAAGTCAAGAGTCATTATCTAAAGTTTAATTTATCAAATAACAGAAACAAAGTATATTATTTTAAGTTTTTATAGTAACCATCATAAAGGAAAACAGAGTATTAAAGATGGTTATTGCTAAGGAGTGAGACTGGGGCAGGGTTAGGGTGGGTAGAACAGGAACTTTTACTTTTCTTTAGAGTTTGATTTTTTTAAATAAGAATAGTATGCAGGATTCACTTTAATTTCTTAAAAAGGGTAGAGAAAGGGGTGGTGGAGAAAAGAAAAGGAAAGAAAGCCTCATTACCTCCAGGGAATTTCCCATGACCACCCTGGGGCCTCTTTTCTCTGTGTTCCTAGGAACACTATCAGAGTATTTATTACACAGTACCGTGTTTCTGTGCTTTGCTGTCTGACTAACCCATAGATTGAAATCTTTTAGAAGGCTGGGGTCATATCTTACTTACATTTGCATCCCCAGCATATACTTGCACAGTAACTAGTAGGAGAGCAATAAATAGCTGCTGAATGAATGAACAGCATATGAATGATGGTCCCAGTGAATAAAACCGATAACACCAATTCTTCATTTGGAAAACAGCATTAAAAAAGGGAAAACAAAGCAAAAAAAATCATAAAGCAAGCATCAACATTTACAGTTGTGTCATGCTAACTATAATTCACAAAATAATTCATTTTGAAAGAAAATGATGACTTCTCAGGAAAGGTTAAAAGAAATTTAAAAAGCAAACAAAGGGGGAAAAAACCAACCCCAACACCTTGCTGTTTCCATTTGCTTTCTATCAGAGACCCTTTTCACCACCTCTTACGAGCAGTCTAAACTCAGTATCAAATATGGGCTGACTTGCAGATGCCAGCACATACTGGGCCTGTTGAGAATATTTTTCAGAGTGGTGAATTTAGTTATGCATAAACAATGTTTCAAGTCTATTCAAGTGGCTCCACAGAGTAATTCCACATGACAACTTTTTTTCTACCATCAAAATCTACTTGTATTAAAAGAAACCATAGTTTAAAAACAAGCACTGAGAAGTTATGGTTTCCAAGGCTACAGGGGACAGCCCAATGTTGAAGCATCAAAACTGAAATGCCTAACACACTTTGAATAAGTATGTTTTTTCTCTGACTAATTTTAAAACTTTCTTTTTCTATCTGCTCTATATAAAAACATTTTTATAATAATAGTTTATCATGTAGTGAATCGCTAACTTAGACATTCATTTTTAGCCTTGAAAATGTAACATTTGAAGTTCGATTTCACCAGTTTTGCGGTTGAGCTCCAAAGTTTCAAGAAGTGTTAGGAGTACATGGTCCTTTGATCAAATAGTAATAAAAAAAAAAAAAACAACCAGAATGGAATTGTGGTGAGGTCTAAAAAGTATGAAAGACCTTCATTAAGAGTATAAATTCTGCTGAAGCAATGTATCTTGTTAGAAACAGCATGAAAGGACAGAAGAGGCCTCAACCTTCTGGAGGGTGCCAAGAAAACCATGTACAACCTCAGGCAAGTTATTAAACCTTCGGAGGCCTCAATTTCCTCATTTGCCTATTGTGTTGAGCTGTTGAAAGGATTAAATAGGATAACAAAATATGAACGACACCTAGCACAATATCTGCACATAACAGGCACTCTGCGCCCGCCCCCCCCCCAAAAAAGTAGCTAGCATTGAGGAGATAAGGCACCTTTTAAAAAAGAAAATAATGCAAGGTTAATAAAGCTAAGTAACCAGGGCACAGAATGCTTGTTATGTGCAATAAGGGTACAGGAAATGAACCAAGAAGGCTTCCTAGAGTAGAGGAATGTGATCTACATCTGGAAGAATTTATTTTATGTGTCAGGCAAGCATTGCCTACCTTTCTACATGTTGTTACCCAGTGTGGTCTTCTGTTCCTTGTACTGCCTGACGAACTCCCATTTACTCTTTTTTTTTTTTTTAATCAGAGTATAATTGCTTTACAATGTTGTGTTAGTTTCTGCTGTACAACGAAGTGAATCAGCTATATGCATACGTATATCCCCATATCCCCTCCCTCTTGCATCTGTCTCCGTCCCACCCTCCCTATCCTACCCCTCTAGGTCACCACAGAGCACTGAGCTGAGCTCCCTGTGCTATACAGCAGGTCCCCACCAGCTACCCATTTTACACATGGTAGTGTATATATGTCAATCCCAATCTCCCAATTCGTCCCACCCTCCCCTTCCCCTTTAACACCTACCATGTGCTAGGGAATAGGCTAAGCACCAGAGGCTATAATAGGGAGCAAGATAAACCAGACTCCCTGTCCTCACTAAAGTTACAATCTATCAGGGGAAACAGAGTAATTAAACAGGCAATTATGTCACCACGTACAGTTTTATAACAGAAGATAGCACAGCGCTTCCTTCCTCTCCTCCACCAACACACACCCCAAAATGAAGATGCAATCTAAGGCCAAGATTTACATGAGGGTAAGGTAGGAGGCTCCCTTAGGCCTATACCACCTGCTCTAACCCAGCCTTTTTCCAGCGAGCTGCGCTGATTGTACTCTTCGTTTGGGTATGTACTCATGAAGCAGCACTCTGATCTTCATTCTACTATTGTTTATTTTGTGCAGAGCTCCTGCTGGAACTGAAAGGGAGGAGGAGTGACTGACAGAGTAACACAAGGCTCTACTAATAGCAGGATCTCAGTAAAGATTTGTTGCTAGCGACATTTTATTTCAAATGACTAACCGGCATTCCTTTTTTAGATTACTGGATTAGTAAACCCTGCACCTAATTCATCCTAAAATTCTCAACTGCAAAGTTTATTGCACAGCATGTTCCATAATTTATATGGATAATATATAGTAAAATTCTTTGTTGTTAGTATTTTTATACATTCTTATAATCATGTAATAATTGTTTGATCATCATAAATGTTAGAAAACCCATAAACCCAATCTAATAACATGAAAAGTATCAGACATCTCAATTGAGGGATATTCTACAAAATACCTGACCAGTCATCCTCAAAACTGTCAAGAGCATCAACAACGAGAAACATCTGAGAAACTGACAGCCAAGAGGAAACTCAGGAGACATAATGACTAAATACAGTATGGCATCCAGAATGGGATCCTGGAAGAGGGCATCTGAATGAAGTATGGACTTCAGTTAATAATGTACCAATATTGGTTCACAAATTATAACAAATATACCATTGTGAGACAACAGAAAACATGTATACTGGACTCTGCCCCTAGTTCCTGGCACAGAGCTCCCCAAACGCTTGCAATTTCCTAAATGATAGACGCACTAGGAGCATTTCTTGTTCTAATATTTAGTCCTTGACCCAAGTTCCTAACACACAGTTGCTAAATCCCTTGGAATCTCCTGGGTGATAGCAGTGTCTTTCGTTCTAATGAGGTGACTCTTGGTGGGCTCCTGGACAGGGGCTGGTCACCAAAAAGACCAAGTCACGATTAGAAGCTTGGAATCTTTAGCCCTATCTCCCATTCTCCAGAGAGGGGGCAGGGGCGGGAAACAGAACCAATAATAGATCATGCCTACGTGATGAAGCCTCCGTAAAAATCCCAATAACGTGGGGTTCAGAGGGCTTCTGGGTTGCTGAACACACGGAGGTGCCTGGAGCACTAGGAGCACCAGGAAGGGCATGGAAGCCCCGCACTTCCTCCCACACAGCTCGCCCTAAGCATCCATTCCATCTGGATGTTCACCTGTATCCTTCACCATATCCTTTTATAATAAACTAGTAAACAGTCAGTAAACTTGTCTTTCTGAGTTCAGTGAGCCTTTCTAGCAAACTGATCAAACTCGAGGAGAGGGGTGTAGGAACCTCTCCTCTGATTTACAGCCAGTTGGTCAGAAGCACAGGTGACAACCTGGACTTGCGATTGGTGTCTGAAGTTGGGGGCAGTCTTGTGGGACTGAGCCCTTAACCTGTGCAATCGGACACTGTCTCCAGGTAAACAGTGTCAGGATTAAGTTAAACTGCAGGACACCCAGTTGGCAGAATTGCTTGGTGTGAAGAAAAATCCACACATCTGGCATCAGAAATATTGTGAGTGTAGTAGTAGTGTGAGGGTAAAAAAGAAACATAGGAGGAGGACTGAGTTTTTCCTATTCAACCACACTCATGGAAGATATTAAGAATAGGGGAAACGAGGGGTAGGGTGTTCAGGAACTCTCTGTTCTATCCTTCAATGTTTCTGTAAAGCATTTTGTAAAATAAAAACAGACATGTTCAAAAATGAAAACAAAATAAAGAACAGCTGATTTTTCATAACATCAGACTCAGGATGTTTATAACACCATTGTGAAAAATCAATACCTAAAATACTATTAGAAATTAGCCAACAAAACCTGAACAAATAGTCCTTTTTATTTAAACAAAGAATATATTTTCAAAAACAATTCTGCCAGATTGTAATCAAGCCTAACAAAAAATACAACCATCCCCTGCAAGATCAACAATCCTGGTATTTTGTCACTGTGTCTGTTCCCTAGGGATTTAGTTGACAAGATGCTCTTTTCAAATATCAATTTAATCGTCTTCCACAAATGTTTGAACTGATGTCACAGTTCAAGCTGAAAACTGAGCAAAGTGGGCTGTCCCAAATTCTAACACTGAGAAAAAGTAGGACATCTGGAAAGGTGTTTTGTGCCAAGTACACTGAGGTAAGAACATGTAGCAGAACATGTAAGCTCCTCCTCCTTGGAAGCTCAACAGCAATTATTCACACCATTTTTGGGCACTTAAGATTTATCACCTCACCTGATCAGTTCTCTTCATACACATAGACATGTACACACTTACCCAAACTCTAAGTTCCATGACAGCAGTAACCACTTTTCTACTTTTTGTACCCAAAGTGCCTTACATGTGAAATTTGTAGAAAGATGACTTGCCAACAGAATGAAATGGAAATAACCAGTTTAATCACAGACATTTTAAAATTGTGGTGAAATACACATAACATACAATTAACCACTTTAAAGTGTACAATTCAGTGGCATTTAGTGCATTCACTATATTGTGCAACTATAATCATTAATTCTTATCTCAGAGATAATTGAATTCAGCTATCTCCCTCGCTGCCTTCTCCTCCAATAGCTAATAAATATCAATTCCCTTCCTCCTTTACTATATACTGGTTTTCTTCTTATGTCAGTCTGTGATTAAATTAGTTTGCGGTGGTCGCAGCAGCAGATAGACATCCATTCCAGTGACAGGGAGCTCACCCTCTCCTCCAAAGGAACACTGTCACTGGTGCACACCTCTAGTACTTTCTTACATTGAGTCAACATTTGCCTTCCTTTAGCTTCCACTGGACTCACATGATGCCACCTCCAGTATTCACAAGCTATGACTGTTAAGGCCAGTTATTTTAAGGCTCAACTGTAAAAGTGGGGATAACGGGGGCTGTTGTCAGAACTAAATAAGCTTAACTGTTTTTTCCCACACCCTGCATAACACCGAGCTTGGAGATGGAGTAGATGTCTCCCTTGCCACTCACTGCTGCTTTCCAGACCACTGCTCTCCTCCATTCCCTAAAACCCACAGTCCTTTTAACATACATATGATTTTGCCACTTTCCCTTCTTGCTGCTGTTATCTACAGTCCTCCCGTCGCTGCTTAGTAATGGAAGATTTTAGCACCTGACTCACCATCCTCTCTTTCCACTACTATTCCTGCCATTGTTCTTGATGGACTTTTACGTCCATGCGATACTCCAACCTCTCAGATTCTTGACCTCCACCCAGTTCAGCCAGTTCAGTTATCCTCTTACTTTACATCATAGTTAATAACTACAGCTTTAAAACCTCAACTTCAAGCATCCCAACCTCTGACCACTGCTCTCCGTACCTCAACTCCAACAATTTGTTCTCACCATCAGAACTTCCAATCCATTGATCCTCCCACCTCTTTTTCACTGATCATCACTTCCCTCACGTCCTCACTTCTCTCCTTATCCAAATTAGAGTCTATGGTCCATCATTATAAATCACTCCTATGGACCTCTCTTCTTCCCCATGAGTTCACCTGGCAAAACCCTAATTCTGGTTAAATTCAACTCATTGTCTTTTCCACCTTTGCACGCAAGTGGCTGAATACAGCTGGCGAAAAACACTCAGCATACTGAATGGTCTCCCTTAAATGTATAACCAAAGCATGGAAACTGGGCCAGAAGCATCAGGTTCACCTGGGAGAGTTAGAAATGCAAATTCCCAGACCTCACCCCAGACCTAATGCATCAGGAACTTCGCGGGGGAGGCACAACAATCAGTGTTGCACCAAGCCCTCCAGCTCATTGCGATGCAGGCTAAAGTGTGAGAACTATCAGGCCTAGATAATTCACTCTCTCATTCTCCAGGATGACTATTTTAAATCTTCTCTTTTCTCTTCAAACTGTATACAAACCTTCCACCTCCTGACACCTGGCTGATGACCCTACTGAAAAACAGAAGCAATCAGAGGACAACTTACTCGTTCTCCCATCACCAAATTTACCATGTGATTCTGTATCTGTACCCGTATATTCTGCCTTCCCCACGTACGTACAGACAGCCCTTCTTTGTAAGGCCTAACCATCCACTTGTACACTGGATCTCGCTGTCTTTCACTTATCAAAGGTTTTTGTGCCTGCTATTATCCCCTCTCTTTCTCGGGCATCCACAAATTTCCCTTAAGTACATGAATATGCTAAATACCTCCCCCCATCTCAAAACAGAAAAACTCTTCGCTTGACCCTTCATTACCCTCCAGCTTTAGTACCACTTCCCTGCTCCTCTGTACGGAAAAACATCGCAGGAATAGTTTACACTTCTTGCCTTCATTTCCTCACTCCCATTCTCTCCTTAACCCACTCCTACAACATCACCAAAACTGCTCTTATAAATGACACCAGTGAGCCCCAAGCTGCTGGATTCAGCATTCAATTATCAGCCCTCTTCTTACTCAACCAATCACAGCATTTGATTCAGTTGATCAATTCCTTGAAAATACTTAATTTACTTTGGCTCTGGGACACCACATTGTCCTAGATTTCCCCCAGAACTTATTAGCTGCCCCTAGTCCTCTGCCATATCCTCCCCTTCCTACATGTTGGAGAACCCTGAACAAACTCTGGAAGGTAGAAGGTGGAGAGGCCATTCTTCCAGCAGCAGTGACAGACTTCTCTCCGGTATGAGTTTCTGCAGCAGCCAGTTTCCTCATTTAGGTGTCTGGTGGGTTTGGGATGGTTACTTCACTAGCAGCAGTTCTGTGAGCACTGGATCACTGGGTTGACCTCGAAGCCTAGCAGTAAGTAGTGTGTCCCTGAAGCCTAGCAGCCTCCTGACTTCCTCTCCTTCAGCTGTCTAGTGATTCTATAAATACCCAATTCTCTGTGTGAAATCTCGTCCTGATGAAAATCTCTAGAGTGATTTATGTTTCCCTACCCTGAACCTTGACTGATACAATTCCTAAGTTCACATCTCCGGCAACAATCAGCCCCGAGATCAAAAGTGCATATCCAACTGCCTTCCCAGTACCTCCACCTTCATAACTAACACATATCTCAAACCTAACGTCCCAAATACATTCTTGATTCCCCATTATCTGATCCTCCTTCCCCCTACAAATCTCATACCATTTATTTTCATAAATGCCACCACAATTCACCTAGTTGCACAGATTAAATATCTATAAATTATTTTTAAGTCCAGTTGCTCTTGCATGCCCACATCTAATCCATTACCAAGGCTGGTTAGCTCCAACTTCAAAATATGTCAGAAATCAGACCACTTCTCTTCATTTACCTCAACTGCTATCAGACCAACCTAAGTCACTCTCGTCTCTTGCCTGGATACTACAATAGCCTCTTAACTAATCTCGCTCTCTTGCTACTCTCCCTCCCCTCAGTCTATTCTCCATGTCACAGTCATTTTCTTTAAATAAAAGTCAGATCACATCACTCCCTTGGCTCAAACCCCTCCATGTTCCCATCATACATAGAAAAACTCTAAAACTCTACACAATCTGGTCTCCACCAACTTTGCTCACTCTGCTCAAACTAGACTGACCTCTTACCTGTTCTTTCAACAAACCAAGCTCACTCCCTCCTCAGCGCTTTTATATTGGTTATTACTGCTCTTTGGGATGTTCTTCCTAAAGATACCCACACAACTTGCTGCCTTATCTTTTTCAAGTCTTTGTTCAAATATTTTCTTCTCAGTGAGGTCTCCCCTGACTACTCTATTTAAAATAACTCACCCCGGGACTTCCCTGTTGCGCAGTGGTTAAGAATCTGCCTGCCAATGCAGGGGACACGGGTTCGATCCCTGGCCCGGGAAGATCCCACATGCTGCGGAGCAACTAAGCCCATGCACCACAACTACCGAGCCTGCGCTCTAGAGCCCGCGAGCCACAACTACTGAGCCCGTGAGCCACAACTACTGAGCATGCACACCACAACTACTGAAGTCCGTGTGCCTAGAGCCTGTGCTCCACAACAAGAGAAGTCACTGCAATGAGAAGCCTGCGCGCCACAACGAAGACCTGACGCAGCCAAAAATAAATAAATAAAATAAATTTATTTATTTAAAAAAATAAAAATAAATAAAATAACTCATCCTACCATCCCCAGTACACTCTATCCCCATCCCCACAGCACTATCATTAGTCTACCCACAGGAACAAATATAGCTACATACTTTTTTTCTTCCAAATTACATCCCTTCAGAAAGAAGCCAAATTCTTTAGAATGTGGGTGGCAGCATGGGAGAAAGAAAAAAAAATGGAGTAAAAACTTTGGCTGGCTGGCTCTGTCACAATGCAACCTTAGGCAAGTCAATTCCCCTTTCTGGATCTGTGTCCTCATTAGCAAAATAGGGATAACAGACAATAGCATCAGTCTCATAGGTTTGCTTTGAGGATTAAATGAGATAAGGCATATAAACTACTTACCTGACAGATGGTATATATTCAGTAAATGTGTCTATTTTACTATTATTACCCAACAACTGTTTGCCAAATTAACTAAATAACTGTTTAGTTTAAATACAGCAACCATATTCCCGAAGTCCTCTCTTCTCCAAGCTAAATATCCTCTATTCTCAACTAGTTTTCATATGACTGTTTACAAACCCCTCATCACCCTGGCATTCTCCCTTAGCTCTTTCTCATGGAAGTAAACTAGGACTCAAATTAAACAGAATATGCCAAATATGATCTAATGAACACAAAGTCCAGGAAGACTATTACTTCCCTTGATCTGGGCACTATATTTTAATTAATGCAACATAAGATAATCTTAACTCCTTTTTGAGAGCTGTTGAGTCAATTTCTTGGCTTATACTAAATTTTTCATAAATTTAAATCTCCAGATGTTCTCCCCACAAACTGTTTAAAGCCAGTTCTACTCCAAGGTTCATATCTGACTCTGTCACTAGAATCAAAGAATCTCTGAGATTTAAAAAGAAAACAAAAACAAAAACAAAAAATCAATGTTACTACATAAGTCATTTTACCTCTATGGCAGTAGACCTCTCTCTGCTTCTTACAGAGTCAGAATTTAATGGCTGGGAGCTTGAAACAGAAATGCCAACTAAGGAAAAGTCGCTGTGTCTACTCACCTCACACCATATTGAAGGAAAAGAAGTAAAAGAAACCACGTGGTCATAGAGTTATAGAGACGCTCCTCAACGGCAAACCTACAGGCTTTAGTTAACACTTCCAGCATGGGGAGGCACAGAGGCACAGTACTTTGGAGGCTCTAGGAGAGCCTATTATGAAAGTCTCCATAGTGCTAGGGCCACAAGACTCTCTGAGAAATGCCTGGCTCATTTACACTCAGGTGTACCACCAAAGAAATTTTATCAGAAGGGGCATAGGAGCTGTTAGGCAGCCTCAAGGAAGATCACAAGGAATTCTTCCACATGAGATGAAGAAATATATTGGAAAGGTCCTTGCCATCAAATAGATCTGAACTCTGAATAACACACTAGCTCATCTTTTCTAAGCTGTAGTTCGCTTACCAGCAAAACAGAACTATAATAGCAGCATAGTATTGTGAATATTGTAAAAAATATGTATGCTAAGTTTTTAGCATTTAAGTGCCTTTCATATTTGAGATTCAAATACTTTTTACTTTCCCTACCACCTGTGTAGGCATAGAAACGAATGGGATTCTGACTTACTCCTACAATACCAACAAAATATTTAGAAATTATTATTAACTTCTCAGTGAATATAAGACCCCTTGTTTGCTGTATCTGTTAATCTGTCCTACTAGAATATAAGTCCCTAAAGTTAGAATCTTGCTCCTCATGTTAATAGAGTACTCCCAGTCATAAAGAATCAATTGTAAGAACGAGGTTATTACAATATCCACTCTCCTCAACAGATAAACATGCCGCGTCTCAGATTCTCTTCAAAGGTAAAGCATCCCACCTTTTAGAATAAAAGTTACTTCAAGGGCCAGGTGATATCCTGATGAGCATAATGTATTAATTCTCCTAAAATCTCTAAGTTCTCTTAATAAAACAGCATGTAAAAATCAAATTATGGGTGGGGTAGGTGTTTAATGGTAACTGTTTGTTTTTATTGGCAGACACATCAGGGTGAAATCACTAAACCTTGGAAAGCTGCCTTGGAACATGCCTGGCACCAGTGGGAATGTAGAAGTTACAAGGCAGCTATGAGGGGTGTAATGGTAAAGCTTTAATTTGCAGTGACATCTTAAACAAAGCAGTCTTAGTAAAGTAACCCTGTGAAATCAAGCCAGAACTGAAGGACAGGGGCAGGGACAGAGAACATCTCTTGGGGCAGAAGACTACTCATATATTTAACTGCCCTCAAAAGATGCTCTTTACCTCTCTCTACTGATTTTATACACCTCTCTCACCATTCCAACATCATTTGAAAACTGACTATTGCTCCAAGCCAGAAGTTCTGAACATTATTTTGGGGAGGGCTCATTTATTTTACCCACTATGTTGCTACCCCTGTTGAACATTCAGTCCACTAGAGAAAATGGACTTAGCAGCATGAAAAGCCTACAAAAGGTCCTACTTAAAGACCATGAGACTTATCAGTAACTCACAACTACTGGTTAACTCATTTAATGAACTAGAGTTAATTTACCATACAACGCCTTTACGTGACTTTCATTAGCAAGCGCTTTGTCTAAAATGAAGTACTCAGATATTTTAGAGTAAATATATACCATAATTGCGGGAGAACATATCCAAAGTTAGTATTAATTATCTTAGAAAAGGTGATTAAAAACTACCATTTAAAAAATGGCATGTTCCAAACCACAAGGAAATATCCCGAAGCCCGGGTGATGAAGCCTCCAAAAACCTACCTATTATTCAGTGATTATCCAACTGGATTGTATTTCATCCATTCACTTATTAATTTACCATTCATTCAATTAACAAATATTTACTGAGTATCTACTCTGAGTTAGGTTGGTGCTATATATGCTGGGGACAAAACTATAAACTAGAGCTCTAAATTCCCTACACTTATGTAGTTTATATTCTCCATTCTCATTCTGAGAAATATTTTAAAGGCAAAAAGCATATCAAATATTTTGTTTTAGTTCACACTCAAAAAAGCATTACAACTGCAGCATTAGAAAGCATCCTGTCCAGGAAGAGCTCATAATATGACAAAATTTCTAACTGAAATACTAGAGTGGTTTCTGGGCTTAATTAGAAAATTTGCTGTAAATTATTGAAATGATTAAAAGAATTATAAAATAAAACTACATGCACTGTTTCAGCAATAAATTTAAAAATCCAGAGGAAGTAAATGGTTTCCAAGCAAAAAATAAAGTATCAAGAATAAACCACGGAGAAGTAGGATAAAATAGAGCAAATAGCACTAAAGGTATGAGAGTCAGATTTATCATAAAAGTCACATGAACTAGATGATTTAATAGCTAAATTCTCTAACAAACCTTTAAAGAATTAAAAATTCCCAAAATTATTTAATATGTTTCAGTTGATTATGATGCTAATAGCTAACAAATATATCATTAACTATATTCCGGCACTGTACTAAGCACTTCATATTAATTCACTTAATCCTCCCAACAACCCAATGAGGTATATGCTATTATTATCATTTTACAGAGTAGGGTCACAGAAAAAGATGAAAAGTTTCCCAATTCAATTTTAAGATCTTAGGAAAGATGTTTATCTACTCTGCCTTCCTCTCCTCTCCCCAAAAACAACAAATACTATACACCAATCTCACTTGTAGTAATGATCAAAAGAATAATCTATAACTAATTAGTAATGCAGTATCAAAAAATCTACATACCTTATTGCAACTATAAATTAAAGGAAAAAAACATATAATGTTAATAAATGTGGAAAGGCATTTCAAAAAATTCAGCATCTATTGCTAAAAAAAGTTAATAGGAAGAACTATCTAAAATATTTTCCAAAATTAACAGAAAATATCCTGAACAGCAAAATATTTAATTAAAATAATAACTGGACTAAAATGTTCACTATGCCCATTACTTTTCAACATTATTTTTAAAGTTCTAGAAGGTTTAGTAAATGTACTAGAGACTAGAAAACAGTATAAACATTGGAAAAGAACGGATAAACCTATCTTTTAATTGATAATAATGAGTGTATGCCAAGAAAATCAGAGACCTCTCCTTAAAAAACAAGAAAAAATAATTTGATATAGTCACTGAATATAACTTTCTTAAAATTACAGCTTTTCCCTATAACAGTAATAAGCACACAGGAATGGAAATGGAAAACATATTTTATAAAAAATAGTGTAAAAACTATAAGAACAAATTTAATGGAAAAGCACATGACCATATGAAGAGAACTATAAAATCTTACCAAAGGAATGAAATAAAATTTGAACAAATATAAGACATAGCATGTCTTGGATTGGAATACTAATATAAAAATGACAACTCTCTCCAAATATTAAAAAGTCAGTGAATATAAAAATTCCCGTTAGAATTCCAATAAACTTTTTTTTTTTAAAGAATAGGATAAAATAACCTTAAAGTTCACATGGAAGAATAAAGTTCTGAGACTAGCCAAAAATAGTATGAAAAAGAATAGTAGCAAGAAGGGGACTTACCCCACTTGGTATCAGAACATACCAAAAAAACACTGTAATTAAATTAATCTGAAATTGTCGAAGGACTACACAAAATGATCAGAACGAAAAGAGAATCCAGAAATGGATACCAGCATATATAAGCTTTTAATATAAGACAAAGGTGGTATTTAAATTCAGTGAGAAAAGGAAGTTACTGGCACAACTGGATATTCATCTATGAAGAAAATTAATTTATATCTCACAATATATGGAATATCTAAACAATATATTTAAGAATAATTCCTAATTGTATTAGAGATTTAATTTTAAAAGTAAAATAATATAAATCTCAAAAGAAAACTTAGAAAATATAGGTGGAACTAAGGTATAAGAGAGACTTCTTAAACCAAGACAGAGTGTCCAGAAGATATCAAAGAAAAACCAGAATTATATGATATGGCAAATAAAAACTTTTTGTATAAGGTATACTAAGTCAATACATAACTGACATATTTGGAAAAAATACCAAGGACTCTTAAAATTTTATGAAAAAAATGCAAGCAACTCAATTAAAAAGATAGGTAAAGTATATGAATAGGCAAATTCACAGAAGGATACACTGAATGGCTAACAAACTCAAGAAAAGATGTTCACTTTCACTTGTAGCTCAGACTAAGCACTAGTACTGAAGCTAATAAAAATTAAAGTAACACTGAGGTGTTATACTCATCAAATTAATAAAAATCCCAAAAAAAGATGATGATACCCACTGCCAGCAGGGATTCAGGGTAAAGAGTAATGTCACATATTATTTGCACTCTTTGGGAAAACAGTATGTTATTTCTTAAAATTAAAACTATACATGCCCTTTGACTCAGAAATCCTACTCCTGGAAATTTAATACACAGAAACAAAAACATCATAAATATAAGGATATATACATATATAGATATTTACTGCAGTATTGTGCATAATGGCAAAACAAACAAATAAAAAAACCAGAGCCAGAGTAAATATTAAATGTCTATCAACAGGGTAATGATTGAAAAACATAGTACACCCTCACCATGGGCTATTATGAAATCATTAAAACAGTGAACTGAAGAGATTTGTACATGGAATGTTAAACAAGAAAAACAAGATGTAGAGTCATGTATATAATATCCACTCCAATTTTGTAAAATAGCAATTAAAACTCCTAACATATGTACATAAATATGCATACAGTGATATCTATAACATATACACAGAGATCATAGGAGAAAATATGAATATATATACAACAGATTGCTAACATGGGTACATGGGTGACTGGGGTCATGTGAACATGTGTTCCGTGTTTGGATGGTATCTTATTCAGTTCAGGCTGCTATAACAAAATATCATAGACAGGGTGGCTTATAAACAGAAATTTATTTCTCACAGTTCTGGAGGCTGGGAAGTCTAAGATCAAGGCACCAGCATCATTGGTATCTGGTGAGAGCCTGCTTCCTGGTTCACAGACATCCATCTTTTCACTATAACGTCACATGGAGAAAGGGACAGGGTCTCCCTGGGGCCTCTTTTATAAGGGCACTAATCCCATTCATGAGGGCTCGGCCCTCATGATCTAATCATCTCCCAAAGGCCCCACCTCCAAATGCCATCACATTGGGGATTAGGTTTCAATGTATGAATTTGGGGTGGGAGGGACCACAAACATTCAGTCTATAACTGGTGGTTTTGGTAGTGAGGGAGAAGGGTTTAAGGAAGTAGACAAGCCAAAAAGTAAAAAGAAAGGGGAAAAAAAACTCCACCTAAAATTACTCCAGTACTTTGTTAAAATTCTATTTTTGTAAGTATATATGTGTCTTTCTGTGTATGTGTACATATATGTGTATGTGTACATATATGTGTATGTGTATGTATAGAGAAAGATTAATAAAAATAAAATGTGCTATTATACATAAATATCAATTTTGTTTAACTAAAATTTACATTAAATAACTAAACTTTTTCATTTTTAATTTTGATTAAAAACCTTTCTAAAACTTGTCACATGTCCCTGCTTTCTTACACAGACCTTAACAATGACAACTTTATATTCCACTGATGATTTGGTATCAACATGGCATAATGGAAGAAAGCACATGCACATGCATTCTTTATCCAAACCTGCTTTAACACTTATTTATGGTGCTAGACAAGTCTTTTCACCCTTCTAATCCTCAGTGTCCTCGTCTGTTAAATGGAGAGAGCATTAGTGAAAACTAACACAGTGGACTTAATAATTCTCATTATTAACTTCAGTTATGAACTACAATATGGAGAGGTACTTGGGTAAAGGACTGAATGCTCACACACAGAAGAGGTATGCTAGCTACACTTTTTAACCTAGTCTGTCTCTCTTTACAGCTGGTCTATTTCTCTCTGCCCTCCTTTTACATGAAGTAGTGACAGAGGACTATTTACAAATCCAAACACTGTAAGTATAAAGATAGGACAGTAGCTAATATGATTTACCACTCAGTTATATTCCAGAATCACAGAGTAAAGCACAAACAGAGCAAACTATCAGATTTTGTTTCTCCTTGCTGTCAGTGTGTCTACCTTAATAGTAATCCTCTTAATTCCCCTAATTTATCAAAAATGAGCACACAGACACTGGGTAGGAGCTTAGCCTCTACCAAGAATAGAAACATATATGAGTCTTAGTACATAAATTTTGTGACAACTTTTGCTTACGGCTGGGTTCTTAAGTTATATTCTCTATACTTGCAGTTACCTCTTAGGGAGAGATCATTAGGAGGGGAGAGGGGGAAAAACCCTCCCTGCAAACCAAAAGTTGGTTATCACGTTCAAAATTTAAAGATTATAAACAGTTATGCCCTTTTACATGTCATCCTCTCTGTTTTCTAAACATTACTGCAAGAACAATTTATTTGATATGAGCATCTCCCTTTTATAACTGGAATTTTATAGGAGAAAGTATTTTCTGTCAAAGTCGGGGGTGGGGACAGGGCAACAATCTGCCTCCACACAGCCAGATAAAGACCTTCCAGAAAAAAATCTATATAAGGAGTAAGATTATAAGTCACAAAATCCTGAAATCCCACCAGACATTATATGGAGGGCAGTGGCAGAAAGAAAAGAGGCAGCTGAAGGTTTATGGATCTGATTATATTTTCAACACTTTTTCCATAATGGTCGAGAAATTTTTTACAACTCTCATTTTACCAGGTGCAAACCAGAAATCGGAAAAATAAAACCCAGTTCTCTGTAACTTGAAGAATAGTTTGATTTGATCAATCAAAACAGCATTTATTACCTGCTTAATATATTTGATATGCAGCATCATAGGACTAATACAAACATCAGTAAAAAGAGGATTCTTGCCTAAAGGAGCTCTCAGTTTGGGGATGCTGAGAGGAGAGCGAACCAGACAATGAAGAAGTAATTACAACAGCATTACGTGCTCGGTAAATGCTAGCTACTAACTGCACGGGCAGTGGCAGGAGGACTTGAAATAAGAACACTAGTCCCTACACTGTTTAGAGCTAGTGTTTAGAGTGAATAGCAAATTAAGAAGTATGGACTTTATCCTGTATGTGATGGCTCAAAGATTTCTAAGCCCAATGAGTGACAAAACTGATGTATCTTTGGTCACTCTGGCAGCAATGTGGCAGATGAATTGTACTAAAGCAGTGTGAAAAATAATAAAGTAGTAACACATACTGGTTAAGAACATGGGCTCAGGAGCTAAACTGGGTTTAAATACAGGCTAACATGAACTAGCTATATGACCTTGGATAAGCTACTCAACTGCTTTGTGCCTCTATTTCCTCCTCCGTAAATATGAATAAACAGTTCTTACCACATGGGCTGTTGTAAGAATTAAAAGAATCAATTCACGTAAAGCACTTAGAATAGTTCCTGGCACAAAGGAAGTGCTCAATAAATAATACCTATTAACTGCATGAAAGAAAAACTGGAAGTAGGAAGACTAGTTAGGAGGTCAGGAAATAGTCCAGGAAAACAGAGGTGAGAACAAAGAAGGCTATGCTCACTAGCTGCCTGAGATGATGATACTACTAGAGAAACCAGGGAAAAGAAAAGGAAGAGGAGGATTAAGCCAATGTATGGAGCTCCAGACATGTTAGGGTTGAGGTTCCCACAGAACATGATAGTATAAATGTCTAATGGTCATTGGAAACTACAGATCAGAACACCAAAAGAGAAGTAGGAACTAGAGACATAGATTTGAGAGTTATTAATATGTGGACATGGTGGTTATGAAAGACAGTCCTAGGGAGAAAGAGTAATGCAGGATCCACAGGACCTAGGGCTCTAGGATCACAACAGAATCCACAGTAACTCCAACATAACTGAGAATTGTCAGTAATATAGAGAGGAGAAAATATAGCCATATGAAATAATCCCTCCCTTCAAGTAGTTTTCAATGCCATCAGGGAAGACAAGACATGCACATGTTAAACAACTTTTATCATGATTGTTATAGGATTAACAAAAGTAATTCTAAAAAACAGAGGTATCGGCATTAGAATGGCAAGACGGAAAGGGAAATTATGCTTAAAATTGGAAAACCTAGTGGTAATATAAAAAAGGAACACGGGCATAGAGAAAAAAGCTAATTCCAAGATGGAAGACGTAAAGGGGAAAATGAAAACTATTATTTATTGAATGTCTACTATGTGTCAGTAACTGTCCTACAATCTTTCAATTACTTTACCTTATTAATTCTCATAATAATTCCTATGAGACAAATATTACCCCCATTTTACAAGAGCAGTTTGAGGCATACCAAAGTTAAGTAACTTGCCCATAGTTTTGCATCCATTTACGGGCATACGGCAGTTTAGGACTGGAACCTGGATGGAGGGCCAAAGCCCATGGTTCCTCCACCATATCTCCACTTATTAAACTGGCAAAAGTAGGACATGCCAAAAAAGAGGGAAAATAAAGAATAAAAACTATATTCAAAGAAAACAGAATTAGTCTCATTTATTTCACTACCATAGAGCTACCTTTTTGAGAAAGTATGAAAGGAAAAAACAAAAACAAAACAAAACAAAAAAATTTTTAAACACTAAAAATAATCTTTCAATTCCAGAGGACAGGTAGGATTTACAGGAATCTCCTTGCTTCCAGTCTCGTCCCTCAGGTCTCTTCCACACTGTCACCATGGATAGCATTCGAAATCACACACCTGAGCCTGTCACTCCTCCTCTCTTTATAATCTTTCAACGCCTCCCTCTCATGAACACAATTAAAAGAAACAAAACAACAACAAAAAAAACAGACCCAAAAAGAGAAACCTATTTAGAAAGTCTAGAAACTCCTTAACCTAGAAAGAATAACAATAAAGAGAAGAAAAGTTAACTTCTAAATTAAAGGCTCACTTATGATTCATAACCCTACGTTTCTCATTTCAAAACTGTAAAATAAATGAAATTTCAAATGCCAGTTAAACAGCAACATTGACACCTTGTGGTGAACATCCTAAAGTATCAAATGTGACAATGAGTGAAGTGTCTCCTAAGTAAATGTCTGCTTACATGAAAAATAATGCTTAATCCAGAGATTTACAAGGGTTAAGAAGCAAAAATTCAGTTACCATCACACATACCGAATGTAAACTTGGAAAGAGCTGCTCTTACTTTGGCAACATTGGAATTGGTCTAAATTCCTAACTACTGGCAAAAGAATAAAACCTCAGGTCATTGTTTTCCTACAAAATGGTACAATGCATCCATCTGAAGGGGCTATAATGCCAGGGTCTCAGGTGCTCCAAAAACAGCCTTTACTTAGTCAAAATTTCCTATTTTTTGTGTGACATTTACACATAAAAAGGTAGAGGGTAGAGATGCACACTAGTGGAACGAAAACACAGGAAGAGTTATTCACAGGAGACCTGGCTTCTAATCCTGCCTCCAAACAGCACTGAGAATTTTGTGGAGTAAGTAATATTAAAGAATTCAGACTCTGTGTGTTTTCACATAAAATTACAGATCAAGAAGTAACAATTTAGGACTTCCCTGGTGGTGCAGTGGTTAAGAATCTGCCTGCCAATGCAGGGGACATGGGTTCGAGCCCTGGTCCAGGAAGATTCCACATGCCGCGGAGCAACTAAGCCCATGTGCCACAACTACTGAGCCCGCGCTCTAGAGCCCGCGAGCCACAACTACTGAGCCCATGTGCCGCAACTACTGAAGCCCGTGCGCCTAGAGCCCGTGCTCCCCAACAAGAGAAGCCACCACAATAAGAAGCCCGTGCACCGCAACGAAGAGTAGCCCCCGCTCGCCACAACTAGAGAAAGCCCACGCGCAGCACTGAAGACCCAACGAGGGAAGGAGAGAGAGAGAGAGAGAGGGAGGGAGGGAGGGAGGGTGGGAGGAGTAACAATTAAAAAAAAAACCAAGAGGACTTCCCTGGTGGCACAGTGGTTAAGAATCCGCCTGCCAATGCAGGGGACACGGGTTCAAGCCCTAGTCCGGAAAGATCCCACATGCCGCAGAGCAACTAAGCCCGTGTGCCACAACTACTGAGCCTGCACTCTAGAGCCCACGAGCCACAACTACTGAGCCTGCATGCCAAAACTACTCAAGCCCACGCACCTAGAGCCCATGCTCCTCAACAAGATAAGCTACCGCAATGAGAAGCCCACGCACCACAACAAAGAGTAGCCCCCGCCTGCCGCAACTAGAGAAAGCTTGCACGCAGCAACGAAGACCCAGTGCAGACAAAAATAAAAGTATATATATAAATCAATAAATAAATTTATGAAAAAAATAAAATAAATTAAAAGAACAAGAAATCATCAGGAAAGGAAAAGGTATATTTTTAAAAATTACTGCATCCAGGAACAATGTTGCCTGAGTTAAGAACAGGAAACTATAAACAAAATTGATCGGCACAAAATTAAGTTTCTCAGCAATCACTTTATATATATCATGGTAAGAACTGTGGGAAAAGAAAAACTTTTGCTTGCGCAGATACATGACGGTTACTCTGAACTGCCTGAATTACCAGAGAAAGTTCCATTTTACTCATTAACTTTGACAAGTACAATTTAAAGTTTCTAGCTCCAGAGTAACTCTCTGAGTTCAGATAATTTACTTGAAAAATAGACACTTGATCTGGTTCAGAAAAAGTTTATCTGTGTTACCAGCTATAAATGATTTACACGACGGTGATGAGCAGGCCACTCCTAGTAAGGCAATTCAAACGGCCGACACACCTGAGGAATCTAGAAGGCACGCTAGAAGTGAAACCCCCAAGAGACGGTTCATTGCAAAACCAGTGTTCAATAATGAAGCCACTACCAAACTAACCTGATGATTTTGCATTTATGGAGGGTTCCACGATTTTCAGAAATTTTCTCCATCATTATGCTATGTGCCCCTAACAACCAACAGTCTAGGAAGGTAAGTGAGAGTGTGAAAAGGGTTTGCAAAATTTGCTTGTCATAAAACCTTCATACCAATCTCCAATCTGGCTCTACTTGCTATGCGCCCCCTAAGATAAGTAAATCATTTAACGCTCCTTGGCCTCAGCTTCTACATGGAAGACAAAAGCTGATCCCTGATTTATGAACACAAAAAACTTCTAGGAGAATAAGATAACAGATGTGAAAATGCTTATAAATTAAACAAATTTGAAACATCACTGCTTCCACATTTTGGAACAATTAGAGAGGTTAAATGAATTAGGATAAATCAAGGATAATTAAAGTCAGAGTCAGGTCAATCAAAGCATTCTCCATTATATCAAGTTGATTCCCAAGAGCCTACAGTCTTTCTTCAGCTCCTATTCTCCTGTATCACTACAGTACAGAGCCTTCAATATTCCTTAAATCTCTAATCTCTCAGATTCTATGATGCCACCTTTCCTAACTCCTCCTCTTCTCACTGACTCTGTATTCCCTTTTCTTTTAATTCCACTGATTTCTCTAATGAGATCACACAATCTCATACTTGGAAAATATCTTTAAAAATTATAGTATCTATACTCTCATTTTACTGAGCAAAACAAGCCAAGAAATATTAGTCTCTTCCTCGCATTTCAAACTATTTCTGTACATTCCTCTTTTCAATACTTAAAACTCAATGTAGTCCCAAACTGAATAGGCTCAAAACTAAGAGTTATATAATAGACACCTCCTGCTTTCTATCTATCTCTACCATCCAATTACTAAATTCTGTCCATTCTGGCACATATCCTAAGAAGTCAAAGTGAAAGTACCTCTCAGGTAAGAATCAAAAGTCGTCAAATGTGTGTGGTTACTTTAGTTGAAATCATTGTCTCTTAAGAGCATTTTACATAGTCCATGTCAGCAAACTCTCTACCATTATGTACAGTAAGATTCAAGATTTGCAAAGGAAAAGCCCATTTCATAATGTTTAAAAAATAAACAATCATCCAGTTGGATAAGAGTCCAATCATCCTTCTGGACTCTTCCTCTAGTAGATATATAGAGAATGTCTAATGGTCTGGAATTTATGATGTGTTATGTAAACATTAGGAAATACTGTCAAAATCGAATTTCAATGAACCATCTGTCTGAGTAGGGTGAACACAGGTTGAGTGTCACTCTTAACTTTTTTTTTTAATTGCATTTATTTTGGTAGCCTGCCTCCTGGGGAAACGTCCTTGATGATCTACCACATTGAAAATTAAAACCAAATTTAAAAATCTTTCAAAATTAAGCCCAGACATTATGAAAATATAGAGCTGAGGCAGTTAAGTCTCTGAGCACATGAGATTCACGCAGAGCTCCTTTGCCTTGCCAAATATGATTCTTTTAAGATGAACAGCAGATCAAAACTCTAAGCTATGTCTGGGGCTACTGAAGGGGTTTTCTAGTAATGCCATAGTTGTTAAAGTTTTGATAAGTCTAAATTTTGTACCTCTGGTTGTTGCTCTTTATTGTGCAGAAGACTGGAAACAGCTCATGTCCCTGTTTTAAGATCACTGGCTTCCAATCACTCTCTCCCACTGTCCAGAGGAAAAAAATGGCTTTCCAAAGGCTTTGTAAAAGAGATAAATCACTGTAGCTACAACATTTATGAAGCTCTCACTAAAAAATGCTAAGTCTGAGTAACAGCTTTCAAAGATTCCATACATTTCCTCACATCGAAATGTCACAAACTCAGGATGAGGAAGATTCTTGACAAAATGCAAGAGGACTCTAAGAAGTTTCTTACCGCAGCAAAGAGAAGACATCGTAAGAATTGCGAACACAGTTCTGATCCACCTGAAGAAGAATACTCTTCTGAGCATTTGAATAACCCTAAAAGACATTAATTAACAAATTAATCAAAGTAAAACAAAATATGTGTCCAAATTAATCGTGATGTTTGTATTTTTAAAATTATGATTCAATAACAACTCAGTAAATTCAAATCATTAAGAAATTAGAAAAAAGTTAAGAAACACTTTCATATAATTGAAGTTTAACCTTACAGGCAAGTGAATTTAAAATAAATTTCTTCTAACATTTTCCCACAGAAACAATGTTTCACATTATAACTTTTGGTGAACTTCCCAGTGAAACCCCAGAAGTCTTTTTAACATATTATGTGGCTGAAGAAGAGTATTAACAATAATATTTCAAGTATGCCTAGCCATCATATGTAATGTTTTCATGGGGGAAAAGGCATTCCAAGTTTTAATTAGGAATACCAGAAACATTTCCACTCAGTGGTGTAAAGGTGGTGGCAGCAAGGATGGTTTCTAGAGAGAACACAGCACAATTCCATAGGAAGAACAGAACAGCTATCTGGCATTTCAGAAAGGCAAAGTAAATAGTAGTTAAGAAAAAAGGACTCTGGACCCAGACCACCTGGATTACAGTTTAAGCCCTTAATACACCAGCTCTGTAATCTGGAACAAGGCACCTAACTTCTTTTAGTTTAACTTTGGTTTCTTCATCTATAACATGGAGATGGTAATATTATCTACCTCACAAATTGTTGTGGGAATGAAAAGAGCTGATATTTGTAAAGTCAATGGTATGTGATAAGCACTCTATAAATGTTTGCTATAATGCTAGTATAAGCATTTTCTATAAGTTACATTGTTGCAGACATTAAAAGGTTATTAGGAGAGTATTATAAACAACTTTGTGCCAACAAATTTAACAACTTAGATGAATCCTTGAAAAAACACATGACAAAACTGATTAACAATAAAACAACAATATCTGAATAACTCTATTTTTTAAGTGAATAAGTAATTGAAAATCTTTCCACAAAAAAAGTCTAGGTCCAGATGGGTTCACTGAATTATATCAAACATTTAAGAAATATCATCAATTTAACGCAAACTCCTTCATAAAACAGAGGGTACGGGAACAATTTCCAATTCATAAGACCAGCATTACTGATACCAAAACTTATCTCACACACACACACACACAAACACAATTATAGACCAATATCCCTCACGAATATAGACACAAAAATCCTTAGCAAAATATTAGCAAGTTGGACCAGCAATATGTTATAAGGATAAAATAGTAACACATCGTTATTGACTGAATTTATTCTAAGAATGTAAGGTGGGCTTAGCATTTAATATCAATCAATTAGCAAATAAATGAAGCAATCATTATAAGCTTATTTTGATGGGCACACAATTATAAAGATGTAACTTGTGATGACAACAACATAAAAATGGGGGAACAAAGCTATATGGAAGAAAAGTTTTGTATAATATTAAAACTAAGTTGGTATTAATTTGAACTAGACTGTTATAAATTAAGATGTTAATTGTAATTCTTGGGGCAGCCACTAAGAAAATAACTAAAAGATATACAGTAAAAGAAATGAGAAAGGAATCAAAATGTGAGAAATAACTAACACAAAAGAAAGTAGTAACGGAGGAATTGAGGAACAAAAAAGATATAAGAAAAAAAATCGAAAAGTGGCAGAAGTCCTTCCATCTGTAATTACATTAAGTGTAAATGAATTAAACACTACAATTAAAAGGCAGAGATTGGAAGAATGGATTTTCTTTTTAACAACCCACTATATACTGTCTACAAGAGATGCACTTTAGAACCAAAAACACAAATAGGTTGAAAATGGAAGGATGGAAAGATATTCCATGTAAGCAGTAACCAAAAGAAAGCTGGAATGGGTATACTAATATCAGACAAATAGACATTAAGACAAAAAAAAAAATGTTAGAAGAGACAAAAAAGGATATTATATAATTTTTAAAAGGTCAAGAAGATACAAATGATTATAAACGTATATGTACCTAGCAACATATAACAAAACATATGAAGCCAAAACTGCAAAAACTAAAATGGGAAATAGCTGAAGGCAACATCCCACTTTTAACAATGTGTAGCACAACCATAAGAAAGATAAACAACGAAACAGAAGACACGAAAAATACTATAAATCAACTAGACCTAACAGATGTATACAGAATGCTCCAACCAACAACAACCATATACATATTCTTCTCAAGTGCACATGGAACATTCTCCAGGATAGACCATATGTTCAGCCACAAAACAAATCTCAATACATTTCTAAAAACTGAAATCATACAAAGTATCTTTTCTGATCACAATGGAATGAAACTAAAAATCAGTAACAGAAGGAAACTTGGAAAATTCACAAACTACAAAGTAAATAACATAATCTTAAACAACCAGTGGGTCAAAGAACAAATCATAAGGTAAATTATTAAATACTTTGAGTAGAATAAAAATAAAAATACAACATATCAAAACATATGGGATACAGTGAAAAAGTGCTCAGAGGGAAAAGTACAGCTGTAAACATTTACATTAAAAAAAAGAAAGAGTTCAATATCAATTAACCTAATCTTCCACCTTAAGGAAATAGAAAATGAAGAACTAAACCCAAAGCAAGAAGGAAATAAATAATAAAGATTAGGGCAGATATCCATGAAATAGAGAATATAGAACAATACAAAAAAATCAAAAAAAACAAGTTAGTCCTTTGAAAAGAGCAATAAAATTGACAAACATTATGCTAGACTGAACAAGACAAAAAAAGAGAATACTCAAATCACTAAAATCAGGAATGAAAGTGAGAACATTATCACCAATCTTATAGAAATAAGAAGTATTATAGAAGAATACTATGAACAATTGTATGCAAACAAATCAGATAACCTTGATAAAATGGAAATTCCTAGGAACTCAGAAACTCCCAAAAATGGCTCAAGAAGAAACAGAAAGTCTGAACAGATCTACAAGTTGTAAAAGAGTTTAGCAAACTACTCCATGGTACTGCTGCCCTGGCATCCATTTTGTTTGGCCAAGCAGCCTGCAGGGACCTTAAACTAACACGAGATCCCCTTTCAGGGAAGTGTATGCCCTAGATAGCAGGATGCAGAGTCATAAGCAAATGTAGCTTCTGTTATGACTTGTGATCAACAGTCACCCCCCTGCTTCCCAGCACCTGTATGCTTTATACACCCCTTAGATAAGAATCCCCATGGAATGCATGCCCTAGATAGCAGGATGCAGAGTCACAAGCAAATGTAGCTCTGTCATGATTGTGATCAACAGTCTCCCCTGCTTCCCAGCACCTGCATGCTTTATACGCCCCTTAGATAAAAATCCCCATGGAGTGCATACCCTAGATAGCAGGATGCAGAGTCACAAGCAAATGTAGCTTCTGTTATGACTTGTGATCAACAGTCTCCCCTGCTTCCCAGCACCTGTATACTTTACACACCCCTCAGATAAAAATCTCCATGGAGCTTACCAAAACCCTGCTCTTTTGGTTTGAACTGACCAATCCAGCCCTAGCCCAGGAACCCCAAAGCACTCTACCCACAGACTCTAAATAAAGACATGTGTCCCAGGTCCTGCATCTCTCTGTCTGCACTTGGCCTTGAGCTCCCCATATATAACTTTACAGTCAGTTCTCTGTTTCCATGGTTCTGGTATGCATGATTCTGCGTCCATGAATTCAACCAACTGTGGATTGTATAGTGCTGTAGTTTGTATTTATTGAAAAAAAAAAATCCACATATAAGTAGACCTGCCCAGTTCAAACACATGTCCTTCAAAGGTCAACTGTACTAGCAAAGCTAATCCAGCAGCATACTAAAAGGCTTATACCATCTGGTCCTGCAATTCTACTTCTGGGTATATACCCAAAAGAACTGAAAGCAAAGACTCAAAGAGATATTTGTACATCCATGTTCATAGCAGCATTATTCACAGTAGTTGAGGGGTAGAAGCAACCTGAGTATTCATCAACAGATGAACAGAAAAACAAAATGTTGTATTTTCATACAATGGAATATAGTTAGCCTTAAAAAGGAAAGAATTCTGCTATAACATGCATGACCCTTGAGGACATTATGTTAAGTAAAATAAGCCAGAGACAAAAGGACAAATATTGTATAATTCCACTTACATAAGGTACCAAGAGTAGTCAAATTCATAGAGTAGAAAGTAAAAGGGTGAGTGCCAGGGGCTTGGGGAAGGGGGAGATGGGGAGTTAACTGCTTAATGGGTAGAGAGTTTCAGTTTTATAAGATGAAAAGAGTTCTGGAGATGGATAGTGGTGACAGTTGCACAACAAGGTGCATGTCATTAATGCCACCACACTGTACACTTAAAATGGTTAAGATGGTGAATTTTATATTATGTATATCTTACCACAATTAAAAATAATTTTTTAGAAAAGATTTATACACCAGGAACAAGTGGGATTTTCCCAAGGTACGTGAGGGTGGTTTGATAAATGAAAATCAACACAACATACCAAGTTGGAGGACTCATACTTCCCAATTCAATACTTACCACAAAGCAGCAGTAATCAAAACAGTGTGGTATTGGCATAAGTACAGACATATAGATCAATGGAATAGAACCGAGAATACTAAATAAACTCATATGTCTATGGTCAACTGATTTTAGACAAAGGTGCCAGGACTGAGAAAGAATAGTCTTTTCAACAAACGATGCTGAAACAACTGGATGGCCACATGCAAAAGAAAAAAGTTGGACCCATCCCTAACACCATATACAAAAATTACAATTAGGATCAAAGACCTAATTGTGAGAGCTAAAACCATTAGAAGAAAGCACAAGGGTACATCTGTATAACCTTCAATTTACCAATGGTTCTTAGATATGATGCCACAAGTATGAGCAAAAAAAGAAATAACATAAACTGGACTTCATCAAAATTAAACTTTTGTGCATCAAAGGACACTATAAAGAAAGTGAAAAAACAACCCACAAAATGGGACAAAATATATGCAAATCATATATCTGATAAAGGTCTAATATTCAGAATATATAAAGAACTCTGACAACCCAACAACAAAAAAGACAAACAACCCAATTAAAAAATGGGCAGAGGACTTAAAGAGACACTTCTCCAAAAAAGATATACAAATAGCCAATAAGCACATGAAAAGATGCTCAACATCATTAGGGAAATGCAAATCAAAATCACAATGAGATACCACTTCATACCCACTAGGAAAAGTAAAAAAATAAATAAATAAACAAAATTAAAAGAAAGCAAAACAAAAAACAGCACATAAGTGTTGGTTAAGGATGTGGAGAAATTAAGAACCCTAGTATATTGCTGTCGGAAACATAAAGTAGTCAGCAGCTGTGGAAAAAAGTTTGGCAATTCCTCAAAAAGTTAAACATAGAATTACTACATCATCTAGCAATTCCACTCTGAGGTATATAACCAAAAGAACTGAAAGCAAATACTTGTACATAAATGTTCCTAGCAGCACTATTTACAATAGCCAAAAGGTAGAAACAATTCAAACATCAATCAGTGGATGAATGGATAAACAAAATGTGGTACAGAGTATTCATACAATGCGATATCATTCAGCCATAAAAAGGAAAGAAGTACTGATACATGCTACATATGGATGCACCTCAGAAACTTAAGCTAAGTGAAAGCAGCCAAACATAAAAGATTACATATTGTATGATTACATTTATATAAAATACTCACAATAGGCAAATCCATAGAGAGAAAAGCAGGTTGGTGTTTGCTTGGGGTTGGGGAGCGCAAAATGAAGAGTGAATGCTTAATGGGCATTTTCTTTTGGGGTGATGAAAATGTCATGCACCTTAATGGAGGTAGTGTTTGCACAGCATTGTGAACATACCCAGTGCCACTGAACTGCACACTTTCAAATGCTTAGGGAATCCCCTGGTGGTCCAGTGGTTAGGACTCAGCGCTTTCACTGCTGGGGCCCGGGTTCGATCCCTGGTCGGGGAACTAAGATCCCGCAAACCGTGCAGCACGGCCAAAAAAAAACCAAAAAAAAAAAAAGCTTAATTTTATGTTATGTGGATTTCAGCTCAATTAAAAAAAAAGAGAGAGAGTTGGCTATGAAATAATCTACATATCATGAGAGCAGCTGAAAAGAAAGGACAGAGACAGGAGATAATCCTATAAATGAGCTACAAAACCCAAAAAGATACTAGAAGTAAATTTAAGATTCTCAGGAGAAATGATTAATGACATTCCACTTAGTTATACTTATTTTATGCAAAAAGCTGCCAAACATTTCTTTATTAAAAACTTATCCACACTTACTAACATACAACTAATGTACAACTAAAAGCAACACATTACAGCAAGGATTCTGGGTCTTAACCCACTCTGCCTGTCACGGAAGTGAAGAAAATCATTTAACTCCTCTAAGCCTCAGTTTCTTTAACTACAAAATGAGATGAGACTACTACTAATGTACACAATAGTAAAGAATAATAGCCAAACACAAAAGTAACACGTATGAGCGTTTCCAGTATGCCAGGCAGTGTTGTTTTCCAAGTTAAATTAACGTTTCAATGTTAATGTGAAGGGTTAACATGTTTAATACTCACACAACGCTGTGAAACAGGTACTATTATTATCCCCACTTTAAAGGTAAGGAAACTGAGACACGGAGAGGATTAAGTAGAAGAGCCATGCAGTCTGGCTCCACAGCTCATGTTCTCAATGACCATGCTACACTTGATCTCTAAGACCTTTTTCAGGTCTAAAATTCTGGGTCCATGTACATTTAAGGCAACTCAAGGACATTATTAAACCCTTCTGCTTCAGCGACCACTTAGCAATTAACATTCTTGAAATATGCTAAGAGCCTTGCTCTGAATGACATCTAACTTCACCAGATGTGCGATCCCGGCAGACCTCTGATGAAGGATCATAATGGAAAGAAATGGCTCATTTGTATCTGGTTATCTGTGTGAGATACTGCCAAGTGCCAAAGAGCCCAGAGGAGATTTACATGTCACTCAAAATTCTTCTGAAGCCAGGCCTAACAGTTCTTTTTCAAGGAATGGAACAGAATAGGCACTAGTCTGGGTGAGTGCCTATTAAACCATTCAAGGAAACAGATAATTTCACATATCCAATGAGCAAGAGTAATTCCAGGCAGATGATCAGGTGTGTTTCTAGATCAGTGGTCAACAAACTTTCTCAGTCAACGGCCAGATTGTAAATATTTTAGGCTTTGCAAGCCACATCATCTCCATCGCATATTCTTCTTTGTTTTTGCCTTCAAATTCTTTACAAATGTAAAAATCGTTCTTAGCTCCCAGACCATATAAAAACATGTGGGGACTGTAATTTGATTATCCCTGTACTAGATCGCTGAATGAGTCACCTTTTAAAACATGTTACTGTACATTTTTAGAGTTTTCAGCTGCTACAACAATCATAAGACTATCCTTTATTAAAACTATAAAAGTTCTACTAAAATAATCCACTTGACAGGATAACTGTTAATGAAGCAAACAACATTATACATATATACTTATTCATTTCAGTGTTTACTGAACATCTTATACATACAGAGTGTCAGGCAATTGCTATCATCCTTATGAAAGGATACAACCCAATATACTATAAAGTATATAACCCAGTTAAGGTTCCAAGTGAAGTAAAAATTGCAAAGGTGCCATAAGAAAGGTTAAAAAGAAAAGCCACAGGAGTTCCAATATGGTAAAGATTCCATCTAGCAGAAGAAGGAACATCAAAGGCTGCAGCAGGGGTAGCAATATTTGGGATAGATTAAGAAGCATAGAAGGCTGAATGGCAGTGAAGGAAAGTCCCACACAGACTGAACACCTTTAGCCAAAGCATGACAGTAGGAAAACATAAGCTGTATTCAGAGAAGATTAAATAGTGGTCCAATTTGTTCAGCTCCAATGATGTCAAAATTACTTGGAACCCTGGAGGGGGAAATAGTGGGAGATATAGCTATATAACTAAGTTGAGAGGGCCAGAGCACAGAAAGCCTTGAATGTCATACTAAAAAGGGAGACAACCTGCATGCTTATTGGACTCATGAAAGGTTTCTGACAGTGCAGGACAATGATCAGAGCTGCATTTAAGGAAGGTTACTTCGGTAATGACAAATATGACAAATTAGGAGAAGCAGAATGTCCAGACAACCAATAGGAGGCTATTCTAAAAATCCACACATACTAGAGGTAATGAGAGCTCAAACTCTGAAGAAAAAAAGAGAGAGACAGAGAAAAGAAGTAAAGATAAAAGCAGAGATATAACCAAAAGTACTATACCACTGACTGAATTTAGGTTGATGGAGAAAAGGAAATTAGGTCAGAGATTTGGACACATCTAGCAGACAAGAAGTTATTCCATACAACCTTTAAGCAAAGGAATAAAAAATAATGAAAGTATGCTTTAGGAAGATTAATCAGGCAGTGGTGAATAAGACAAAGTGGATACAAAGAGACCAGAGCCATAGGCCTGCCAGAAAACTACTGCAGTAATCCAGCCTTATGGGGGTGCCAGGGTGAGCTTGGATCATGACAATGGATATGGAAAAGTAGCCATATATATGAGTGATTTCAAAGGACTCAAAAGAGTCTAGTAGCTGAATGAATCGAGTGGATAAAAGAAATCAATCAAAACTAACTGCAAAATTTGAGGCCTGGATAAATGGAAAAATAGTTAATAAAAATGTAAAAAACTGGAAGGGAAAGCAAACCTGGAGAGAAAAATGAAGAGATCCATTTAAAGTATAACAGGGGGCTTCCCTGGTGGCGCAGTGGTTAAGAATCCGCCTGCCAATGCAGGGGACACGGGTTCGAGCCCTGGTCTGGGATGATCCCACATGCCGCGGAGCAACTAAGCCTGTGCGCCACAACTACTGAGCCTGCGCGTCTGGAGCCCGCGAGCCACAAATACTGAAGCCCACGTGCCTAGAGCCTGTACTCCACAACAACAGAAGCCACCGCAATGAGAAGCCCGCACACTGCAACAAAGAGTAGCCCCCGGGGCTTCCCTGGTGGCGCAGTGGTTGAGAATCTGCCTGCCAACGCAGGGGACACGGGTTCGAGCCCTGGTCTGGGAAGATCCCACATGCCGCAGAGCAACTAGGCCCGTGAGCCACAACTACTGAGCTTGCGCGTCTGGAGCCTGTGCTCCGCAACGGGAGAGGCCGCGATAGCGAGAGGCCCGCGCACCGCGATGAAGAGTGGCCCCTGCTTGCCGCAATTAGAGAAAGCCCTCGCACAGAAACGAAGACCCAACACAGCCAAAAATAAAATAAATAAATAAACAAACTCCAATCTCTAAAAAAAAAAGAAAAAAAAGAAACATGATACACCAAAGCCATGTGTAAAATTAATCAGGATATCTTTATTTAAAAAAAAAAAAAAGAGTAGCCCCCGCTCAGCAACGAAGACCCAACGCAGCCAAAAATAAATAAATAAATAAACTTATAAAAAAATAAATAAAGTATAATAATTTGCAAATGGCAGATGTCTATGCAGAAGTGGTCAGAAACTATTTAAACATAGATGAACTAGAATTTTGAATAATGAACTATACAACTGATGACAAACAAGTAGTATATGCCAGCAGAATTTTAAATCATCTGCTACAACAACATTCATTCACTCAGTCAACAAATATCTACTGAATTATTACTACATGCCAGGCACAGTGCTAAGCACTAGGGATAATTCAGTGGCAAAGACAGACACTGTCTCTGCCCTTACACAGTGTACAGTCTAGAGCTTCTTCTACTTATTTAGGTAGAGTAAGAAATCATAATGGACAAGGAAAAAAACCAATGGCTCATTCTACAACTTGAGCACCTTTTCAGATTCAATGAGTAAACTTTTTAAAAATATAATATTTATTTGTACAACTCCTAAAATGGCTACCTGATGAATCAAAGGACAGCCTGTGTTCCTATGTGTGTATGTTCATTTGGACATTAACACACTTTTAAGAGTCAGGCAAGTTTAAACCAAGAAAAAATGTGCACGTCTCTGTCAAGCACCTTCGAGCCTCGGACACCCACTGCCCCTGGGCTCTGACAAAGCCCAGATGCTGAGCTGTTAAGGAGGGAAAGCAAGACCTCTTCTTCGACACTGAACCTGAGCTGAATATGTACATTCCCCCAGATCTAGTCTGAGATTTGAGACAGCAGATATTTTCTTCTCCTTCAAAACAGTAAGAAGCAATGAAAATAAGAACAGTGTTATTAAGCAAAGGTATACAGATCTTGAAACTAAAATCAATTCTTTTTTTTTTAATTCAAGTCAACACGGATGAAGAGGTTCTTGTTCACACTTCAGTGTTCTAAACTACCCTCAAAAAATAATCACAATCATAGTCACACACTCCAAGTATGAAGTGCATTAAATGTCATCAATGCAACTCCATAACAAGAGGACTGAAAGTGACCCTGCTAAAGTAGTCATCCTTTCAGAGAAAAGTATACTACAGAATAGAGACAGGAACCATGTGATCTTAGTGGATTTCATTCACTCCGGAAAAATATCTTCTAAGCAAAGTCTACACTAAATCCTGGGACCAAAAAAGTGAGTAAGACACAATCTCAGCCCTAAAGGAGCTTACGCCCTAACAGGAAGAAGGATGTATACACAGTTACTGTAACTGTGAGAGAAGAGAAGTGAGACGGAAGAAAAGGCAACAGTGGTACCATGTTAACTAGGTAAAAAAAAAAAAAAAAAAAGAAGAAGAAGAAAAGATTCCCAGCTTTCTAGAGGAATAATTTAAACCAAAACTGACTCACAGAGGGGAAAGGAAAAAAAGTCAAGAATGCCCTAATTATAAATCTAAGAAAGAATAGTAAAGACAAGTTTTCAAAATTTAAACAAAATTTCCAACTCTCTGAATCCCCTAGTGAGGATGAGTCTGGAGCTCTGTTTCTGTTTACTTTCTAAGAATCTAAAACATCTACATGAAGAACCATGCTTGGCTTTGAATTTTCCAGTATTAAAATTCTGAAAAGCTCAAAAATTGTGCTAAGGAGACAAGATCCTCCAAATTCATAACAGGAAATGTGGCATTTTCCCAGATTATTCTCTGGCTTCAATGAAGAGAGAGAATGGGGACCACAGGATTTATAAATATGAATTACAGGATGAGATGATTTTCCAAACATCTGTCAGAAGCTAATTTGATCCAAGAGAAAAGGAAAAAAAAAGACTCAGAGGGAAGCCAAACAGAGTGACTAATATGTGGAACTTCTGTGGACTTTGGTGGGTTGATGGCCTCATGGGCATTGCATGCCCACTCTACAATAATAAATACCCAAAGTCTGTACAATAATGCACTTTATACCATTCAAAGCACTTTCCCATGTACTCTCTCATTTGATTCTCACAACGCACATAGTGGATATCTCTGGTTAAATGTAAAGATAGTGACGTGGTACTTTGACATGCTATGTGAAGTAGGAAAGAATGTAGAGATACCACGTAGCATAGTTGTTAAAAGAAAAAGCCTTTGAATAAATCAGACCTGGTTTCAAATCATGGTTCTGCTACTTACTAAGTAATCTTGGGATTAGTACTTGAACCTTTTCTTCTAGGATACTGTACCTATAAAATGACAATAATTACCTCATGGAGTTGTTACACAGATTAAACAAAACATGTAAAGTAGATAGTAGAGGGTCTGACATATAGTAGGTACTCAGTAAATGAAAACTAGCAATGGTAGTTTTCAAAAGCTCCATACCCACCTGGAGTAATACTGTTACTAGGATATCACACCAGCTCAAATAATTCAGAAACAAAGTTTCACCCTGGATTTAAACTGAGCTCAGATACCTAGATGTTTTGTAACAAAGCAGGCAGTTACTAGAAACAGCCCCTTAGGATCTGTCTGGTCTGTTTCTTGTATTTTGTAACCTGGTTGGGGGGCAGGGTCGGGGGAGAGCTTTGGGAGGAAAACTGAGTAGAGTATGTACAGAATGAGCTATTTTTGTGATCTTCCAACTTTTACCTGATGACGTACTGAGAGACCTGGGTAGAAGTTATACCATATCCCTTTCTCTGTTGTTAAAATATAGGCTGCTTGACATACTTAATCCCCACTTCTAAATGTTCTGCTTGAGTACCGCATGGGACGTGCTTTGGAAATAAGTTAGCATCCATGAATTTAACCAGCAAGAGGAAAATAGCCATCTTTTTAATTTCTCAGTTCTATAAAGTTAACTAAACAAAAATCTCTTAACTTTTCTAGGTTTCAGCGTCTTCATTCTGAAAACAAAAATACTAATACCTGACCACCTGAGTTGCTGTAAGTTGAAGATACCTCTAACAGCATTTAATCACAATCACAGTCAAAATGATGGAAGGAACCTCAAAAAGGAATTTAATGAGGAAAATCATCTACTCCTCACTTTTACACAGGTGACATGGGGTAATGAAGAAAGTGCGTCTAGAAAGACAGAGATATGTGTTCTGGTCCTGGTTCTGCCACCAACTCATCCTGATAAGCTGGCCATTCATTTATTCCCCAAATACTTACTGTTAGCCATACAGGCCTGCTGCTACTACTACTACTAAAGCTTCTAATAACAGTTGCTCTACTTTCCCCACAGGTTGTTGTAAGAATGGAGTAAAATAATTTACAGGCAAATCCTTCAAGGCAAAAGAGCTATGAAAGTATGTAGTGATTTTTTTATATTATATATATGATATTATTATAGCTATGTCTAAGTTACCACTTAAAGCATGAAACTAACTTTCCATGCCAAGTTCAAGAGGTCATGAGGCTCCCTGAGCCTCGGTTTCTTCATCCCTGAGATAAGGGTGTTGAGCTAGATAACTCTAATATTCCCTCTAGCATTAATCAGCTGATAAGAATTTTCTTACTTTTGAAATGAGGAACCTAAAACTTACAAAGGTTAAGTGATTTGCTCAAGGAACACAGTACCAGAACAAAACTGGGATTAGAACTCAGGTTTTCTACTTTTCAAAAGTATCATGCCTTGAAAAATATAAGGAATTTTCATTTGTACAGGCTCTCAAAACAGACCCTGAAACTTGCTGTTGTCCCTAAACCTTCAATCTCAGCTGGACTATGTACTTGAGATGGTCAAATCATGTGGCTGCGTTTGTGAAAGTAATCACCAAATTGCTATTTTAATCTCCTGAGAGTGTCACTATTCCAAAAAGGTTTGATCCTTTTTATTTGGATTCTACTCCTGCTTTAATTTTTTTCCATTAAAATGAGAAAGCATTGCCATCTACTGGACTCTGAAGACACTGCTGCTTTAGTTTTAAGTCTGAAAACAAGAATTCTTAACAATCTAAAGCTCTTTGTACTTTATCAATAACACCATAGAGTTATTATGACAGTATGAGTTACACAAAAATAAAACTCTAAAAGTTGGGGCTAGGGATAAGGTAGGGTAAGAGAGAAAAATACCATCCCCTCGAGATTTTGAATCTCAATTATTGCTATGATAGTCCTAAATATAGCAAGCATTCACCTGCATTCATTAACAAAATGAGCACCTACTACATGCCAGGCACTGTTCAAGGGACACAACTGCTGACAGTGGTAAGCATTAGAGATGTAATCCCTTTTATCATAGGGTTTAGAGTCTAGTGAGTAGTAGTTTCCATATATTATTGAACTCTACTCATGCGCCAGCCTTGTAATATACATTATATCACCTTTAATATTCAAAACAATTTATGATGAGGTAGAAATTGTTATCTCCATTTACAGATGAAAAAACAGACTCAGAGATGATTCAATTTGCCCAAAATCTCTTTCATAGGTAAGCAGTGGTGCCTGGAATTAAACTCACATCAATCTGGCTCCAAAACCCATATTCTTAACCACTAGGAGTGTCCATTCACCCAGGTAGTTGTCAGCATCCTCCCAAACAGAAGAATAGCTGCCAAAAGGAAATTCAGGCAAAGATAATCTTACACGTCTATATTAAAGGCAAAACTTCTATACAGGAATCTGAAAAGTTTCCAACTTATTGGATCAAGAGCTGGCCCAACAGCCTCTCATTTCCCATGCTCCCCCAACTGCCATCCTAGCAGTAAAATCCACCTGGGAAACATCTCTCCAGATCACCTAGCCTTATTCACAAACCTCTTCCTAAGGTTCTCTTCAAATTACTTAATGTTCTGCTGTAATTCACCTGTGTTAAGACCCAAACAACTGACATCAAAAATAATTTTTCAAACTAAACTATTTGTAAACTGAAGCTCTTCTCCAGTTAAATTCTCCAGAATAAATGCTGTTTTATCTCTGCTAAAAGAATAAGTGTTTGTGACTCTGCATCTAATACTTTTGTATCCCACAGTACTTAGTTTAATAATGGGCACATAGTAGGTACTTGATATTTACTGATAGAAAAAAAATCATGAATCACGTTTACAACTAAAGATAGATTTTTATCACCTATTCAATTACTTACCTGTCTGCATTGCTGTTAAATATGTACACATATGTATGCCAAATAAATGAAATTTTACTACCTAAAATTAACAAGATATCACTCCCTAATAAGGCCAGAAGTTACTGAATGAAGGATTCAAACCCACAGTATATATTTTAGTCAAAGATTTCCAAGTGTATTAGTTTCCAAAGACACCCCTGGGAGTGAGACTGAATACTCATCCAATATAGTAAAAAGTTGAGAGATTTACTAGGTTCCTAAAAACTCAACAGAAATGAGTAAAGCCTTTTTGAGAAGCAGATAAACAAAGAGGCAAAAGTTTTGAGCAAATAAGTAAGTTCCAGCTGTTAGACCCATAGTGGCTGAAGACACTTTAACGTGGACAGAGGAAGGATTAACAGGAACATAGTCCTCAGAAGTAATAACAAGCTGTTTCTGGTTATGGCTAATGTAAAAAACAAGAATGCTGAAGAACTGGCCAACAAAAACTTCAGTCAGTATTTTAAAAGTTGCTTTAAAACATGCTTCCTGTTGCTTCACAAGTATAACCTTTCCCTTCCATACAGAACATACATTTTTTTTTTTTTTTTTTTGGCTGTGCCACGCAGCATGTGGGATCTTAGTTCCCCAACCAGAGATCGAACCCACACTCCTGCATTGGAAGTGTGGAGTCTTAACCATTGGACTGCCAGGGAAGTCCCCAGAACATACATTCTTAAAGCCTTGCTGATTTAGCATTTTTTAATCCTTTATGAAATATTTCAACCACAGATATGCTATCCATATTCAATGACTGTGATTACAAGTATATTTGGACTTATTTTTATCACTGTACTGCATGTTTCTATTTACCATTTGTTTTCTTTTTTGTTTTCCTTTTCTGACTCCTATCAAGTTGACAAAGTTTTCTCCTCCTTATATTCCCTTTTTTCCCTCTGCTAATTAAAAATCTATACTGTTTCTAGCATTTAGGTATCTTTACATTTTTAACATGCACACTCGACCACAAGTTTTTCTAAGAAATTCTTAACATGTTTACTATCTCTATCCTCCTCCTGAACAAATCAACGACCTCAATGAGTCTTACTCTTTAAACAGCCTCCCTCACCTTATTACTGTTGTCTACAGCAGTGATCCTCAGACTCTCTGTGGGAAAGGGTCAGTTGCTTTTCCTTCAATCCACTGTGAGCTGATACTTTTATAAAATACAAAAAAGGCAAAATAATGTCAAATTGCTATAAATGTTTAAAAACATTTACGTCGGGGCTTCCCTGGTGGCGCAGTGGTTAAGAATCCGCCTGCCAATGCAGGGGACACAGGTTTGAGCCCTGGTCCGGGAAGCTCCCACGTGCCGTGGAGCAACTAAGCCCGTGCACCACAACTACTGAGCCTGTGCTCTAGAGCCCACGAGCCACAACTCCTGAGCCCGTGTGCCACAACTGCTGAGACCCACGTGCCTGGAGCCCATGCTCCGCATTGGGAGAGGCCACCGCAATGAGAGGCCTGTGCACCACAGCGAGGAGTGGTCCCTGCTCGCCGCAACTAGAGAAGGCCCGCGCGCAGCAGCGAAGACCCAATGCGGCCAAAGATAGACAGATAGATAGATAGATAGATAGATAGATAGATAGATAGATAGATAGGTAGGTAGGTAGGTAGATAGATAGATTAATTAATTTAAAAAAACCATTTACGTTCACTTTTTTTTTTTTACTTTTTATTTTATATTGGAGTACAGCCGATTAACAATGTTGTGATAGTTTCAGGTGCACAGCAAAGGGATTCAGCCATACACATACATGTATCCATTCCTTTTATACTTGGCTTACCACAGACTGGTGACAGTTCTTAGACTAGCTCTGGTCCACAAACTATACTTTGAACAACAACGGTCATTTGTTTTATCTTAAAACATACAAGCTTATTGTATATTAGTTTTAGTGTGCTTTTTAGTTTGTCAGTAGTTCATTAAATTCATTGATATTTTACCATTTTTATGCACCTTGCTGTATCTTGCTGTTACATCCCACATCTTCCCTTTGGGATCACTTCTCTATCTGCAACATTCAGCATAGATAAAAGGTCTGTGGGTACTAAACCCTCAGTCTTTGTGTACTTAAAATTGTCTTTCTTTCACCCTCACTCTTGACTGAAAGCTTGCCAGAAATAGAATTGTACATTAACAGTTAACAGCACTTTGAAAATATATTTCTTTTGGCAACTACTGTTGCTGACGACAAGTCTGCTGTCAGTCTAATTCGTAGGTAATATTTCCTTTCTCTTCGCTAGCTTTTAAGATTTTTTCCCTTTTAAAATTATCCTTAAAGATTGGTGGTTTCTCTAAGATACTTTTCAGTCTCCTTTTGTAACAGGGAGAGCCCTATCTCAGCTTTTATGCTCATTTAGTGTTCATTTCACCCAGAGGAGCACATCTTTCAGCCAATGCCCAAGGCTTCTGCCCACGTCTTTGCATTTCTATTCCATTTAGGTTCCAGAGATGTTTATTATCTTGCTCTTTGTTTGTTTTAGCAAGGTATGCCTCTTTAAACTTCTCTGATTTCATCAATTGCTATTTTTTGTTTGGTTCAGCAGAGGGTCTCACAGTGTGCACTTATAATACCTTCTTGACTAGAAACCCTGCTTATGGCTTTCTTGAAAAACAAAGAAAGAAAAAAAAAACTTTTTAAGGAGATTCAACCTATGTGTCAGGTGTTCATTTGAAAGCTGGTACAGGGGGACTTCCCTGGTGGTGCAGTGGTTAAGAACCTGCCTGCCAATGCGGGTGACACGGGTTCGAGCCCTGGTCTGGAGAGACTCCACATGCTGTGGAGCAACTAAGCCCATGCGCCACAACTACTGAGCCTGCGCTCTAGAGCCCACGAGCCACAGCTACTGAGCCCACGCACCACATCTACTGAAGCCCGCGCGCCTAGAGCCCATGCTCTGCAACAAGAGAAGCCACCGCAATGAGAAGCCCGCGCACCACAACGAAGAGTAGCGCCCGCTCACCGCAACCAGAGAAAGCCCGCACGCAGCAATAAGGACCCAACGCAGCCAAAAATTAATTAATTAATTAATTTTTTTAAAAAAGCTAGTACAGGGCAAGATAAGCATGCCTTATAAATTTACAAAACTTATTAACTGAAGGACTATAGAATAAAATGTACCACTTATTATAAAACATTTATTCATCTGGCCTTGACTCCCAGCTCTGCTACTTAGTAGTTTTGTAATCTTGGGAAAGTTACTTAAGTTCTCTGTGCCAGCATCCTCTTCTATAAAAGGACAACTGTGGGGTTTAAATGAGGTAAAATATATAAAGCACTTAGAATAGTGCCTGGCACATAAGTGCTCACTAAACATTAGACATTATTATTATTGTTAGGGAGAAACACTTACTCTGCACTCCCATGCTTCCACATAGGAGAAAAACTTTCCACTCCATTTCCCAGGAAAGAAGGTTATAAAGAAAAAAAAAAAAAAGTCTAGTTTTTCTGTGTCCTTCACTCACTCCTCCCCAGAATAGGCAGGAGCTTGACTGCTGAGTTCAGGAGACGAAACTGAACATGACTGCCTTAGTTCTTTCCAGGTTCCCTCCCATTCAGAAACAGCCTGTGTAAAGTACACATAAATTCTGCTTTTGTCTTGGAGGGTCAGGATCTGTCCCTGTAAGGGGAAGAACGTAGTTTTGCTTGTTTTGTTACTTGGTGGTATGGGGATTCATTCTCGGAGAAAGTACTATATACAAGCTCTTTCAGTTGCAGAATTTAAGCCACGTCTGCCAATTAGTTTTATCAGTAATAACGCCAACATTCTGATCTCCATTTATCACCTGTCTTATTTCTAAACTTGTTCCAAATTCAGGAGAAGAAGAAAGGGTTATTAGTTACTGACCTACCCAAAATCTCAACTACTATTAGCCTCTGGCTACAAAATTCTTAGGGAGATTACATACAGTAATAGATATAAAGCTCTTAAAACATTGTTTGATACATAATACATTCAACAGATGTTAACTATTAATATTATTACTATATGCCAGACATTGTGCTAGATGGTGAGTTGGTTACCTGTTGCAGGAGGAACTTAATCCTTCAACAGACTCAGGATGCCTAACCCTATAAATGGGACATTACAAACAACAGCAGTGGCAGTTCCCACAATTCTCTCATTAAATAAAACATTTTTACGAAGCAAATACCATGTCTCAAGGACTATGATAGGTACTAGGAATTCAAAATTACATATGGAAATCTGTCCTTAAGAAGTTTGCAGACGAGAAAGGAAGGAAGAGCTATAAAGTGGTAAAATCTATGTCAAAGGTGTACATAGGGTGTTGATATACTA